>NC_086109.1:67478988-67780806 GCF_963921235.1 Mobula hypostoma
GGATCTCCCCCTCCCCCTCCAACTTTCAAATCCCTTACTCACTCTTCCTTCAGTTAGTCCTGACGAAGGGTCTCGGCCTGAAACGTCGACTGCACCTCTTCCTACAGATGCTGCTTGGCCTGCTGCGTTCACCAGCAACTTTGATGTATGTTACTTGAATTTCCAGCATCTGCAGAATTCCTGTTGTATAGTGTTAGGACAGCCTACCTCTTCTTTCAGACTCCAGTACATCTAGCGTAGGAGCATGAAGGAAGATTTCATAGAGCTATGCAAAATTATGAAAGGCGTGGATAGGATAAATGCATGCAGGTTTTTTGCACTGAGGTTGGGTGAGACTGGAACTAGAGGTCATAGGTTAAGGGTGAAAGCTGAAATATTTAAAGGAAATATGAGGGAGGGATTTCTTCATGCAGAGGATGGAGAGTGTGGAATGAGCTACTACTGCAAGTGGTGGAGTCGGGTTTGACTTCAAAATTAAGACAAATTTCGATAGGTACATGGAAGGACGGATATCGAGAGCTTTAGTCAGGGTGCAGGTCAATGGGTCTAGGAAGGTTAATAGTTTGGCATGAACTAGATGGGCCAAGGGGCCTGTTTTTGTGCTGTAGTGTTCTATGACTCTATAATTCATGAGTATTTCACACTGTGCTGGGATTTTAACCTTGTTCTTCCAGTGAGGATGGTGTACGGAAGCTAAGTACAATTACTGTTCCTGCTGACCTATCTTCAGTGTGAACGCCAAACGGCTTCCTGGGATAGTCCACAACCTCTTCAAAAGTGGATTAAACTTCTGAAGTGTTGAATTTCTGTAACGGAGCTAATATGCAGGTGGTCAGGCTATCAGACTGCATTTGACGACTACTAGATATTTTGCTTCAAAGAAGCGAAAAACTGCTGAAGATTTTAGAAATCTGAAATAAAAACAGAAAACTTTGGAAATATTCAGGTCATGATAGATAGACAGGACATGCCTATACCAGAGGGCATACATTTTAAGTTGAGAGGAGTCAATGGTAATGTGAGGACCTGGAGTGGGCTACCAGGAGTGGTGTGGAGGTAAATCTGGTTGAGGCAAATAAGAGGGTCCTAGGTAGGTACATGAATGTCCATGGAATGGAGGGATATGGACATTGTTTAGGCAGAAGGGATAAGTTGCTAGTTTATTATTTCAACACAACATTTTGGGTCACGTGTGTGTACTTGTTCTATGTTCTATGTTCTCAACAGGTCAAGCAGCAACTGTAGAGAGAAGAACAGTTGAACTTTCAGGCAATAACTTCTCATTCAGTGTGCAAGGGCATTGCAATCAGCACTGTGCTCATGGGGAGTGTATGTTGGACATGGAGTTTGGACCAGCTCATTGGTTGACTTCTCCCTTTTCCGGCTGAAATTTTTAATCAAAGGACTATCTCTTGACATTTCGTGCTTCCTCAGTGCTGCCATGTATTGCCAGTACCTAGAAGCTCCAACAAATTACTTTGCCCATGGCCACTTGACTCACCAAATAAACGATAGTCAGCGCAGTAGATGGTCACGATGAGAGCTGAGCAGCAGCACTGTGCAGGAAGTCAGCAGCTCCTTTCCCGAGTCCTGAAGAAGGGTCTTGGCCTGAAACATCTACTGTTTATTCACTTGCGTAGATGCTGCCTGACCTGCTGAGGTCCTCCAGCATTTTGTGTGTGGTTGCTTTAATTTTCCAGCATCTGCAGGCTTTCACAGACAAGAGAAAATCCGATGAAGGGTTTCGGCCTGAAACATCGACTGTACTCTTTTCTGTAGATACTGCCTGGCCTGCTGAGTTCCTCCAGCGTTCTGCATGTATCTGCAGACTTTCTTCTGTTTATGATTTGCAAATCCTTTGCCGAGCTGCTTTGGTTCCCCGTCCTCTTCCTCGTTCGAGTGGATTCTCTCATTTCCAACACCAGGTGCTAGCAAGTGGGCTGAAGGGCCTACTTTTGTTCTGTATCTCTCTATGATTCTCTGAGGCTGAACTTCGGAATCAGTGTTACAGCTACAACACTGAGATCCAACAAGTGGTACCTTTTACTGAATAGCTCGGAATCAGAATCAGGTTTAATATCGCCTGCGTATGTTGTGAAACTTGTTAACTGTGCAGCAGCAGTACAATGCAATACATGATAATAGAAAAAAAATCCCGTAAGCTACAAAAATATACATATATATGAAATAGTTAAATAAATATTTATTTAATATGTACAAAAATAGAAATAAAACATTTGTGAGGTAGTGGTCATGGGTTCAATGTCCATTTACAAATCGCATGGCAGAGGGAGAGAAGCTGTTCTTGAATCATTGACTTTGTGCTTTCAGGCTTCTGTACCTCCTTCCTGATGGAAACAATGAGAACAAGGCATGTCCCGGGTGATGGCAGTCCTTAATGATGGATTCCGCCTTTTTGAAGCATTACCCCTTGAAGATGTCTTGGATGCTACAGAAGCTAGTGCTCATGATGGAGCTGACTGTTTACAACTCTCTGCAGCTTACTTCGATCCTGTGCAGTAGCCCCCACCATCTCCCCCATACCAGACAGCGAAGCAGTCAGTTAGAATGTTCTCCACGGCACATCTGTAACAATTTGCAGTTGTTTTTGGTGACATCCCAAAGCTCCTCAAACTCCTAATGAAATATTGCCACTGTCATGCTGTATCGGTGGGATTTTTTTATTCCTGAAAGATTGCATGCGCAGTGTGGGATTTGTTGCTGTTACTGGAATACAGTGCAAGTACTGCTGAATGAAAACAATTATCTGTCTAACTGATAGGTGGGTCTGTATTATTTACTAGTGAAAAGCAGCCAAACTGGCTTTCGGCCTTTTATTCTGAAGTAACTAAAATTAAATAGTAACGCCAAAAGTCAAGTTTGACTGTTGCCAAATCAGTTCTGCCAAGGGGTCTCGGGCCGACGTGTCGACTGTACTCTTTTCCATAGTTGCTGCCTGGCCTGCTGAGTTCCTCCAGCATTTTGTGGCTGTTGCGTTCACTCAAGGTGGTGTGTTTATCTGATGCTTTGCTTATCAACAAAACCCATGATCAGCCATGATGTTCACCTTACACTTATGCTAGTCCATTCTCATTAACTCAGGACATGGTTATCCCTGACAAGATCATAGTTCAGCTGAGTTGTGGGTCAGAACTTCAGTGGGAATAGTGTGGGGACAAAGTCATGCCCAGGTACTTAGCAGGCAGAACTATCAGGAACGTTGTTGTTGTCATTGCCCGTTGATTAACAAAGCACCGATCATCTGCTGGTGCTCCTGCTAAACACTGGTAAATTGTGCTGCAGTCTGTCACTGTCTTCTGCTGACCACTGGACCTCTGTTAATATAACTTGTTGTAAAAGGAGGTAGTTAAAATCTACCTAGTTTCTTACCAGCCATATTCTGAACTGAACTCCAGTGAGATGCAAGAGCTCCTGAAGTGGGGTCTCATGGGTGTGACATTGGCTCCACTGTCAGGACACGGGATGATTGAGTTAACACTTTTACTACTCTGCTCCTTCTGTGCCAGTCTGTCAGCCAGCTGAGCTGTCACCACGCTGAGGCAAGGCGTATGGCCCAGTGCTGATAGCTGGCAAGTGCAGAGTTGCTTGAGGCCATCCGGCAAGGCCCCTGTGGCCTGCTGCACTGCAAGGAGCAGTCCTCCCGCACCCATGCAGCCAGCCGCTCTGGGGCACTGGAGAACAGCAGTGAAATGAAGATGTGCGTGCAAAGGCCAGACAATGGGGGATTCTACAGTTGTGACAAGGGTTTTGCCATGATGAGCTAAACATACAGTTTAATATTTGAGATTCATGTGCATTCTGTATTCAGCTTTCAGCCCTCTGTGACATGGTTCCTTCCTTGACCAACCTACCCTTTTTCTGAAATGCTATCGGCTTCTCAGTTTCTTTTCCTTCACAAACATTACCTCAGCAGTATTGCAAGAACTGTTCCTTGGTCTACCCACTTCCTCACTGCAAGCTATCCTAGGGTCATTTTCCTTGAAGTATAATTATGGTTCTGAGACACTCTTGTGAAACTCAGTGTCACAATGGCCTTCCCTTAATTCCCTGCTCTTTATCAAATTACGGTATTGCTTTGCACTGTTGTAACTATATGTTATAATTATGTGGTTTTTGTCAGTTTTAGTCTTGGTCTGTACTGTGTTTCTGTGATATACTGGAGGAACATTGTATCATTTCTTAATGCATGCATTTCTAAATGACAATAAACGAGGACTGGGTGTCCTCATAATCTAAAAAAAATCTAATTGACTTCTCCATTGCCTCTGTGCCATCCAGTTGGGCAATTTCCAGTGGTGAACCATTCAGTTGAAGAATACTAAGACCACGGTATTGTACTGGCCCCCAGGAAGGCTATTGGTGTCTTCAATCTGTCACTAACCTCTGGTGTCACAGCACCTTAATTTCTGCAACAGTGCATTATTTTTAATAAGAGCTGACCTGCTTACACTACGACATTTATTAATTAGAAGAGTGATGTAATACGCTTTCAGCAGCGACTGCTCCCTCCACGATTCCCTTGTTCATTCGTCCCTCCCCACTAATCTCCCACCCGGCACGTGTCCCTGCAAGCAGCCCAAATGCTACACCTCCATATTCACGTTCACCTCATCTCCATTAGGGCCCAAAACAGTACTTCCAGGTGAGGCAACACTCACCAGCGAATCTGCTGGGGTTGTCTGTTGTGTCCGGTGCTCCAGATGTGGCCTCCTCTATGTTGGTGAGACCTGTCGTTAATTAGGGGACCACTTCACTGAGACACCTGCTCCAACGACAACAAGCTGAACCTCCCAGTGGCCAAACGTTACCATTCTGATTCCCATTCCCATTCCAACATGTCGGACCGTGGCCTCCTCTTGTGCCAAGATGAGGCCATCCTCAGGGTGGAGGAGCAACACCTTATGTTCCACCTGGGGTAGCCTCCAACCTGATGGCATGAATATCGATTTCTCCTTCTGGTAAAAAAAAATCCCCCCCCCCTTCACTATTCCCCGCTGACCTTTTAACTCTTCTCACCTGCCTATCATTTACCCCTGGGTCACCTCCTCCTTCCCTCCTTCCCTTTCTCCTATGATCCACTCTCCTCTCCTATCAGATTCTTTCTTCTCTAGCCCTTGACTTTTGCCACCCATCTGTCTTCATCTATCACCTTCCAGCTAACCTCCTTTTCCTCCCCCCACCTTTTTATTCTGATGTCTTCCCCATGCCTTCTCAGTCCTGAAGAAGGCTCTCGGCCTAAAACATCGACGTTTGATTCATTTCCACAGATGCTGCCTGACCTGCTGAGTTTCTCCAACACTTTGTCTGTGTTGCTTTGGATTTCCAGCATCTGCAGACTTGTGTTTATGATTTGACACTCCTCCAGTTCAGAGATGGCATTTTGAACTTTTGCTTCAGGCGTTTGGATGTAGATAGAATTGTGCACTTTGTGAAGGACTATGGTTTATAGACTGGAGACATAAGAGATTGTAGGTGCTTGAATCTGAAACAAAAGGAACAGAGTGGGTCAGGAGCAACTGAACTGGATAAAAGGTTTTTATCCAAAGCATCTTCACCCACTGAATTCCTCCAGCAGCTCATTTGATGCTATCATTTATAGGTTGTTGTTTCCCTCTTCTGAGAGAATCAACCAGTTTACTTCACCCTCAAGCCAGTGTCGAGGAAGTAATTAGTCATTTTGGGACAACACTTGGCAGGAGATAGAATTGACTGAAATCTCCATCAACCAGTAAACTTTTCTTGCTCAATGCTTTCATTTGCAATCTGGGCTCTGGCCCCAACAGGAAAGGTAGAGACGATGTATTACTGATGGCTGCCAGGACCATGGTTTAAACAAAAAATTGCAAAATAGGAGACGAAGCTTTCACAGCTCTGAGTTTGCATCGTTGATGGAATATTCAAGACAAAACTTCTAGGAAATACAAAATGTGTTTGGAGAACGGATGATTGGGCAGCTTGGATACAGCGTGGGAAAACTCTGCTATTGTATTATGTTCTGGTGTGGCTGTGTTGTCCCCAAAGAGATATTCCGACCAGCCACAGATTTGGGCTACGGCAAGATTATTTTAATCAAATTAACCCACTTCTTTTGGTGGGAACCACCCTGCATACACTCAGGTTAATGTAATTCAGCTAAGTCTAATTTACACACTGATGTACTAGTATCTACTGCAATTCAATAATCAGAGTATTAACACACTCAAAAAAAAATTGTTTCGATAACTAATGTATACAAAGTTTAAGTTCATATCCACATACCATCTGAGTGCATATCAAGATACCACGACCAATTATAGTGCTTATTATTCTTTTATAACTAATTAGAAAGTGGTATTGCATGTTTGGGTTCCTAACTGACCACAGAAGTATTTATTCATTCATAATGTGCCATGTTGTCTGACTTGGGCGATCATGGTTTTTCTATGACCATGACTGTTCTTAGCAAATTTCTCTGCAGAAGTGGTTTACCATTGCCGCCTTCTGGGCAGTGTCTTTACAAGACGGATGATCCCAGCTATCATCAGTACTCTTCAGAGATTGTCTCCCTGGCATTAGTGGATGCATAACCAGGACTTGTGGTATGCTCCAGCTGCTCATACAACCATCCATCACCTACTCCCATGCCTTTACCTGACCCTGGTCTGGGCTAAGCAGCTGCTACACTTTGCCCAAGGCAGGCTAGTGGAGGAAAAGGAGTGCCTTAAACCTCCTTTGGTAGAGACAAATCTCCACCCTGCCACCCAAACTAGAAGTCCAATGTAGGAAAGACCAACATTGAGACCCTTGTAATGCTCAGCTAGCTCCAGTGGACAGGCCATGTCATTCACACGGCTGTCACCAGACCCGTGAAATAGGCACTCTATTCTGAGCTCGGTCATGACAAGAGATTACCAGGTAGACTTTGACTTTGCAGTCCTTTCTGGCTGCAGGGGCAGGAATGGGATAAACTAAGCAATTACCTGCTAGTTTAACTTCAGTGGTGAGGAAAGTATTGGAATCCATTCAAAAGGATAGCATGAATCTACATTTAGAAATGTACATACTAATCAGGGAGATTTAGCATGAATTTGTTAATGGAAGATCATATCACTCAAATAAATACTTTAAGGAAGTGACAGGGATGTTCAATCAGGACGGTGTGTTTGGACAAGATAGTCTTGGCAGGCTGGATGGAAAAGTGAAGGCTGACAGAATCCTAAGGAGAGTGGCAAATCAGATCCAAAATGGTCTCAATGGCAGATAGTAAAGAGTGATGGTTGAGTGGCTGGATGCCTGTAGGATTCCTCTGGACTCACTACTCAGTTTAATGCTTTTTGTAATTTATATTAACGATTTCAACCTGAATATAGGGGCATGATAAGATGATTTGTAAATGATGCAAACAGTGACCACGTACTTGACAGTGAACGTGAAAACTTCAGATTGCATGAAGATAGAACAGTGCAATTGCAAGGTCATTGGAGCTACTGACTCTCAGCTCCAGCGATCTGGTTCAGTCCTGGTGTTTGGCGCTGTCTGCCAGGAGTTTGTATGTTCTTTCCATGATTTGAGTTTTCTTCCAGGTGCTCCAGTTTTCTCACACTTCTCAAAAACATAGAGTCATAGAAAGGTACAGCGCTGAAACAGGCTCTTTGGCCCGTCTAGTCTGCGATGAACCATTTAAACTGCCTACTCTCATCAACCTGCTGGTTGCCTGGTTAATTATCCATGACAAATTGCCTCTGGTATCTAGCTGAATGACAGATACTGCAGGGAGTGGACAGGAATGAGGCGGGAATGAAATGGGATTAATTTGAGGGGGTTGATGGTCAGTGTATTCTTGGTGATGTGACGATTCTGACTTTGTGCAGTGACTGTTCAGATAAAGATGGTCTGGTCATTTAGTGGAAAAAGGGCCAATTGAATATAATCCAGAGAATTGTGGTGGATTAAGCTTTTGGGGAGAATCAAAAAGGCAAGGAAAAGTACAACAAATGTTGAATATGTGACCACTAATCCACGAAGGTAGAGATACAGATCAACAAAGTTATTAAACAAGCAGATTCGAGGCTTTCCTTTGTTAATTGAGACATTAGAACACCGAGTTATGCTGGAAATGTGTACCAACAATATTTCTGTCACAGGTTCAGTAATGATTACAGGTTTGGTCACCATTTTACCAGAGAGGGCACTGAGGAGATTTATGAAGATGCTGTAAAGAGCTGAAAAATTTACCCACGACAACATAATGGATTGGCTGGAATTCTTCTCTTTGGAACAGTGAAGCCTGAGCAAGTACTCAGTTGAGGTGTATAAAATACATGAGGGATGTAGACAGAGTAAATAGGTAGGATCTTTTTCTGTCAGCACAGAGGTTAGAAACTGGGATAGGGAACATAGATTTAAAAGAATTGTTGAGTGGAGAGGAGAGAAATTTTTTTTTAACTTGGAGCATGGGATGAGAATGGGAGTATGGTCTGGTCTTTACTGCCTGAAAGAGAAGTGGAGGCACAAACCCTCTTCACATTTGAGGGTGTCGCTTTGGATTTCCAGCATCTGTAGACTTTCTTGTGCTAATGATATATATGTTTTATATATATGATAAATATATTTTATATATTCATCTTTTTTTTTCATTTATCTCTGTTAGTTTAACTCTATTCTCTTCTTCCTCACTGCCTCTCCAGCCTCCCATTCAATGTGCTATTCAGCTCAGTCATTCCCACATGTGGCAAGTTCCATATTCTCACCACCAAGAGGCTTTCTTTGCATTCTCAATGGGATTTCTTAGTGACTGTCTGGTAATGATAGGGCAAACAACAGGAATTCTGCAGATGCTGGAAATTCAAGCAACACACATCAAAGTTGCTGGTGAACACAGCAGGCCAGGCAGCATCTGTAGGAAGAGGTGCAGTCGACGTTTCAGGCCGAGACCCTTCGTCAGGACTAACCAATAAACCAATTGTTTGAAATCAGAATCAGGTTTAACATCACCGGTGTATGCTGTGAAATTCGCTATCTGAGCTACAAATCATTTTCTTTCTGATTTGTGAGAAGAGGGTGCCTATGATCTTTGAAAGACCCAAATGTTTTAATGGGTTCCAGACACAGGAAGGTGAACCTTGCAGTCCCAGCCAGTTAGGTTCAACCTTGACCTCTGTTGCTGTCTGTGTCGAGTTTGCACCATCCTAAGACCACACAGGCAATTGGCTGGCTGACAATCTGCTGGATGAACTCAGCAGCATCTGTGTGTGTGTGTGTGTGTGTGTGTGTGTGTGTGTGCCGGGGTAGTAGTTGTCAACGTTTTGGGCCAAGACCCTGCATCAAGACTGGTGCTAAGTTTTGATGCCACACGTTGACAATTCCTGTCCTCCTATAGATGCTGTTCAACCCACTGAGCTCCTCCAGCAGATTGTTTCTTGCTCCAGATACCAGCATCTGCAGTCTCTTATGTCTCCTTTGACCCACTGAGTCCAGCTCGAGCAAAGACCACCCACTTTTATGCTAATCACACCTTAGCCCATTGGCTTTCCCCACTTTCTCATCAATTCCTTCCTGGATTCACTTATCTCACATTCAGAATTTACAGTGGCCAATTAAACTGCTAATCCATACGTTATTGAGATGTGGGAGAAACTGCAAACTGGAAAACCTGCTCAGTCACAAGAAGAACATGCAAACTCCACACAGACAGCAACAGAAGTCAAGACTGAATCTGACTGGCTGGGATTGTGAGGTACCCACTTGTGATACCCACCTGTGCCTGGATCGTTCAAAGTCCTGACGAAGGGTCTCAGCCTGAAACGTCGACTGCACCTCTTCTTACAGATGCTGCCTGGCCTGCTGCGTTCACCAGCAACTTTGATGTGTGTTGCTGGTAATGATAGGGTCTTGTTCTGCTTTTCCCCATAGGGAATCATTTTCCCTGCTTCCATTCTATCAAAACCATAATTTTGAAGACCTCAGAAGAATGTGTATTTCTTCCTAATATGTATCCCCTTTGCATTTCTGTTATCATCCTTATAAATCTTAGCAAATCTTCTCCATCATTTTCTCATATGGTAAACATTCTAATAGTACATAATACTCCATGTGTGGTCTTACCAAGGTTGAATACAAGTTTAGCCCAACTACCCTTCTTTTCCATCCTATCTGAGAATAAACTCAAATATCTGGCTTGTTTTCTCAATAGTTTTGCTAACCTGTGGATCTACCTTTAGTGAACTGCATTTTTGTACTAGAGATTTCTTTGTTCCTGTATTCTATCCAGGTCTGTGCCTTCCAAGTTACAAATTGCCTCCTCAGTCTTTCTACCAGAAGTGCTCTTTTGTATATCTCTGTGTTGAACTTCACTTGACAGTTATTTGCTCACTATCCAGATTTATTAATGCCCTCTTGTTCCCTATTGTAGTCCTCGTTGACCTCTCCCGCTAATGTGCTCTCATCCACAGATTTAGAAATGGTGTTATTTTTGAGTCTAAGTCTAAATTAGTACTGCAAATTGTGAATCATAGTAGTCCCAGTACAGGACGTTATGGGAACATCATGAACCATTCTCTTCCACTGTGATTAATAACCTTTTATATTCATTCTCCTACTTTCTGAACTGAAGCCTGTTACTAAGTTACCAAGCTATACTGCTGGTTGTAATTGGTATTGAGGTACAGTGGGAAAAAAATTTGTTTTGCATGTCAATCCATACAGTTAATTTTTCAACATCAGTACACTGGAGTCACACAAGGAAAAAGCATTGACAGAGTACAGAGAAAATGCAGTGCAGGTAAATAATAAGGTGTAAGGCCATGGTGGGAGGTAAATTGTGAGGACGAGCCTTGTTAGTTAGTTTTAAGTTAAAGAAGGCCTGGTGTTTTCTGGTGCAGTTACAAGTTGTGATGAATTTCAGGGCAGACCATGCACTGTGGAGTCTCTACAGATCCCAATGATTGGGAGTCATTGGCTTGACTGAGAGTCACAACAGTAAGGGACTTTCTTCCGAAGGTCTTTTTCGCCCTTTGATACCGAATTAACTGCAGCTTTGTCTCCATTGCTGCCACTCCAAGAGGCCCCTGATCGATGGAAATGAGAGACCAAATTTGGTGTGGTCAGTCCAGCAGTTGTCAGTACCTCTCATAGAGCAGGTGATGGGGACAACTATGTGGTCCTCACTGGGTGGTTAGAATGAGATGCACCATTTAGCCTTCTCTGAAGGAGGAGGCTGTTGATTACAGGAAAGCCACGTTCCAAGAATTTTATCAGGTGAAGGACACAGATGGAGTTTGCTTAACCTACTGTGTCCTTGACAATGGCTCTGGAGTTGCTCCCAGTGACAGAACTTGCGGTTGTGGCTCAAATGCGGAGAGAGGGAGACTGAAGTGGATCAACAGGTCACTGACTTTAATGGGAATTGTCCTGAAATAAAAATACAATAAATGCCAGGCCAGCAGTTTTGTTAACTAGAGCGTTGAAATTAAAGCTAACGCAGATACAGCGGTTCGGCCGTAGTAAATTAATACTAAATAAATACTGCTCCCTCGCAACATCAGGCTAAACCTGAGTATTCTTTCCCAGAACCAGGGCAATAGCAAATTTGGGGTGTTCATGTAGCTCTGCTATTGATCAAGTCACAACAAGACTGGAACGAGAAGCAGGGAGTTAAATACCATCGCAATGAAAGGCTATGTAACTGGAATGTACATAACCATGGGCGTGATTGCTGAACCCATTCCGCAGCCAACCTGCCAAGGCACATTGACCCCCTGGCAGAGTCCACGGTTGTGACACCCAGAGCCTTGATCTAGATTCTGTCTTGGCTCTGTACAATGGATATGGCCTTCACCTCAGGACCAAAGCAAACAAAATGTTCTGGGCAGCATTAGCTATGAGACATGGCCTTTTTGAAATTCACAAATAGCCTTCAGCTGAGAAGGATTACAGGGAATCCTTTACAATTTGGCTGCCGTCAAAAACGTGTTACCAATCC
Organism: Mobula hypostoma; assembly: GCF_963921235.1. Lineage (NCBI taxonomy): Eukaryota > Metazoa > Chordata > Chondrichthyes > Myliobatiformes > Myliobatidae > Mobula > Mobula hypostoma. The sequence continues at coordinate 67,490,969 of NC_086109.1, forward strand.
AAGTCATAATAATATGACAGCTATGCTCCAAACAATGTGCCAACCTGAATCCCAATCCCAGTGTACTCCGGGATCAAGCAGGACTGTGAGATTGCACCAACTCCCTCCTCAATCTTCTTTCCTACAGGACTTCACCTCATCTCCAATGGAATGAAAAGGAAACTGTTCAATCTTTGTCATTTCCACTCAGGACTAAGATTAATTCCTTCTTCGGTCATGGGTTTTTCATACGAGGTGCCATCGGCACACGTGTGTACTCTGAGTCCCATCTCAAACTCATTGTTGATTCATTCAAAGAAACTTATGAGCCAATGTGTTTTGTATAACATTTGGAAGACAGGCTCCCTCTACCAACTTACATCTACTGTTATAATATTGAATCCCAATTAGCAAGGTTCATAAGGATCCTGAAAACGTGAATCATAATCCATATCCTAGGAGCCAATGATCAGCGAAACCAATGCCGATAATGAAATTCATCACCACCTTCAGGGAGACAGCAGAATCTTTAGCCTATTGAGGAAACAAGGTGTTTGAAAATCAGTTCTTCAAACTTGGCACCAAGCTCCTGAGCAGCAGTGATCTCTGCCTTCTGAGTCATGTGCTCATGGGCACAGAAGTACTACCAGTACTGCCTATGCAAAGTCCTCCAAATTCATGGCAAATAAATTTCTCTATCTTCTCCCAGAGTAACATCTCCAGTGTTGAGGTACCAGACTTAGTAGTCCTAACCATACCTAACACATGCTTGACACAGGGAGCCTCTACTCTGAGCTATGTTATAGCAAGGGATTTAATTCTAGGTGGACTGAAGAATTGTTTCACACATTGTCAAGATCTTCCTGAAAAATGAGACTTCCTTCATTACTCATGGAACCACTTTGTGCTCACCCCCCACCCCCCAGCCTGTGATTGGTTAGGGTAGGAAATTTAGGGCACTGAGCAACTCAGGTGTTGGTATTGGAATTGGTTTATTAATGTCACATGTACCAAAATAGAGCGAAAAACTTACTGTTTGTACAGATCAACTCATCACAGATGGCATTGAGCTATAATAAAGTAAACAATAACCATGCCGAATAAAGTGTAAAAGCTACTGAAAGAGAGAGTGCAGGTACACAAGGCAGATTATGAGGGAGCCTCAGGTCCCACACCACCGCGTTCAGGAACAGTTATTACCCCTCAGCCATCAGGCTCTTAAACCAGTGGGGGATAACTTCACTCACTCCATCACTGAACTTTTCCCACAACCCTTGGACTCACTTTCAGGAACTCTTCATCTCATGTTCTTGATATTTATTGCCTATTCATTTATTGTTGACCCAGCTGGTGGCGTAGTGGCATCAGTGCCGGACTTTGGGACGAAAGGTCCTGAGTTCGAATCCAGCCGGCTCCCCTGCACGCTTTCCATCCGTGCTGGGTTACGATCTCTTTGGAAACTCACCCGGCAGAAGGTAATGGCAAACCACTGCTGTAACTTGCCTCGTACGCGGTTCCCCACTACGTCAGAGAGGCGTGGAGGAAAATCGTCTGCTAATCGGAGAAACTCCAGACGCGATGTACCTTTCTTTTTTCCATTTATTCTTATTTTTTTTTGTATTTGCACGGTTTGTTGTCTTTTGCATATTGGTTGCATATTGTCTATTCTCTTGGGTGCAGTCTTTCATTGATTCTATTATGTTTCTTGGATTTACTGAGTATGCCCACAAGAAAATGAATCTCGGGATTGTATATGGTAACAGATATGTATTTTGATAATAAGTTTACTTTGAACTTTGAAGAGTCCATCTTATTGTACAAGAGATCCATTGAAGAGTCTGATAACAGTGGTGGAGAAGTTGTCCTTGAGTCTGATGATATGTGCTTTCGGGCTTTTATATCCTCTGTCTGATAGTACAGGGGAGGACAGAGAATGTCTGGTGTGGGTGGGGTCATTGATTATACTGGCTTGCTTTACAGAGGCAGAGTGAAGTATGGACAAAGTCAATTGAAGGGACACTGGTTTCTGTGATGTGCTGAGCTCTGTCCCTCCCTGCAATTTCTTGCAGCCACTGAATTCAAGAACATGCAGAGGAGGTGGAGAGAATGTTTCCATTAGTAGGAGAATGTAGGATCATAGGGCATGGTCTCAGAATAAAGGGATGTCCCATTACATCTGAGATGAGAAGGAGTCAAGTGAGCACATCCCATCAAGCCAAGCTCTGCTCACTACATTGGTCTTCAAATTCTCTGATCCCACACTAGTCTCACAGCTGCCTTAGACTTAGACCGACACAAATAATCCTTGACCCAGAGTGACTCTCTTAGACGAAACATAATTATTCCACCTTAAAGTGTGATGCGATTATGATTAGCACCTCAAGATACTGGGGCAACATCCAATTGCTCCTCTCAAAATAGTGCCATAGAATCTTGTACATTCATTCAAGAGGGCAAGTTTACATTCTTAATCCAGAGCAGTACTTCTCTTTCAGTGCAACATTTACTCAGTACTACAGTCCATTCCCGGCCGGCTGGTGGCATAGTGGCATCAGTGCTGGACTTCGGAGTGAAGGCTTCCAAGTTCGAATCCAGCCGGCTCTCTTACATGCTTTCCATCCGTGCTGGGTTGAGCGTCGAGCTAGCAATTCGGCATCGTAAAAATAAGAAAGCCTGCTTAAAAAAACGCCGTCATGATGGCGTCCCGATGACTCCACTGGGAGTTAAGGGCTTTCTTCTCTTCTCTACAGTCCAATCCCAGCCTAAGTTCTGTGCTCAAGTCCCTGGGATGTGACCTGCACCCAAAGCAGGGAGTACAACCTATTGGATCGCATTTGACACCAGTGGAATTAGAGTAGGTGAACTAATAATTGGTAGCAACAAGACAAACTGAGCCTTTTTGTTGATAATAAAGAAGGTAAGTGCAATATTGGCATTCATCTTTGGCTTAATGTATGAAGAGCATTTTGATGCCCCTGGGCTTGTATTCGATGGAGTTCAAAGAATGATGGGGATCTTATTGAAGTCTACTGGAATTGAATTGGATGGAATGGGTGTGGAGAGGGCGTTTCATTTAGTGGGAGGGTCTAGAATCCAAAGGCATAGCCTCAGAATAGAGGGATATCCCTTTAAAACTGAATGAGAAGGAATAAATAGGATTTGTTAGCACAGATTAACCAGGACTGTGGAAGCCAAGTCACTGGGTGTATCTGTGGCAGAGATTGATAGGTTCTTGATTGGCACAGGAGGTAAGAGTAATGGTGAGAATGGGGTTGGGAAAAATATCAGCCAAGATTAAATTGTAGAGCAGACTTCATGGTTCAAATTGTCTAATTCTGGTATATTTTACGATCTTATGATCTCTTGGGAAAAGAAAATCCAGTGCTTTCTTGCTTTGTTAAAAATGATTTTCCAAGATGGAGTAAGGTGGTTTAAGCTGTTGCTGTCTGAGTCACTCACAGATTCTAAGATTTATGAGCTGGGACAGTAATGCAGAAGGAGCAAGTTACAATTTATATTTAAACTGAATATTTAATCATCTGAAAATTATAACTTTTCAATTACCCACTGTATAAATGTGGAATTCATCAAGTATATTTAGTGGTGTATAATTTATTTATTCCAGCATGGTTTAACAGCACTTCTTCCAGATTACCAGCACACACCGTACTATATTTTGTGGTAAAAATCTGATAGCGGGCTTGTAATTGCTGGTCACAGTTGCCACTACACCGGACAGCTATAGAGACAGCTTGTTGCTTCAGTCCTGGAGATATGTATGGAAGATTGTATACTGGGTAGGGTGTGAATTGGGGTGATAGCACCTGCAAGTACCAATGAGATGGTTCAAGTTCAAGTTTATTGTCATCTAACTGTGCAATTATACAACCCAAATGAAACCATGTTACTTTAGACCATGATGCACCCACATAACATATCTCAAACACAGCACATAAACCAAAATGTTATATTATAAATAAGTTAATGAAGTATAATTCAAAATGCATGTAGTAAAGCACAGCACAAGTTAAAAGGAAACAGTGCAGTGAACGGCTCACTGTCGTAGTGATGAGATTTTAGTGGTGGCAGGGTATTTGTTAGTCTCACAGCCTGAGGGAAGAAGCTGTTACCCAGTCTGGCAGTCCTAGTCCCGGTGCTCTTGTGCCTCCTTCCTGATGATAGTGGGTCAAAGAGATTGTGGGATGGGTGGTAGGGACTCTCAACAATGCTTTGGGCTTTTCGTCTGCAACACTCCCGGTAAATGTCACAAAGAGGGGTGAGGGAGACCCCAGTGATCCTCTCGGCGGTTATTACTGTCTTGCAGTCTGGTGCCTTGCAGCTTCTGTACCACACAATGACGTTCTGAATTACAGAGCAGCTGAATTCTCTCCATTGTATGCTACTGGCTCTTAAGCTTATCCCTTCCATACACAAGCAAATTTCCACAGTGTTAGCATCAGCTAGATTGTCATTTCATTTTACTTTATATACAGTGCATATAGTCCCTAAATTTACCAAGGTGGGCTGTATAACGTGAGCTGCTCTGTATTGATAGCAGCAACGTGTAGAAATTATATTTAGCTCTCTGTGCATGTAAGTACATAATATTTTATCTTTTATATTTCAGTTCTAAATTGTGGGCTTTCAGAATGATATCTGTTGCACTGAATTGGACATTTGTCCATGAGTAAATTTTCTCTGTTCTAATGTTTAAATAGGCTATAATTTGTCTGTAAGCCAAGAATAATTATTTGTTGTACAGAGTACCCTTATAATGATTTTCCGTACGATGATCTGAATCTGATCAGCAGCTCACTTGGTTCAAAATCAGGTTGAATAGAGAAAACGTTACGTTAGACTCATGAAGGAAATACATCAGAATAGTGGATCTGTCATTACATCAAACCTGTCTCTACCACTTGAGAAAAGCAGCTGCTGGGTAGCTTAAACACAATTTCAACAAGACTGAACATTCCAGTCACTACATCCCGTACAGACTCAAGATTCCTCCTTTACTTTTATTGTTTTTTCATCCTGCTGTAGTTACAGACACAAGAAATAGAAACAATTTGTTCTCTTGTGAGGGCTTTGCCATTCAACAGGGTCACAACTGCTCTTTTACCTCAGTGGCACTTTCTGGCATTAACCCATGTCCCATGATTTTCTTCCAGTCCATAAATCTGTCCATCTCCATCTTTAATATATACTTCTTCCCAGATTATGAATGCCCGTACATACAGACAAATATTTGGGAAACGATGGGATGGATTTGCCACTGCTATGGATCTGCAGACATCTTCTGCCATCCAGGAATTCAGTCTCAGATTCCATTTCCGACTTCCACATGACAAACGGTTCACAGGAATGGAGCAGTACCTAACTCAGGGACAATCTATAATCAGAAAGTAAGCCTGTAGGGGAGAGAATTCCAAAGTTAACTTCCACCAGGATGAGACACTTTCTTCTCATCTCTGTCCTGAATGCTGACCCCCCCAACCAGGGGAAACATTATCCATGAACCTCTCCCCATATGGATTTCAAAGATCAGTGCTTTAGAGAGCAAAGGCTCAGTATATTTAATCTGTTCTCGTAGACAAGCTTATATATTTAGCAACAGACATCAAAGTTGCTGGTGAACGCAGCAGGCCAGGCAGCATCTGTAGGAAGAGGTGCAGTCGACGTTTCAGGCCCGAGACCCATCGTCAGGACTAACTGAAGGAAGAGTGAGTAAGGGATTTGAAAGTTGGAGGGGGAGGGGGAGATGCAAAATGATAGGAGAAGACAGGAGGGGGAGGGATGGAGCCAAGAGCTGGACAGGTGATAGGCAAAAGGGATACGAGAGGATCATGGGACAGGAGGTCCAGGAAGAAAGACAAGGGGTGGGGGGACCCAGAGGATGGGCAAGAGGTATATTCAGAGGGACAGAGGGAGAAAAAGGAGAGTGAGAGAAAGAATGTGTGCATAAAAATGAGTAACAGATGGGGTACGAGGGGGAGGTGGGGCCTTAGCGGGAGTTAGAGAAGTCGATGTTCATGCCATCAGGTTGGAGGCTACCCAGACGGAATATAAGGTGTTGTTCCTCCAACCTGAGTGTGGCTTCATCTTTACAGTAGAGGAGGCCGTGGATAAACATGTCAGAATGGGAATGGGATGTGGAATTAAAATGTGTTGCCACACTCAGGTTGGAGGAACAACACCTTATATTCCGTCTGGGTAGCCTCCAACCTGATGGCATGAACATCGACTTCTCTAACTTCCGCTAAGGCCCCACCTCCCCCTCGTACCCCATCTGTTACTCATTTTTATGCACACATTCTTTCTCTCACTCTCCTTTTTCTCCCTCTGTCCCTCTGAATATACCTCTTGCCCATCCTCTGGGTCACCCCCCCCCCTTGTCTTTCTTCCCGGACCTCCTGTCCCATGATCCTCTCGTATCCCCTTTTGCCTATCACCTGTCCAGCTCTCGGCTCTATCCCTCCCCCTCCTGTCTTCTCCTATCATTTTGCATCTCCCCCTCCCCCTCCAGCTTTCAAATCCCTTACTCACTCTTCCTTCAGTTAGTCCTGACGAAGGGTCTCGGCCTGAAACGTCGACTGCGCCTCTTCCTATAGATGCTGCTTGGCCTGCTGCGTTCACCAGCAACTTTGATGTATGTTGCTTGAATTTCCAGCATCTGCAGAATTCCTGTTGTTTGTGCTTATATATGCAACTTGGTTTCATTGCATTTTGAGAAACCTTGTATACAGACCCAATTTTTCATTTGGCTTGCTGTTTTCCTTTCTCACCTCCATAGGAATCTTAACTGCGGGTCAGTATATCACAGTTTCTTTAAGTGAGAAGGTCGAGGGTTGAGATGCTTCCACAGACTTGAGTATATCAGGATGGTGCTCCTGTCCAGGACCACAGGCACTTCCTGGCTCAGAAGAAACAATAAGTTCACAGTCTGTTCTCAGCACGTACAGCTAAAATCTGTGCAGAGCGGGCTACTTTGGAAATTTGAACCTGGGAACGAACCACATAAAACATGTTTAGCTTTAACCACACATAATCAGTCACCAACATTTGTATGGATGAAGATCCCAAGTTTTAAAGTTTATTTCCAGCCTGTTATATATTTGTGTTGCTGGCAAACGACGAGAAGCTGGTGATGTTTTCCTTGTTAAAATGCAGAGGGCTGTGGCTGTTGCTTTTATCTGTTCGACAACATTACTTGCTGGATGTCATTTTTGAATCTTGGATTTTTGAACCTTACAGCATTTCATGATGGATTTTAAAATACAGCCATGTTGAAAATTAAACATCCCTTTACTTAAGTTGCCAATGTTTACTACTGTGTTAAACATTGTAATTATCTCCCCTTTGCTCCTCTCGTGACTTGGTTTTACTTGTATCTATGTTTATTCTTCACTAAATAATCAGTTGTCTCTTCCTTTAGAATTAGCTTCCTTTTATAGAAGCCAATTGGAAATATTGGAGAAGAATTTGATATGCTCCAGTTTCCGTTGGACAAAAACACTACCAATAAAAAAAGTAGGCAACATCGATGGAAAAGAGTGCAGTCGACGTTTTGGGCTGAGACCTTTCAACAGGACTGGAGAAAAAAAGATGAGGGGTAGAATTAAAAGGTGGGGGGAAGGGAGAGAGAAACTCAAGGTGATAGGTGAAACCGGGAGGGGGAGGGGAGAAGTTGATTGGTGAAGGAGATACAGGGCAGGAGAAGGGGGAGCCTGATAGGAGCAGACAGAAGCCCATGGAAGAAAGTAAAGTGGAGGAGGAACACCAGAGGAAGGCAGTGGGCAGGCAAGGAGAGAAGGTGAGAGAGGAAAAAGGGGATGGGGTAATGGTGAAAGCGGAGGGGTGTGGGCCATTACCGGAAGTTTGAGAAATCAATGATCATGCCGTCAGATTGGAGGCTACCTAGACAGAATATGAGGTGTTGTTCCTCCAACCTGAGTGTGGCATCATCACGACAGTGGAGGAGACCATGAATAGACATACTGGAATGGGATTGGGAAGTGGAATTAAAATGGGTGGCCACTGAGAGATTTCACTTTTTCTGGCAGACGGAGCATAGGTGCTCAGCAAAGCGATCTCCCAATCTATGTCGGGATTCACCGAAATACAGGAGGCCACAGGAGATACCTCGACTTACTACCTACATCCATGACACTGCACATACTCTGGATCTTTTCAATGATTTCAGGTTCCCTGGCCCCCATCATCTTATTTTCACTATGGATTTCCAGTCCCCATACACCTTCCATCCCCCACCAGGAAGGCCTCAAAGCTCTCCATTTCATTCTGGACACCAGACCCAACCAACTCTCATCCACCTAGCGGAACTTGTCCTCACTCTTAATAATTTCTCCTTTGGTTCCTCCCACTTCCTTCAAACAAAAGGTGTAGCCATGGGCACTCACATGGATCCCAGCTAAGCCTGCCTGTTTGTCGGCTACGTGGAACAGTCTATGTTCTAAGCCTACACTGGTGGCCGTCCCGGACTTTGTCTATGCTACATTGACAACTGCATTGGTGCTGCTACCTGCACCCATGCAGAACTCATCGACTTCATCCACTTTACCTCCAACTTCCACCTTGCCCTCAAATTTACCTGTCCATTTCCGACACCTCCCTCCCCATTCTCGATCTCTGTGTGTCCACCTCTGGAGACAGCTTAACTACTGATGACCATTACAAACCCACGGACTCTCACAGCTAACTGGACTGCACCTGCTCCTACCCTGTCACTTGCAAAAACACCATCCCCTTTTCTCAGTTCCATCAGCTCTGCTGCATCTGCTCTCAGGATGAGGCTTTTCATTCCAGAATAAAGGAGATGTTCTCCTTCTTCAAAGAAAGGGGCTTCCCTTCCTCCACCATCAACGCTGCTCTGAACCGCATCTCTTCCATTTCATACACGTCTGCTCTCACCTCATCCTCCTGCCACCCTACCAGGGAGAGGAATTGTCTTGTCCTCACCTCCCACCCCACCAGCCTCCGCGTCCAGCACATAATTCTCTGCAACTTCCGCAATCTCCAACAAATCCCACCACCAGGCACATCTTTCTCGCCCCCCTACTTTCTGCAGGGATCGCTCCCTACGCGACTCCCTTGTCCATTCACCCATCCCTACTGATCTCTCTCCTGACACTCATCCTTGCAAACAGAACAAGTGCTGCACCTGCCCCTACACCTCCTCCCTCACTACCATTCAGGGCCCCAAACAGCCCTTCCCTAGGTGAGGCGACACTTCACTTGTGAATCTGTTAAGGTTATATACTATGTCTGGTGCTCCCGGCGTGGCCTCCTGTGTATCAGTGAAACCTGACGTAGATTGGGAGATCACTTCGCCGAGCAGCTACGCTCCATCTGCCAGAAAAAGCGAGATCTCCCATTAGCCACCTATTTTAATTCCACTTCCCACTCCCTTTCTGATATGTCTATTCATGACCTTCTCCACTGTTGTGATGAGGCCGTACTCAGGTTGGAGGAACAACACCTCGTATTCTGTCTGTGTAGCTTCCAACCTGAAAGCACGAACATCGATTTCTTGAACTTCCCATAATGGTCCGCCCCCCCACCCTCACCATTCCCCATTCCCCATTCCCTTTTCCCTTTCTCACCTCCTCTCTTTGCCTGCCCACTGCCTTCCTCTGGTGCTCCTCCTCGCTTTTCTTTCTTCCGTGGCCTTCTGTACTCTCCTATCAGGCTCCCCCTTCTCCTGCCCTGTATCTCTTTCACCAATCAACTTCCCAGCTCTTTACTTCACCCCTCCCTCTCTCGGTTTCACCTATCATCTTGTGTTTCTCCCTCCTTCCCCCCCACTTTTTAACTCTTCCCCTCATTTTGTTTTTCTCCGGTCCTGCTGAAAGGTCTCGGCCTGAAATGTGGACTATACTCTTTTCCATAGATGCTGCCCGGCCTGCTGTATGCCTCCAGCATTTTGTGTGCGTTGCTTGGATTTCCAGCATCTGCAGATTTTCTCTTGTTTGCAATAAAAAAAAACTTCCCTCTATATTTTTGCTGTTAGAAACCATATAATTTCCATGTTGACTGAAAGAGAAAATGTTGGAACCACACAACAGATGTGAAGAGAAAACTGTCAACATTTCAGGTCCATAGCCCTCAACAGAACTGGAAAAAGAGAGAACAAGCGTGTTTATTTGGAAATTAGAGGCATGGGGAGAAGGGGGGGGGGAATATCTGTAATATTCTGTTGTATCTTTAATACAAGACTTACAAGGATGTTGCCAGGACTGGAGGGACTGAACAATAGGGAGATTTTGTGCAGGCTAGGACTTTATTCCTTGGAGTACAGAAGACTGAGGAGTGATCTTATAGATATATAAAGTCACAAGGTGCATAGATAGGGCGAATTTCTTCTTTACCGTTGTCTCCATCATCACCAATAACAGTGTGAGGCACTTTGAGTTCCCAGCCATTTTTGCTGGTTCTCCTTCCAGGGTAGGCGGGAGTCCCTGTCTGCTGCCCTCTAGCTTTGGGCTTTTTTCCGTTCCTTAGGTCTCGGCCGTCGGATGCATCCCTCAGACACTGGGCCGGTCATCAGCCCCTGGCCCTGAAACAAGGTTTCAGTCTCTTTCCCAGGGTTGTTGAATCAAGAATGAGAGGGCAAAGATTCAAGATCAAAGGGGAAATATTTGCTGTTTTTCGCACTGAGCAAGGTACGTATATTGAATGAGCTTCCAGAGGAAATGGTTGAGATAGCTACATTAACAACATTTAAGGGTTATTTGGATGGATACATGGACAGATAAAGTTTAGGGGGATATGGGTCAAGCACTGGCAAATAAGTCTGGCTTAGATGGGTACCTTGGCTGGCATATATGTTAGGCCGAAAGGCCTGTTTTTGAGCTCTAGGATTATAATGGGTGAGGACCAGAGTTGTCAAGATAACAATTACCTTAAAATTCAGGCAGAAATAAAAATAGAAAGAAATTGAAACAGAAAGGTGCAAACATATAAGTAGTGAGAGAAAGGGAGCGAGATGAAAAGGAAAAGGTTACCAAAAATTGTTAAGTCCCTGAGGGCTGCACCATGCCCAGATGAGGTGCAGTTCCTTGAGCTTATATTAGACGTTGTTGGAGCAATGTGGAAGGTTGAAATGGAGAGTTCAGAGTGTGAGTGGGTTGGGGAATTAAAGTGACAGGCAACTGGAAGTTCAAGGCGACCCTTATAGCTCGATGGGGTTATCTGCTGCTCAGTCTGGTCTGGTTTTCTCCCGTGTATAGTGAACCATATTTGAATCACAGTTTAAATATTTATTAAATACTTAAAGTCATAGAGAAGTACAGCACAGAAACAGGCACTTCAGCCCATCTAGTCCATGCTAAAACCATTTAAACTGCCTTCTCCTAATGGCCTGTGCCAGGACCATAGCCCTCCATCTCCCTACTATCCATGTGTACCTATCCAACACATTTCAAAGTTGCTGGTGAACGCAGCAGGCCAGGCAGCATCTCTAGGAAGAGGTAAAGTCGACGTTTCGGGCCGAGACCCTTCGTCAGGACTAACTGAAGGAAGAGCTAGTAAGAGATTTGAAAGTGGGAGGGGGAGGGGGAGATCCAAAATGATAGGAGAAGACAGGAGGGGGAGGGATGGAGTCAAGAGCTGGTCAAGTGATTGGCAAAAGAGGTATGAGAGGATCATGGGACAGGAGGCCCAGGGAGAAGGAAAAGGAGGGGGGGGGAAACCCAGAGGATGGGCAAGAGGTATAGTCAGAGGGACAGAGAAAGAAAAAGGATAGAGAGAAAAAGAGTGTGTGTATATAAATAAATAACGGATGGGGTACGAGGGGGAGGTGGGGCACCAGCGGAAGTTAGAGAAGTCAATGTTCATGCCATCAGGTTGGAGGCTACCCAGACGGAATATAAGGTGTTGTTCCTCCAACCTGAGTGTGGCTTCATCTTTACAGTAGAGGAGGCTGTGGATAGACATATCAGAATGGGAATGGGATGTGGAATTAAAAGGTGTGGCCACTGGGAGGTCCTGCTTTCTCTGGCAGACAGAGCGTAGGTGTTCAGCAAAACGATCTCCCAGTCTGCGTCGGGTCTCGCCAATATATAGAAGGTCACATCGGGAGCACCGGACGCAGTATATCACCCCAGTCGACTCACAGGTGAAGTGTCGCCTCACCTGGAAGGACTGTCTGGGGCCCTGAATGGTGGTGAGGGAGGAAGTGTAAGGGCATGTGTAGCACTTGTTCCGCTTACAAGGATAAGTGCCAGGAGGGAGATCAGTGGGGAGGGATGGGGGGGGGGCACGAATGGACAAGGGAGTCGCGTCGGGAGCGATCCCTGCGGAAAGCGGGGGGAATGGGAGGGAAAGATGTGCTTAGTGGTGGGATCCTGTTGGAGGTGGCGGAAGTTACGGAGAATAATATGTGGACCGGAGGCTGGTGGGGTGGTTAAATCTTAAATCTTCTCTTCGCCAGAGAAAGCAGGGTCTCCCAGTGGCCACACATTTTAATTCCACATCCCATTCCCATTCTGATATGTCTATCCACGGCCTCCTCTACTGTAAAGATGAAGCCACACTCAGGTTGGAGGAACACCTTATGTTCCGTCTGGGTAGCCTCCAACCTGATGGCATGAACATTCACTTCTCTAACTTCCACTAATGCCCCACCTCCCCCTCGTACCCCATTCGTTACTTATTTATATACACACATTCTTTCTCTCTCTCTCTCTCTCCTTTTTCTCCCTCTGTCCTTCTGACTATACCCCTTGCCCATCCTCTGGGTTTTTCCCCCCTCCCCCTTTTCCTTCTCCCCGGGCCTCCTGTCCCATGATCCTCTCATATCCCTTTTGCCAATCACCTGTCCAGCTCTTGGCTCCATCCCTCCCCCTCCTGTCTTCTCCTATTATTTTGGATCTCCCCTTCCCCCTCCCACCTTCAAATCTCTTACTAGCTCTTCCTTCAGTTAGTCCTGACGAAGGGTCTCGGCCTGAAACGTCGACTGTACCTCTTCCTAGAGATACTGCCTGGCCTGCTGCGTTCACCAGCAACTTTGATGTGTGTTGCTTGAATTTCCAGCATCTGGAGAATTCCTCGTGTTTACGTACCTATCCAAACTTTTTTTTTAGGTTATGCGGACATGCAGTCCTTGTTTATTGTCATTTAGAAATGCATGCATGCATTAAGAAATGATACAATGTTCCTCCAGAGTGATATCACAAAAAAAAACTTCTTCTAAACGTTGAAATCGAGCTTGCATGGATCACATGCTGGCAGCTCATTCCATACTCTCACGACTGTCTGAGTGAAGAAGTTTCTCCTTATGGTAAATTTCTTACCTTTCAACCTCAAGCCATGGACTCTGGTTGTAGTCACACCCAACCACAGTGGAAACAACGTTCTTGCACTTACCCTATCTATACCTGTTATAATTTTGTATACCTCTATCAAATCTCCACTCAATCTTCTACGTTCTAAAGAATACAGTCCTAACCTATTCAATCTTTCCTTATAACTCAGGTCCTCCAGACCCAGCAGCATCTTTGTAAATTTTCTCTGCACCTTTTCAACCTTGTTTAAATCTTTGGGCCCTTCTGAGAACAATTTGTTGTTCTGTAAAAAAGGAAATGGTTTATAAGTTAATACATGTTTCAGATCTTGAAATATTATTTAAAATTATTTCACATTCACATTCGAGAAAAATGAAAGGTTCCTTAGCCGCCAAACTCCCTTTTCCAAGACTTAAAGATTCATTTTTCAAAGTGAATCAAGATGGTGCCAAGCTACGGTCTCCGTTGCAACTCAGACTTAGTTATCTTTTAGGGTTTTTTTAGGTTCGTAGGGATAGTTTTGGGGACAGAGAGGGGAGTTAGGGGTCATCTTTAGATTTAGGGACTGGGACATGAGGAGTTTGAGGACAGGCTGGAGTCTTGGCCTCCATGCCATGTTCAAAAGCCGTGACACCTACAAGAAACATTTCACTCTGTGTCGTAATCTCTATTAACATGTTTACTCCACTTAAAACAATGGGGCCAGGGATGCCCGGTATAGGCAGACGACACCTTCAATAGACAGTGCTGCCCTCCAACAGAGAGTGCCCATCCTTAAACATGGAGTGGTCACCCTTCAAAGGAAGTGCCCTGCTCCTCCTATAGTAAATGTAATTCCTTCAACAGGGAGCACTGTGACAGTGGGCACCTGCCCTTTAATAGGGAGCTCACACCCTTTGAACGAGACTGTCAAAAGGCCCTTAGCCAGCTCCTGCCCTTCAACAGAGAAGTTCTACCTTTAATTCTGAAAGGAGGATACAAAGTGCTGAGAGAGAGAAACAGAGTTTACATTAGAGGGCATTAACCCTTTGAGGAAAGAGCATTGAACTGAAATGTCACCTCTGATTCTCGCTCACACATAAACTGAATGCGTGTTGTCATTTTCCCAGATTTGAGGAGTCAAGAGGGCATAGATTTAAGGTGAGAAGTGAGAGAAACCCAAACCAAAGAATCATAGAACTTTTTCACCCAGACAGCAGTCAGTATATGGAATGAGCTGTCAGAGGAAGTGGTTGAGGTAGATACATTAATAGTTTATAAAAGTTGCTTAGACAGGTACACAGATTAGATTAGATTATGAGGACACACAGTCCTCTTTTATTGTCATTTAGTAATGCATGCATTAAGAAATGATACAATGTTCCTCCAGAATGATATCACAGAAACACAAGACAAACAAAGACTAAAAAAACTGACAAAAAGCACATAATTATAACATATAGTTACAACAGTGCAAAGTAATACCGTAATTTGATAATGGGCATGGTTAAAAAAAAAGTCTCAAAGTCTCTCGAAAGCCCCATCATCTCACGCAGACGGTAGAAGGGAGAAACTCTCCCTGCCATGAACCTCCAGCACCACAAACTTGCCGATGCAGCACCCGACCACAGCTGACTCTTGAGTCTGTCCGAAAACTTCGAGCTTCCGACCAGCCCTCCGACACCGAGCACCATCTCTGCCAAGCGCTTCAACCCCGGCCCTGGCAGTAGGCAAAGCCGAGGATTTGGGGCCTACCCCTCCAGAGATTCTCAATCACACAGTAGCAGCGGCAGTGAAGCAGGCATTTCAGAAGTTTTTCCAGATGTTCCTCCATGCTTCTCACGTCTGTCTCCATCAAATCAGGATTGTGCACGGCCCCTACTTAACAAATACGATATCATTTCGGAGCGTGCGCTGCGTCGCGCCGCCATCTTCTCCTCCCCTCATTAAAGGTTAGGAAAGGTTCAGAAGGATATTGATCAAACTTGGGCAAATCAGATGATCTTAGATGGGGACCTTGGTCAGTATTGACCAGATGGGCCATAGAGCTGTATGACTCTATGACATGCTGTATGTAATGTTGAGTACTTGTAAATTTTATGTTTAATTCAGGTATTTTTTTCTTAGTGATTTTACATAGAGGTCACTAAAGACCATGAAATGTGCACAGGCTTGCTTCTGGAGTTTCAGCTGTTTAATACCATGTCATGCCAAATCTCCACAAAGTGCTCAGGAAGTAGAGGTGCTGCCATGCTCTCCTTGTATTTGTAATTGCATGCTGGGCCCAGGACAAGTACTCTGAAATAGTAACACCTGGGAATTTAAAGTTAAACCCTCTCCACCTCTGATCCTCCAGTGAGGACTGGCTCATGGATCTCTGGATTCCTTCCCCTGAAGTCTATAATCAGTTCCTGTTTATTTTAATTCAGCTCGGAATCAGGATGATCGTCACAAAAAGATTAAATACTGTCAAGCCTGATTGAAAAAATGATTAAGATGGTTAAGAAGTTGACAGTTCTGTGATTTATTCATTTCAAATAAGGTTGTGAAGCACAGATGACCCACCTAAATGAAAAATAGCAAAGATTGTGTTAATCCACAAATAGAACCGAAAAATACAAGAGTCAATTTCATTAAAAATGGTGGCAAACCCAGGAGATGAAGAAATTATGCTTGTTGACTGCTGATTCATTGCCCATAGAGTAACTCAGCTGAAGTGAGCTGATCTGAAGTTTGCAGTGTTTGTTTCCTCACGTTAAGCAGTAATCTCAAGCACAATGACCATTCCTCTCCCCCACACTCAAAGACCAGGCCCAGATGAGGTACTGATGTCAGGACCCTCCTTCGCATAACCTCGATGCGCTCTCGGATGTTGACAATAACCTAAGATCCAACTGAGCTTCCAACTTTCTTTGCTCTCTCATGCCTGACACTGACACCTGTCTAACTCCCAGAACTGCATTAACTGAAGGGTTGAAGTCATGTGGAACCCAAGTACTTCTACGCCAAGCACTGCGTGCATGTCTATGCATGGCTTCCACTGGGTGCAGTTCTTCCCCACATAATCTGGTGTTTAACAAATAGTAAACAAGAGGAAGTCTGCAGATGCTGGAAATCCGATCAACGTCGACTGTACTCTTTTCCATTGATGCTGCCTGGCCTGCTGAGTTCCTCCAGCGTTTTGTGTGTGTTGCTCTGTTTAACAATTCATTCATCCATTATTGGGAAGGATTGATGAATTGAGTGTAAATGAAAATCAAAAAGCAGGAACTCTGAAATAAAAACAGGAAACACTATAAACACTCAGCAGGCCAGGCACTCTCTGTAGAAAGAGGAACAGAGTTATGTTTAAGCTGCCCTGGACCCTTTCTTCAGAACTGAGAAAGAAAGG
Organism: Mobula hypostoma; assembly: GCF_963921235.1. Lineage (NCBI taxonomy): Eukaryota > Metazoa > Chordata > Chondrichthyes > Myliobatiformes > Myliobatidae > Mobula > Mobula hypostoma. The sequence goes on from NC_086109.1 coordinate 67,507,622, forward strand.
TAGAGAGATTAGAGTTCTAAGAAGCCGAAGAAGGGGAGAAGGATAAAGAAGAACAGAGGGAATATCTCTGATAGGTTGAAAACTACTGGATTAGTGAGGTAGTTACAAACACATTATCCATCTTGTCTTTGTAAAGTGCTGTCAACAGTAAGACTGTGGACATGCCCAGCATAAGGAAAATAGAACCATGCACTAAAGCCCTTTTCTTACATACTATAGACAGAAAGAGTTAGTTACACAAGGTTGGAGAATTTGACACTGAACTTATTGACCAATTTAAAAACAGGTTGAGGCAGGTCAGGGTGGCACCCATTTTGTTCTCTGCACTTAATTGCATTGCTTCTGTGGTACTTGTTTTTGCATTACCTGGTATAAATTTCATCACCCTACAATTTTCTGGTGCATTTGAACTTAAAGCCCTCAGGAAAATCTGAGTCAACTGTACCACTCCTGCCAATGACTTAAGTACAAGGGTTCACATTAACTACCATTGTTTAGTATGACTTCCATAGGCACTTAACAGGAACTCACAGAGTAAAGCAAATTGTCATGTCTCAGTTGTTCATGAGGATGAAAGGAATGGTTAATCTTCATGCATTCTGTCTGTTTCCTGTACTGCTGTATAGTAATTGTATTCCAGTATATTAAAGTGGGCACGTGGCCGAGTGGTTAAGGCATTGGACTAGCGACCTGAAGGTTGTGAGTTTGAGCCCCAGCCGAGGGAATGTGTTGTGTCCTTGAGCAAGGCACTTAATCACACATTGCTCTGCGACGACACTGATGCCAAGCTATATGGGTCCTAATGCCCTTCCCTTGGACAACATTGGTGTCGTGGAGAGGGGAGACTTGCAGCATGGGCAACTGCTGGTCTTCCATACAACCTTGCCCAGGCCTGCGCCCTGGAGAGTGAAGACTTTCCAGGTGCAGATCCATGGTCTCACAAGACTAACGGATGCCTAATATTAAAGTAGGAAGGGTGTTGCAGTTGCTTAATTAAAAATGGGCATTCTTCGGAATGAATTGAACAAGAGTGAGTTGAAAATGCAGACAGAGACATTGGACTCAGTGGAAGATCAGAGCAAATGTAAGCACCATGCTCAATAAAACTGATATCAATTCAGTTTGCTCCAGAATACGAGAGTCTGGTTCCACTGAAGCACATTGTTGAGTTTCCATTGCTTTTTGACATTAATTCAAGGTATGTGTGTTTCGCAGGCTGAGCCAGCATTTAAATGACCATCCCCAGCTAAGGTGGTGGTGAGTTGTCTCCTTGAACTGCTGCAGACCTTGAGGTGTAGGTATTAGGGAGAGAGTTCCAGGATTTTACCCAGCAACAGGGGAGAATTGGTGATATCTGTATATTTCCAAGCTGGCATGGTGTGTGGTTTGGAGGGCCACTTCCAAGTGCTTTAGCCTTTCTAGCTGATATGGAAAGTGCTGTCTCAGCAGTCTTGGCGAATTACTGTTCTGCATCCTGTAGAATGTGCAAATTTCTGCTGCTGTGCGTCTGTGATAGAGTACGTGAATGTTGTGGATGGGGTGCCCATCAGTCAGGCTGCTCTGTCCTGGGTGCGCTCAAGCTTTGTGGGTGCTGTTGAAGCTGCAGTCATCCAGTCACCAAAGAACATTCCCTTGCCTAGTCACTGAAGAGCATTCCCTTGCCCTCCTGTAGATGCACTTGCAGAGTTAGGAAGTGAGTTACTTGCCACAGTATTCTTACTGTTGAGTATATGGCTACTGCATTTTGTGGACTGTGGTACCTGTGGGGTACTGACAGTGGAGGATTCAATAGTGGAAGTGCCATTGAATGTCAGGAGGTGAGAGCTAGATTTTCTCTTGCTGGCTATTGTCACTGCCTGGCTCTGGTGTGATGTGAATGTAGCTTTCCACTTGCCGGTCCAGGCCTGGATGTTGTCCAGGTTTTCCTGCATTCAGATGCGGGCTGCTTCATCATTTGAGGAGTTGTGAATAGTTGGGGAGACTCCACATTCATCCCACCTGTGAAACAAATAAAAGCCAATGCAGGCTAACTGTATGTTAATTCACTCATATATTCCTGTTTTCTTATAATGCAAAAGAAGAACCTTCAGCCCGTCCAGGCTGTGCAAACTCGAACCCTTACCATCAATTCCATACCCATGTTTCCATCTCTCATTCTCCTATCAATTCTACCCAATAATCCCACCACCCGTCTATACTAGGTTAACTTTTTTTTTAATTTTATTTTTATTTGGATAAGGAGTTCACAATTATCATGTACTTTTTTCACACATATAACCTTTTCCATTTTTTTATATGTATAAAACTACAATTATTTATACATTCTTAAGTACACATTGAGATGATATAAAAGCAAAATAAACATTTAAATAGATAATTATGTACTGTGGTAAATCTAACTTATTAGGCTAAGTAATGAAATTAGTTGTTAAGAAAAATGGTAATAATAGTTTCCATACAACCCTTCTGGACCATTTCCACTGGTCCAAAATGTTGCATACAAGCCTATATACCAACCATTGTAGGTGGTTATATCCCAATTTGTTCGTGCTTGTTCCTGCCCGCAGACATAATTATCCAATCCCTATGTACTTATTTACTTAATTTTTTCATTTTTTTTTATCCCTTTCCCAAATCTTTCCCTTTACTTGTGATAATTCTCTATTTTCCAAAAAAAAACAACAAACATTTAGACTAGGGGTGCTTACGTTAGCAATATTACTGTGTTGATGAGAAGAGCAATATAAATCATTAGGAGAGTCATCTAAAGTCTGCTTGCATTGGGGTTATATATTCAATCCATTTATTCCAGATTTGATAAAATGTTTCTTTTTGAGTTCTCAGGGAGTAGGTCAACTTTTCCATTTTAAATATTTCCAAGATAATTTCGTACCAATCTTCTAATGTAGGTGGTATTGGATTTAGCCATTTTCTAGTGATTGATTTCTTTCTTGCCGCTAAGAGGGCCTGCAGCAACTTTATATCTTCCTTTTGTTCAAGGAACAATACATGCCCCAAATAGAGCGTCTCAAAGTTCAGAGGTATCTGGGACCTAAGTACCTTAACTAATGTTCTATGAATACCTTCCCAATATAGACTTAATTTAGGGCAATCCCAGAAAATATGAAAATGATTTGCCTCCTTGGAGCCGCACCTTCTCCAACACATCACATTTGTATCTTTATATTTTTCCTGATATGGGGTCTTGAAGTATCTTATGTTTTTCCAACAATGTTCTCTCCAGGTCAAAGAATTAGTCGAGGACCATTGAAAGCTGCAGATTTTCCCCCAAGCCTCCTCTGAAAGTACCAACCCCGCTTCTTTCTCCCACTTCTCTTTAATATACAGTGTATTTACATCTTTAGCATGGGAGAGTGCATTAAATAGGCGAGAAACTGATTTACTAGGTATTAAACTGCAAGCCGAATTCAGAATCTTGAAAAATTCTAATTCTACTGTTGATAGGTCTGTATATCTACAACTCTGGTTAACATAGTTTCGTATTTGAAGGTACCTAAAAAAGTCATTATGTTCTAGGCAAAGACTGGTATGTCTTTGCGATGTGCGATGAAGCCATAGAGCTTGTGGGAAACTCCTGTGGTCACAGGCAGAATGCAGACCCCACACGGACAGAATTGATCTCTGGTCGCTGGGACTATGAGGCAGCTCCACTAGCTGTTGTGCCACTGGCTTAAAGGATTCCTGTGGGACATGCTACAAAAAGTCTTTTATACTCAACCAGAACCATAAATGACATGAACATGAAAAAATCTGCAGATGCTGGAAATCCAAAGCAACAGACACAAAATGCTGGAGGAACTCAACCGCCCAGGCAGTATCTATGGAAAAGAGTAAACAGTCGATGTTTCGGGCCAAGACCCTCCCCCAAGAAGGAGCATTTTGTGTGTTGACATGAATATGAACCTGGATTGAGGAACAATGAAAAATTAAACAGAGTTAATGTCCTAAAATTCTAACCGCAGCATTAGACATCACAGCAGGAGAACATTTGGCTCAGCAGTGCTGTGGTGGCTCCCTGCTTTTTCTCAGTCATCTTGCATGTATTCCCATTTTACGTCAAGCTCCCTTTTGAAAGTTACTATCCAGCCCGATTTCTCTCATCCTTTTTAAGTGATGTCTTGCGGATCATAACAACTTTTGGCTCATTTTCCTTATGCTGGAGGATGCATTTTTGAAGTGTTGGTCTTAATTGCAAATAGCAACAATAATACACGCTAATGCAATAGTGTGGGTGGAAGTGGAGCTAATCTTCTTAACTAATGAGAAACTGCTCAACCTGTGATAACTATGCTCTAGAGCTGAGTACCTGAGCCTCAGTAGGAGATCAATTCATTCAACAAAGCATATGTGATGATAGGCTCTCTACTTGACATTTGCAAGACTAGGTTTTCTGTCAACCTGCCCCCAATACTCTGTGACATTATAGGTTCACTGTGAGATCTTCAACGGTTCATGCAATGTACAATGCTGAGATTCTTGTTCTCCAGATAGCCATGAAACAAAGAAAAACCATGGAAGCAAGTTCAAAGAGAAACAGCAATCCCCACCCCCCGCACAAAACAAGAAGGGCAACATGATCATCAAACCCCACCACCCCCCAAGCCCACTCCCTCTCACGAAATGCAACAAGAACATCAGCCCCCAAATCCCCTCCCCGTGGACTACCTCACACATCTTGGGAGCCATCCCCCCCGGAAAAAGCAGGTGTCCGTGTTGAAAATTGCCACCATTTTCAACACACCAGGCCATTGGTTAATTGGGGAAGAGGGAACTTGAAGATCATGATGTGAAACCTGGTACTAAACCATGGATATATCAAGCAGCTGTCAGCACTGCCCTCCCCTGTGCTTTTGTGACCTTGACTACCTAAAGAGATTGACTCCATGTACTGGAAAAATATCACCAAATCAGTTTCTGTAGAATTCTTCAAATTTACTGGAAGGATAAGAAAACTAATGATAGTGTCCTCTCCCAAGTCAGCTCCCCCAGCACTGATGTATTGTCCTTCATCAAGTTATGTTATTTAAGCTATTTTATTCACATTGCTGATATCCAGTCTCTGGCAATGGAGAAAATTACTTTGAAGAAAAGATTCGAGGTGCGTTGAAAGTTGAAGAAATGCAACATCCCCACTGACTCATTGGAACTCTAATCCATGACTGCTCAAAGTAGGAAAGGAGAATTAGGGATATATTGAAAACCTTGAGGACATGCGTTATAAGTATACAGACCTTGTGTAAATGGTACAAGAAGCACACTGCCTTACAGACGACCCACCGATCAGCCTGTTCCGTTCAGCCACCTCCTGCCTCTTCTGTGGAAGTATCTGTGATTTCTATATGGGCTTAATTATCCACCTCAGAGTCTATAAAATTGGAATGAAAGTAAATCACCCTCAGTCCCATGGGAATGCCCAACAGGCAGAACTGCTTATTGCTTTCATGGTGATATTCTGTCTGGAACCTGTACAACAAGCATAATAAAAGACCAGTAAACAGTAAAGCTTTGAAAATGACTCAGGATAAGAAGAGTAACAAAACGTTTTGATTTTTCAGCATGGTTTGAAGGAGGAGAGCAGTAGGGAGGTGATGGAGAGGTGAAGGGCTGGTTTAGCAAGACATCAGTGTATTAGCTTCAATCAGTCTGAAGACATTCCACCAAAGATTCAAGAAGCAAATATTTATTTAAGTTAAACGGATGGTAGTTGAGCTGAGCTGCATGTGGTTTTTATCAGAAACAATTGTTCCCATTGAGTAAGAGGCCATTTCTCATCATTAGGAGGAGTGACAGGGGTTGAATGGCGTGCTGATTCGACGTTGTAGAGAATGCTGTGGCTTTGTACAACAAATGTGCTAGCAAGAAAGATGATTATAAAGCGTATGACAATGCCATTTTTTGTTACGGCCTTTCAAAGAAGCAATAGCTCTGTTATGTGGCCACATGTTCTCTTGATGTCTTTGAAATTCTACAGTAAATCAGCAGTGAAAAGAAAGCACACCTGACTGCATCCTGCCTCAGTACATTAATCATTTCAGACTAATATTATGACAATTGCGGTAGGAATGTGGGAGGTAGAGGTTGTAGCGAGGGTTCGGGGTCACACTGGAAGGGGATGAAGGGATAATTTTGTTTAGCAGCAGTAGCAAACTAAATGCTGAAGTTGCTTCAATTCCATCGGCAAGCTCCCAACCCCCAATGGGGTGGGAGTTGGATATCTTCCTAAAAGAGTGTAGGATGAAGGGAATGACCCAAGCCCCATGTACCTGGAATAGAGTTGCATTTTTAAAGTATATTTCACTCTCATCAGTAGATCCAATAAAACATCAGAGCCAATGATATTCAGACTCTGGCAGGAAAAAGTGGCAGCTAATTTTCACACTGTGGAGTCTGACAAACTGAAGTGGATAATTGAAACAGTTATTTGTTGTAGTAACAATGATTAAGAACATTTGTTGCCCCAGATAGTGGGAAGGACTACCCTCTCCTTTAGACAATTCTGAGGTAACCTTTGAATAAGTCAGACTGCATTTGGAGTATTGAGTGCAGTTCAGGTCACTTCATTGTAGGAAGGATGTGGAGACTGTCGAGAGGGTGCAGAAGTGGATGCTGCCTGGATTAAAGATATGAATCATAAGGAGTGGTAGGATAAACACATTTCGGTTGTTCTCCCTAGAGCACTGGAAGCTGAAGGGAGACCTGATAGAGGTTTTTAAAGTTACAAGAGGCATAGATAGAATTGAAGTCAGAAGTTTGCATACCCCTTAGCCAAATACAATTAAACTCAGTTTTTCACAATTCCTGACATTTAATCCTAGAAAACATTAACAACAGGAATTCTGCAGATGCTGGAAATTCAAGCAACATACATCAAAGTTGCTGGTGAACGCAGCAGGCCAAGCAGCATCTATAGGAAGAGGCGCAGTCGACGTTTCAGGCCGAGACCCTTCGCAGGACATTCCCTGTTTTAGGTCAGTTAGGATCACTATTTTAAGAATGTGAAATGTCAGAATAATAGTAGAATAATAATAATGGAATGATTTATTTCAGCTTTTATTTCTTTCATCACTTTCCCAGTGGGTCAGAAGTTTACATACACTTTGTTAGTATTTGGTAGCATTGCCTTTAAATTGTTTAACTTGGGCCCAACGTTTTGGATCGCCTTCCACAAGCTTCTCACAGTAAGTTGCTGGAATTTTGTTCCATTCCTCCAGACAGAACTGGTGCAACTGAGTCACGTTTATAGGCCTCCTTGCTCGCACACGCTTTTTCAGTTCTGCCCACAAATTTTCTATCATGTGATGGGCAAGAATGAATTGAAAATTAACCAAAATATTCAGGTCTGGCATTCACATTGGGAATACTTAGCAGATCAGGCAGTATTTGTGGACAGAGGGACTTGTCAGGCCAGTGAAATGAAGGTGGACAGTGTGAGGATAAGACTGATTCTCTGCTTCATCCACTATTGGTGGACGTGGGACTGGATGATGGCAAAAAGGATGAGCTGGGCGGAGATGCTGGAGAGGGAAGCACCTGCTGGCAAGCTGAGAACCCAGCCCCATCTGTCAATCTACACCAATGCCTTTGAGCAGAAAATCCTACGAAAGGTAGTGGATTCGGCCCAGTATATCACGGATAAAACCCTCCCAACCATTGAGCACATCTATATGAAATGTTGCCGTAGAAAAGCGGCGTCCATCACCACCCAGGCCATGCTCTTTTCTCCCTGCTGCCATCAGGTGGAAGATACAAGTGCCTCAGGATGCACACCACCAGGTTCAAGAACAGTTACTACCTCTTAACCATCAGGGTCTTGAACAAAAGGGGATAGGACTCTTTTATCTTATTATTTCATGCTTGTTATTTATTGCTTTTTTTGTGTCTGCATTTGCAAAATTTGTTGTCGGTTGTTTACAGTTACTGTTCTATAGATTTGCTAAGCATGCCTGCAGAAAAAGAATCTCAGGGTTGTATGTGGTGACATGTATGTACTCTGGTAATAAATTTTAATTTTACTTTGAGCTTTTGAACTTTGATAGAACACTACAGAATAGAAAACAGGCCATTCAGCCCTTCTAGTCTGTGCCAAACTTTATTCCGCTAGTCCCATTGACCTGCACCCAGTCCATAACCCTCCAGACCTCTCCCACCCATGTATCTATCCAATTTATTCTTAAGACTTAAGAGTGAGCCTGCATTTACCACGTCAGATGGCAGCTTGTTCCACATTCCCACCACTCTCTAAGTGAAGAAGTTCCCCCTAAACCTTTCCCCTTTCACCCTAAAGTCATGTCCTCTCGGATTTATCTTTCCTAATCTAGGTGGAAAGAGCCTACTTGCATTTACTCTGTCTATACACCTCATAATTTTGTAAACCTCTTATCAAATCCCCCCTCATTCTTCTGTGCTCCAAGGAATAAAGTCCTAACCTGTTCAATCTTTCCCTGTAACTCAACTCCTGAAGACCCGGCATTATAGGCATCCGTTAGTCTCGTGAGGCCATGGATTTGCGCCTTGGAAGGTTTCCAGGGTGCAGGCCTGGGCAAGGTTGTATGGAAGACTCGGCGACATCCTAGTAAATCTTCTCTGCACTCTTTTAATCTTACTGATATCCTTCCTATAGTTAGGTGACCAGAACTAAACACATTACTCCAAACTTGGCCTCACCAATGTTTTACACAATCTCACCATAACATCCCAACTCCTATACTCAATACTTTGATTTATGAATGCCAGGATCTGGGACTGACATGTTAGAGGGTCTTTGCCAGGCAAAATCTGTGCATGCAGTTATCAGCAACGGGGCAGATTCAGTCAGTTCAGCTTTTAATCTCAAGGCCAATACAATCTTCATCTGACATTTGAATTCTCCCTATAAATGCCAGGTTCAGAAACATTCATTGGCTTTCCTGCCAACATGAGAAGGCTGAGCAGAATTTCAATTCTCTTATACCCCAGCACAGTCATGAAACAGCAAAGCCTTTCTTTTGCCTTACTGTTGTGTCCCTGTGGAACTGAGTGCTGAATCATCCACACCAACTCTGGAAATACGTTTAAATTACTTCTGAAATATTCACATGCTTACATGTTGTGGTGCTGAATAAATTGAAGCATAGGGCGCGGTGTCAAGCACAAAATTAAGTTTGGGGTCAACACACATGACAAAAAAAAATGCAGTTAATTTGTAGCTACAGTGAGTTGAACTGCTGTGTGTGGTTTGGGTTAGGCATATGCTAATTGTTTGTGTGGCATTCCCCAGTGTTAAATGTAAACATAATGTTAACCTGTTACCATTAAGCAGGCTAATTCCCCATTGATATCAATTCAGAAGAATCATGTGCATAACAAGCAACAGTGTCATAGGAATAGCTTTATCATCAGCTCATACACTGTGTCATCTTGACGATGTATCGACTTTTCATCAATAGGTCAAGTCTCTGCACTCACTCCCAGATATCACAAGGATTGCTTAGAGGAGACTTCTCATAGAAAAAAGGTTATAAACGGCACACTTCTCTGTATACCTGTAACCCAAGGATGACATGTCCAGTGAGAAAAGGGTTCAAATTTATCTTTACTTCAGTATAGTTATGAAGTTTGCTTAAACTCTGTCCTATACTTCAGGATTCATCTTCATAATGAATTCTCCTTTGTCTGGGGAATTGAGGGTTTCAACGGTGGCCTGGCAATCCCAAGTGAAAATAAACAGGAAGTCCGGTTTCATGGCTCCCAGTGCGAGTATTAGGTTTATTTAAGCTTACTTAATTATTTAACATTTGTTTCCCATTTGCTGTGGTGGGATTCTAATGTATCCCTGGATCAAGGGTCACAGTAAAAGCCCCCATATGCTAGCAAGTAACTTAATCACTGTGTGACTCTACTTTTGCACTTACTCATCTTTACGCATTGTTTAAGCAGAGGCAAAGTAAGGGTAAAGTAAATGTATTATTATCAAAGTACTTATATAACATTGTGTTGTTTCGTGGCCAGGTGGTTAAGGTGTTCGTCTAGTGATTTGAAGGTCGCTAGTTTGAGCCTTGGCTGAGGCGGCGTGTGTGTCCTTAAGCAAGGCACTTAACCACACATTGCTCTGCGCCGACACCAGTGCCAAGCTGTATGGGTCCTAATGCCCTTCCCTTGGACAACATCGGTGGCATGGAGAGGGGAGACTTGCAGCATGGGCAACTGCCGGTCTTCCATACAACCTTGCCCAGGCCTGCGCTATAGAAACCTTTCAAGGCGCGGATCCATGGTCTCACGATACTAACGGATGCCTATATATATATAGCACCATAAACAACCTTGAGATTCATTTTCTTGCGGGCATACTCAGTAAACCTGTAGAATAGTAACTATAACGGGATCAATGAAAGATCAACCAGAGTGCAGAAGATACCAAACTGTGCAAATGCAAATATAAATAAATAGCAATAAATAATGAGAACATGAGATAAAGAGTCCTCAAAGTGAGATCATTGGATATGGTAACATCTCAGTAGTTGGGCAAGTGATTATAGTTATCTTCTTTTATTCAAGAGCCTGATGGCTGAGGGGTAGTAACTGTTCTTGAATCTGGTGGTGTGAGTCCTGAAGCTCTTGTACCCTCTACCTGATGGCAGAAGCAAGAAAAGAGCATGGCCCGGGTGGTGGCAATCTCTGATGATGGATGCTGCTTTCCGACCACAGCATTTCTCGTAGTTGTGCTCAATGGTTGGAAGGGCTTTACTCGTGACGTACTGGGCCAAATCCACTACCTTTTGTAGGATTTTCCATTCAATGTCATTGGTGTTTCAATAAAAGGCCCTGATGCAGCCAGTCAATACACAATTTCTAGTAAGCCTTGGATTAACAGGAGGTACAAGAGACTGCAGATTCTGGAATCTGGAGCAACTCACAAAATGTTGGAGAAATTCAGCGGGTCAGGCAGTATCAATGGAGTGAAATGGTCAGTCAACATTTCAGGTCCATATGGAGAGTCCTGACCCAAAAAGTCTACTATCCAATTCCCTCCATAGATGCTGCCTGACCGCTGAGTTCCTGCAACTTTTTGTGTGTTACTTCGATTGACAGGGTCTGGCTGGTTTTACACTTAATGGTGAAAAATTCATTGGATTCCATTAATGGGGCATGATCTTCCCTCCCAGATGTTTCTCTCCATGTAATAGATGGGGACCTGACCCATTATATCACTTTGCATCATGTCAAATGTGAAAATCAAAACAGTTATTGTAAACAAACTAAGGGGAGATTTGTTTTTTGGAACTTTATGAGGCACCAAACCAAAATTTTGAATATTACGCCAAGAAATTCAAACAACTGGGCTGACTGTTGACAAAATATCCCAGTGGAATTGGAAATCTCGGCTCTCTGAACCACATTCCTTAATGAGGCTGATCAAACTTGAGACGCTTGAAATCTCATAAAGTAGTGATAATCTTGTAACATGTAGCCTACTTGTAACGGTATGGTTGCAATCAGTATGAATGTTCAGCATTATTTTCCACCATTTTCCAGTTTATGCAGTCAGTAAAGTGCGTACTGTACTTGATCTCCTTAGACCTTAGAACTGTTCATGAGGAGAACCAATGGAGAGTGGGGTGTTGACTTAGAAGTTGAAGAATGCTGGCAGGTAGTTGTTAGTAACTTTAATTGGAAGTTTCTGCAGTGATAAATTCCCATACAAAAGACTGGTTGGTAAATCTGGGGTGCTTGGAATTAATGGACCATAGTAGCATGGCTTAAGGGTTGAGGGTAGCAGTAGTGAACACTTTAAAACTGGAGGATGAGAGGCAGTGACATGCCTCAGGAGTCATTACTGGGAATGCAGCTTCTGGTCATGCATGTATTTCAAGGCCTGGAAACGTATCACTGGTCCTTCAATGTGGCAAAGTCTAAATCAGGAACTTTCTACTCTTAATACACAGTGAGAGTACCTCCAGCAGAAGGATTTCAGTATCTTTCTCGTTCCCACTGTGCTGAAGCATCGACAGTTTTCTTCTCTAAAATGCTGCCTGACTTGTGGAGCTTTTCCAGCATTTTCTGTTTGTTTTCATTTATATAGCACCTTTAAAAAAATCTCTAAAGAGTTTCTCCACAGAGATATAACCAGAACAACATCTGGGTGATGCCGTAACTTAAAGATTTTGTTCTCCTTTTACTTCTTCCCTCTCAATAAATTGAGTGTATCTGGGCTGTACCCTTCAAATATCTGGACCTGCCTTTCGGTTTTTTTGCACTACCTTACTTTCCATTTTTCTATTTTCTATTTATGATTTATGATTTATAATTTTAATTTTTAATATTTACTATCGATTTGTAATCCAGGGAGCGGGAAGCGCAGAATCAAATATTGCTGTGATGATTGTACGTTCTAGTATCAATTGGTTGGCAACAATAAAGTACAAAGTATCTACTCTCTTGAATTTTCCCACCACCGTAACAGTGATAGAGTTTCTCTTGTCCTTATCTACCACCCCGTGAGCCTCCGCATCCAACACATTATCTGCAACTTCTGCCATCTCTAAAGGGATTCTACCACCAAGCACATCTTAGCTCTCCCACTCTTTCCACTTTCTGCAGGGACTGCTCCCTCCTTGAATCCCTTCTCCATTTGTCCCTCCCCATTGATCTCCCTCCTGGCACTGAACCCTACAAGCGGCCAAAGTGCTACAGCTGCCCACTTACCTCCTCACTCACTTCAATTCAGGGTCCCAAACAGTCCTTCCAGGTGAGGCAACCCAATACCTGTGAATCTGATGGGGTTGTCTGATGTGTCTGGTGCTCCCGAGGCAGCTTCCTCTGTACTGGTAATGCTCCTCATAAACTGGGGAACTGCTTCATCGAGCACCTCAGCTCTATTTGCCAAAAGTGGAACTTCCCAGTAGCCAAACGTTTTAATTCCCATTTCCATTCCTGTTCCGACATGTCAGTCCATGGTGTCCTCCAGTGCCACGATGATGCAACCCTCAGGGTGGAGGAGCAACATCTTATATTCCATTTGGGTAGCCTCCAACCTGATGGCATGAATATTGATTTCTCCTTCTGGTAAAAAAAAATTTCCCTCCCTCTCCCCTCTTCTTCTTTTCCCCCACTTTGGCCTCTTACCTCTTCTCACCTTCCTATCACCTCCCTCTAGGTCCCTTCCTCCTTCCCTTTCTCCTGTGGTCCACTCTCCTCTCCTATGAGATTCCTTTCCTTTCTCTCTAGTCCGTTCCCTTTCTTATCCACTTGGCTTCACCTATTACCTTTCAGCTATCCTCCTCCTCTTTCCCCCACCTTTTCATTCTGACATCTCAGCTAATCCTTTGTTCTTAGCTTCAGTGTAGGTAACATTTCTAAAGAAATACTATAATGAAATAATGATGGAATAGGAAATGCATTTGAATTTGACTGGGATTCTCCAACCTCTCCACAATAATTAGAGGTTAGCATAAACCTCAGAAAGATGATGTAAGCAATCAGAACTTTGGTGGGGGTCGGGGGTGCCTCAGGATAAGGTAGCAATTTTTTCCCTCTGTTAATGCATCTGTAGCCTGGAGGGAGGCAGTCTTCAATATTTATGAAGTAAGGAAACTGCTCTCTTTGCTTGATTGAGCCTTCAGTAATTTTGCCTGTGGGATTCACAGAAGTAAAACCAGAAATGTATTCATGTGCTGCTGTAAGTTAACGATTACATCACCTGCGTCCCAGCCGTATATGGTGTGCAAGGGGAACATGTTCAAGCTCAGGCCCAAATGATGGTGCATGTTTTGTACTTCGTCTTAAGTATCTTGCACGGAAGCACCTACCTTTATTTAGCTACTTTAATTTCCACCATTATAACACATCTGTCTTGCACTTGTATGGGCACATCAAATATTTACTCACAATCTATATCTGCTTTCAAATCATATAATGCAGAAGAAGAGGTCACTGTGTCTGTGCTGGGGTTACTTTCCTTGCTTTTCCATTAACATTACTGTTCAGCGTGTTTCTAGCCACACTTCAGACAGAGCAATCCAATAAATAATACACTTCAAGGAAAGGAAATAGAGCCTCCTCATCTCCATCCTGCCTTTTGATCTTCACTTACTGATTACTATTTATTCACACACTCTTCACTTTCCAGGGTTCTGGGAAGGATCTGGTAGGGAGATAATGAGGAGCCAAAGCTCACATCTTGTCAGTAGCAATCTGCATATTGACGTCCGTTGATCTGGAATGAGTTTAATTCCAGATACTGCACCTACAGGTGGAGCGTCCTCAGTGGGACTTGCCTTCTCAGTTGATAAATTGCAGTGCCAAAGTGATAGGAATATTAATTCTCATTAAATCTGATATTTGCTCCAGAAACATAGAGTCATGAACACTACAGCACAGAAAGAGGCCCCCTGACCCATCTGGTCCATGCCAAATTAAATCATGAGTATAATTTAGCTCTCTTATCTAAATTGAAAGACTGCATTTAAACAGCTCCCTAGGAACATTCCATTATTACTGCTCAGCCAATGAATTGCTTCAGAACTGCATTATGCTTAAATAGACAAGCACAGCATCCAATCAGTGCCGTGTACAAGAAGTCTGAAAACAGCAGTAAGGGGAAGCCAAATGGCTCCTCAAGCTCGCCCCGCCAGCCAATATAGAAACCATAGAAAAACTACAACACAGAAACAGGCCTTTTGGCCCTTCCTGGCTGTGCCAAACCATTTTCTGCCTAGTCCCACTGACCTGCACACAGACCATGTCCCTCCATACACCTCCCATCCATATATCTGTCCAATTTATTCTTAAATTTTAAAAAAGAACCCACATTTACCACCTTGTCTGGCAGCTCATTCCACACTCCCACCACTCTGTGTGTGAAGAAACCCCCCCCCCCAATGTTCCCTTTAAACTTTTCTGCCTTCACCCCTAACCCATGTCCTCTGGTTTTTTTCTCCCCTTGCCTCAGTGGAAAAAGCCTGCTTGCATTCACTCTATCTATACCCATCATAATTTTATATACCTCTATCAAATCTCCCCTCATTCTTCTACGCTCCAGGGAATAAAGTCCTAACCTATTCAACCTTTCTCTGTAACTGAGTTTCTCAAGCCCCGGCAACATCCTTGTAAACCTTCTCTGCACTCTTTCAACCTTATTTATATCCTTCCTGTAATTTGGTGACCAAAACTGAACACAATACTCCAGATTCGGCCTCACCAGTGCCTTATACAACCTCATCATAACATTCCAGCTCTTATACTCAGTACTTTGATTAATAAAAGCCAATGTACCAAAAGCTCTCTTTACGACCCTATCTACCTGTGACACCACTTTTAGGGAATTTTATATCTATATTCCCAGATCCCTCTGTTCCACTGCACTCCTCAGTTCCTTACCATTTACCCTGTATGTTCTACCTTGGTTTGTCCTTCCAAAGTGCAATACCTCACACTTGTCTGTATTAAACTCCATCTGCCATTTCTCAGCCCATTTTTCCAGCCGGTCCAAATATGATAACAGACGATTTACCCCATGTCTCAAATCTTCTTTCATGTGCCAAATTCCCATAAGCTGTAAATCCTCCGATCATTTCTAAACTTTATGAACACCCATTTTCTATACTTCTAAAGATTTAGTCTCTACAGTTTTCTGGAAAAGAGGAATCCAGGAACTTACTGTCCTCTGTGAGAAGAGGTTTCCATATCTGTTTATGACAGGGTTGTTTGAGAAACAAAAGTTGTACAGAGCCTTGGACGATTTCTTTGTTTGTGTTTAAACATTACCATGAAATTATGTGCCTC
Source organism: Mobula hypostoma (assembly GCF_963921235.1). Classification (NCBI taxonomy): domain Eukaryota; kingdom Metazoa; phylum Chordata; class Chondrichthyes; order Myliobatiformes; family Myliobatidae; genus Mobula; species Mobula hypostoma. Next base: position 67,523,402 of record NC_086109.1, read on the forward strand.
CACTTTGAAAGACAGTCTGGTTAATATTTTGTTCAGCGAGCAGTGTTTATAGTAAGATAGTATATCCTTTTGGCAATAATATGCATGCCTAGATTATGTGTTCAGGTCAGTACTGAATCATGAACTCACATCCTTCTACCTTGACTGAAGGTCTAAATTGCCAACGAGGCAGAAAACGTGCAAAATATACTGAGTATTGATTGAATTGAATGGTCAGTTAACTGTTGGTCAGATCTTATAAAGGAGGCCTTTGCTGGCTTTAGCTCAAGGATGTGGGAGGTGCCCTGAGTTAAAAGTCCAATAGACCACTGAAACCCCTATTGTAAGGATGTCCATAAAAGGGATATGAAGGCCTTCAGCATTAATCATTATGAGAGGATACTCTAGCTGAAGAGCTTTGGTGGGAAGAGGCATGCACCACCATGAAGATCAAAGCATTCAACGGCTTCACAGCGGGTACCAGATCAATGAGCAAGTCTGCAGGACCATTAAACACCCTGTTTCACAGGTCGATGCCTCTTCCAGTGGCACTTATGGCGGGACTCATCCTTTCCAGAATCATCTTATTTAGACATCAAAGGATATGCGGTGTTATGGCCTTACAAAATTTGTAATGTGAATATCTATTAGCTCACATGGACAGAAGCTTATCAAGAACCAGATCCCCAACCCTGAGGATTCAAATCCATTCAATTGATTACCTCTGTACCTACAGTCCATAATAAATGTATTATGGAGCATGTTGTGGTGTAAGATGTCCTGCCTCAGGATGAACATCAAACTAAGTTCTGTCTCTTCGGCAAAATGAAACAGCCCAGCACACTCCTCAAAGAACAGTTGGTGAATTTCTACCCGTGTCTTGGACACAATTCATTATTGGTCCAGATCTGAAACTGATCATCTGTTTTTTTGCCTCATTACTCTATGCAAATTGGTTGCCACGTTACATACAAAAGAACTTAATTGATTACAAATTGCTGTGGGTGATTTGAATGCATGGCAAATACTGCACAAGCATGAGCCTTCTTGTTACACAAGTGCGACATTAACATCGCAGTTTGTTCTTATTTTAAACTTGTAAATTAGAACTGAATCAGAGAAAGAGAAAGATTACCAATTAGCTTTATTTGTCACATTTTAACATTGAAACTTCAAATCAGACAGTGAATATGTTAACAACAGGAATTCTGCAGATGCTGGAATTTCAAGCAACACACATAAAAGTTGCTGGTGAATGCAGCAGGCCAGGCAGCATCTCTAGGAAGAGGTGCAGTCGACGTTTCAGGCCGAGACCCTTTGTCGGGACTAACTGAAGGAAGAGTGAGTAAGGGATTTTAAAGTGGGAGGGGGAGATCCAAAATGATAGGAGAAGACAGGAGGGGGAGGGATAGAGCCAAGAGCTGGACAGGTGATAGGCAAAAGGGATACGAGAGGATCATGGGACAGGAGGTCCGGGAAGAAAGACAAGGGGGGGGGGACCCAGAGGATGGGCAAGGGGTATATTCAGAGGGACAGAGGGAGAAAAAGGAGAGTGAGAGAAAGAATGTGTGTATAAAAATAAGTAACAGATGGGGTACGAGGGGGAGGTGGGGCATTAGCGGAAGTTAGAGAAGTCGATGTTCATGCCATCAGGTTGGAGGCTACCCAGACAGAATATAAGGTGTTGTTCCTCCAACCTGAGTGTGGCTTCATCTTTACAGTAGAGGAGGCCGTGGATAGACATGTCAGAATGGGAATGGGATGTAGAATTAAAATGTGTGGCCACTGGGAGATCCTGCTTTCTCTGGCGGACAGAGCGTAGGTGTTCAGCAAAGCGGTCTCCCAGTCTACGTCGGGTCTCGACAATATATAAAAGGCCACATCGGGAGCACCGGACGCTGTATATCACCCCAGCCGACTCACAGGTGAAGTGTTGCCTCACCTGGAAGGAATGTTTGGGGCCCTGAATGGTGGTAAGGGAGGAAGTGTAAGGGCATGTGTAGCACTTGTTCTGCTTACACGGATAAGTGCCAGGAGGGAGATCAGTGGGGAGGGATGGGGGGGACGAATGGACAAGGGAGTCGCGTAGGGAGTTACGGAGAATAATATGTTGGACCCGGAGGCTGGTGGGGTGGTAGGTGAGGACCAGGGGAACCCTATTCCTAGTGGGGTGGTGGGAGGATGGAGGAGAGCAGATGTACGTGAAAGGGGGGAGATGCGTTTAAGAGCAGAGTTGATAGTGGAGGAAGGGAAGCCCCTTTCTTTAAAAACGGAAGACATCTCCCTCGTCCTAGAATGAAAAGCCTCATCCTGAGAGCACATGCGGCAGAGACGGAGGAATTGCGAGAAGGGGATGGCGTTTTTGCAAGAGAGAGGGTGAGAAGAGGAATAGTCCAGATAGCTGTGAGAGTCAGTAGGCTTATAGTAGACATCAGTGGATAAGCTGTCTCCAGAGACAGAGACAGAAAGATCTAGAAAGGGGAAGGAGGTGTCGGAAATGGACCAGGTAAACTTGAGGGCAGGGTGAAAGTTGGAGGCAAAGTTAACAAAGTCAACGAGCTCAGCATGCGTGCAGGAAGCAGCGCCAATGCAGTCGTCGATGTAGCGAAGGAAAAGTGGGGGACAGATACCAGAATAGGCACGGAACATAGATTGTTCCATAAAGCCAACAAAAAGGCAGGCATAGCTCGGACCCATACGGGTGCCCATAGCTACACCTTTAGTTTGGAGGAAGTGGGAGTGAATATGTTAATTTGCCTCAATGGCCAATACTCCGAGGATGTTCTGGGGGCACCCTTGAAGTGTCAACGTGCATCCGGCAGCAACAGAGCATGACCAAATTTAAAGCCTTACCTGAATGTTGTTGAAATATGGGAGGAAGGGCCAGCTGGTGGTGCAGTGACATCAGCGCCGGACTCCGGAACAAAGGTTCCTCGGTTCAAATCTAGTCGGGGCCGCTTCCGAGTACGCTTTCCATCTGTGCTGGGTTGAGTGTTGAGATCACAACTCGACCTCGGAAAATAAAGGGAAAAATACTGTGAAATGTCTGTGTGAGGAGTGGTGCACCACACAGTCTCTCTCTCTCTGTGCGCCTTGTCAAGGCGTGAAAAAGACATCGTCCCGCCAACATCGCACACGCACACACACGCACATGCCAAAAAAAAGGAATATGGGAGGAAACAGGAGTACTTAGTGGAAACCCACATAGTCACGGGGAAAATGTGCAAACTCTTCACAGACAGCGCCAGGAATTGAACCCCGATCGGTGGCTCTGAAGAGTGTTACCCCAGCAGCTATGCTACCAGTAGGGTAAACCGTGATTCATCATTGTCTCTCTTAATGGTTTGTGCGTTCCCAAGCTCTCAATACGAAGTTAAATTGAATCTTAACAGCTTGCATTTAATTTCAATGAATTACTACTTTATATGTAAAAAAATTATCAATTGATTACCTGGTGATTGAGTTGTAGAATGCAAAAACATTTTTATTAGACAGTGTAAAGTGAAGTATTCCTTATTACTGAGCTGAGACCCATTTAAAATTCAGTGTAACAAGTGTTGAGGAGTGAGACTCGGTGAAGAAATGAGCAGGGACGGCTCTGTGAGTCAGTGAGCCCAACTGTGCTGCAATTCTGCTTCAACACGCCTTGGATTAGGAAGGGAAAATCTCACTAGGCTCTGTGATCCAGTGGCTGCTTCCTTAGTGCATAGACCGTTTCTATAGCACCTTTTGCTAGGGCGACATGGCATTTCATAGAGGCATAATCAGGTAAAAATATATATACTAGCTGTAAAAGAATATCAGGGGATAGGTGTGCAAGCATGCAGGGAAAGGGATATGCTCTAATTGGTCACCTAACTACAGGAAAGATGTAAATATTGTTGAAAGAATACAAAGAAAATGTACAAGAATGTTGCCAGGCTTGGAGGACCTGAGTTATATGGAAAGATTGAACAAGTTAGAACTTCATTCCTTGGAATGTAGAAGATTGAGAGGAGATTTGATAGAAGTATACAAAATTATGAGGGGAATAGATAGGGTAAATACAAGCAGGCTTTTTCCACTGAAGTTGGGTGGGACTGCAATCGGTGGCCATGGGTTAAGGGTGAAAGGTGAAAAGTTTAAGGGGAACATGAGGGGAAACTTCTTTACTCAGAGCGTCCTGAGAGCCGCCAGCTCAAGTGGTGCATGCGAGCTTGATTTTAATGTGTAAGAGAAGTTTGGATAGGTTCATGGATGGTCGGGGTTTGGAAGGAGATGGTCGCGGTGCAGATCAATCGGAGTAGGCAGTTTTTTTGTTCGGCACAGACTAGATGGGCCAGGGGACCTGTTTCTGTGCTGTGCTTTTCTATGACTCTCTGAAGGAGGAAAAAGAGATGGAAGGGTTTAAGAAGAAATTTCAAATCTTAGCACCTAAATGTACTAAAAAAATTTAATATATTTAGCACATTTTACATAGCTGGGACTTGTGTCAAAGTCACTGTTGGAATATGGGAAATATGGAAACCAAATTAGTATAGTAATTGGAGTCTGAGGTTGGTAGTAGAGGGTTGTGTTTCATATTGGAGGCTTGTGTGCTGTCGAGGTTAGTGCTGCTGCACTGTTGTTCATCATTCATGTTAATGATTTGGATGATAATGTAGCTAGGATGGTTGGTACATAATGATGCTGATGACTATATAGACATCCACAGCATAGTAAATTTCATATTGTCCCTTTCAGGCCAAAAGATTTAATTGCTGTGGTGGCTTTCTTATTCTTGTGGGACGTCTTTCCTGATAAGGAGGATCACTCTGCCTGGCAGAGACTTGTGGCTGTGGAACAATCTCCTCTGTGGTGATTGTAGGAGTTGACTGCAGGAAGTGGTTCCGACAGCTTTGGACACCTCTCTGGATGTATTGACAATCCGAACAGTGCGCGGCAAGTTGTTCAATTTGCAGATCTATCCCAGGCCACCAGACAAAGCTTCAAGCCAATGCCTTAATTTTAACTACGCCAAGACAACCAGCGTGTAGATCCTCCAATGCTTTAGCTCTCAGCTTGGATGGTACAACAACTCTCAATCCCCACATAAGGCAAACTTCTTCAAGGGCAAGTTCATCCTGGCACTGGCAAAAATGGGGAACTGGAATTTCTGCTGCACATTCCAGCCATTTTCTATTGACATGTAGACCTGAGACAGTGTGGGGTCTTTTCTGGTTTCCCTTTGGATCTTCACTGCTGTAATACGGAGACTTTGCATTTGGGGGAATAAGTCCAGAGCAGGATCCTCTTTAATTCAATCTTGTAATTGTGTCCTCCAAGAAACAGAGCCCCAGTCTGCATTTGTTCTGCTGCTGGTAGTGGATCACCTTTCTGTGGATTGAAAATGGATGCTAGCTGTTGAGGATCAGTAACGAGGGTAAACTCTCTCCCATATAAGTGTAGATTGAAAGACTTTACATCCCTAACAAGACGCAAGACCTTTCTCTCAATCTGTGTAACTTTTCTCTGCAATGGAAAGGGAATGTGATGCAAAGGCTGTGGGGCATTCACTTCCATCATTCAGAACGTGACATGACTGCACCTCAACGTTCAAAGTAAATTTATTGTCAAAGTACATATAAGTCGTTAGATACAACCCTGGTATTCTTGTGAGCATATCCTAAGGTGAGGCATCACAGGAAAGCTTCACTGGACAACGTAGATCATAATGTGTGAGTACAGTGTCCGATGTTACCATTTCCTTTACCTTTTTGAAAGCCACTTCACGCTGGTTTGTCCATTGCCATTTTCTTCCTGATCTGTAGAAATGAGCTCAAGTGGTAGAGCACAGTAGCCAGATTTGGCAGGAGCCTGTTATAATAAATAACAAGTCCTCAAAAGGACCGCAACTGTGACACGTCCTTTGGCCTTTGAGCTCCCACCACTGCTAGAATTTTCTCTGTACACTTGTGTAATTCTTGTACATCAATGGTATGGCCACAGTAAGTGATGCTTGGTTTAAAGAATTCACACTTGGTGCATCATGTTCTGAGCCCAAAATCTTCTAATCTTTTTAACACTGCCATGAGATTTTGGAGATGTTCCTTGTCATCCTTACTGACAGCAATAACATCATCCAGGTACCACTGAGTGCCTGGACAGCTTTGCAGCACCTGGTCCATCGCATTCTGCCAGAGTGCCGGTGCAGGTGTTACTCCAGAAGTAAGCCTATTATGGCAATAAAACCCTTTGGGAGTGTTTATGGTGAGAAACAGTTTGGACTCTTCTTCCATCTCCATTTGTGGATAGGCCACAGCTAAATCTACTTTGCTTCATAAAGGTTTGCAAAGATATCCTCTATCCTGGGCAGAGGGTACTTATTTACTTTCAGTACTGGATGGACGGTGACCTTAAAATCACCACAGAACCTGACAGACCCATTCTTCTTGGCTACTGGGACCACCGACATTGCCCAAGAGTTCCAATCAACCTTGGAAAGAATTCTTTCAAGCCTCCGCACAATCTAGCTCACTGGCTGATTTATCATGGATGGTGTAAGTAACTGGACAAGGTTTGTAAAGCTTGAATACGGCATTTTCATTTAACACTATTTAACTCTCGATATGTTTGAGTTTTGCAATACCATCCTTGAACACTGCTGTGGCATCATCCAATATCTTTCTTAATTCAGTTGACTGTATAGCTGGGAATATGTCATGCAAGTTGCAAATGGATCTCCAATCAATCAATTTGTAGATGTTTTACCTACTCACACCCCTACAGTGCTGTCCCTCCTCTATTTACACCTTAACCGGCCCAATATAGCTTGTTGCTTGTTATATTTCACTGTTATATATCTCATTCCCACTAGAATGATCTTTTTTCCGGTAAATGTTCTTAGCTGGATATGTGCGGGCTTCAGATTAGTATATTTGAAATGCCATTGAAACCCATTTTGTGGAATGACTGAAACAGCTGAGCCAGTGTCCAATTCCATCTTAATTAATTTGTTGTTCACTTCTGGTGTAAGCCATATTGCTTGTCTCATGTTAATTTTCACTTTGTAAATCTCAAGGCTATTCAGTCCTGTATCACTCTCATCATTATCAGATTTTTCATCAGCATGCAGATTAGTGTCCGTTTGAAACTGCAGCTTGACTTTTTATCTTTATCTCTTCCTTCTGCAATCCATTTATTTTTGTCTGTCCGACATATTCCTTGTACGTGTCGTACTTTATGACATTTTCTGCAAGTTTTGCCTTTAATTTTGCATTGGTCTGGTGTATGTGAGCCCCTACCAAAACAGTAACACAATTTTGTTCACCCAGTCAGATTTCTGTTTAGACATTGCAGATGATACATGTGGGCAAGGATTTACCTCTGTAGCATGTCTCCGGGGATCTCATTAATGACAGCTTGGAAAATGGCTGGACTGTTGGAAAGTCCAAAAGGCGTCATCAAGTATGCGTAGTGGCCAGTGGGTATTACAATGTTGTTCTCCACTCATCCCCCTGTTGCAGGTTGTATGCGCTCTTTAGATCCTGTATGGTGAAAATCTGGCCCCCACGGAATATTTCAAATGCGCTATCGTGAAAGGGAGAGGTGGCAGTTCCTAATGGTACACAGTAGACAATGCAGTGACAAAGACCCCTCATCTTTCTTTTTGACAAAGAAGAATTCTGCACTGGCTGGGGATAGGGATATTCGAATAAAGCTATGCTGTAGCATTTTGGCAATTTCGTCATTCATGGCTGCGTCTCAGGAGGGGATAGGGAGTGCAGACAACCTTGGGGAGGGGTAGTGCCCAGAAGGAGGTTAATTGCACAGTGATGTGGTCTGTGAGACTTTCCTTTTACTGAAGGCGAGGCTAAGTCGTGGTATTCCTGCGGATGTTTGGTGAGGTCTCGAGTTACCTCCATCTCCACGGTTTTATGGGTTGGCTGCAGGTAGGTGGTCTGACAGGAGGGTCCCCAACTCAGAAATGAACCAAATGACCAGGCAAAGTGAAGGTCGTGTTTTGAGAGTTGGGGATAGCCCAAGATGAGAGGAGTGTTGGGTGAGTTGATCAGGAGGAACTGGATGAACTTTGCTGCCCTCCAATGCTCATGTGCACAAGCCATGTGCGTACTCTGACCATCCTAGACCCCAAGGGACGGCTGTGATGCAGAAGGGGTGAGAGGTAGGCTCAGCAGGGAGTCCAAACTGCAAAGAGTCTGGTCCAGAAAGTTATTTGCTGCGGTGGAATCCCCCCAGAGCCTCCTGTGAACGTATAGCCTTTGGGGTGTGGAGGAGGACAAAGAGAGTGTGCCGGGCAGTGGTGCTAGAATAAGGGATCGGAAGAAGCTTATCAGTTAGAAGGCCGCCTGTTTCTGCCTGGTGGTTCCATTTCCCAGATGCAGTGGGCATTTGATGAGCGGGTGATCAGCTGCTCCGCAGTAAGCACACCAGTTATTTCGTCACCTACGCTCACGCTATTAGGGGTTAAGGGAGCTCTCCCTAATAGTACGAGTTCTGGAAGTGTTGTGATGAGGGTCCTGCAGTCTGAAATGGTTCTGAGACTGGAACTGGGGTTCTGACTGATGATCTGGAGGGTTCTTGTATAAGATGCACGTCATTATGGAGGGCCAGAGTGATGAGGTTTTTGAGGTCAGTGGGCATCTCCTGGGTAGAAAGCTCATCTTTTAGGTGCTCTGAGAGACTGTGATGGTAATGGGCCAGCACCACTTCTGCATTCCGGCCACGCTCCACTGTGAGGGTCCTGAATTCCATGGTGTAATGCTGCACAGAGCGTGAGCCTTGACACAGACGATGTATCCGATTCTCTTCCTCCCTTCTACTTCCTGGGTGGTGAGTGGTGAAATCCTCATATTTGTTGCAAATGAAGGCCTTATTGTCCCATTTAGTGGTGGCCTGGGTTAGAGCTCGCCCAGTCAGGAGAGAGATGATGAAGGCAGTCTTGGCTCGGTCTGTAAAATACAACGATGGCCAGAGCTTGAAGTGTAAGACACACTGGGACAAGAATTTACAGCATCAAGTTGGGGATCTTTTGAAGCATTCAGGGACCAGAACCTGGGGCTCTGAGGGAGGAGGCTGACTGGGCTGGGGTTGTTGTATCGAGACAGATAGTTGGTTGAGAGTGTCAAGCAGCTAGTCATTGTGTCATTGGTTTCCTGTTGCTTTTGGATCATGTGCTCATGTTGATAGCCAACTTACTTTGGGCAAGCAAACTGTTGGGTCAATTGTGGTTTCTCTTATCCTGTCAGGAAATGTAGCAGAGGTTTGATCCAAAAGCAGAGTATTGGAGATGACTTAGACTTGAGTGCTAATTTTAATAGTAAACTGTAAAATAATGAGCCAAGAGGGGCCACAAAGCCAGAGGGAATGGATACTGAACACAACAAAGCAACAAGGTATCTGAAGACTAGGAGCACTGGTTCGATGAATGAACAAGGACTGTGGGTGAGAGCTGGGTTTAAATAGGTTGCCGGTGATGAAGTGGAGACGAGTGACAAATAACTTCTGTTAGCTGCGTGGAGATTGGGAGCTGTTGCCTGTGCAGACACGACACAGGGGCTGTTTTCCTTGGAGCATAGGAAGCTGAGGTATGACATTATAAAATCATGAGGGAATAGCTAAAGATTTGTAGACAATGACATGAACTTTATAACTAAAACAATGTGGATCTGTTATGGTTCAGTCACTATTGTGATTTAGTAAGAAGTTGGACTTTGACTGGCTTTATCAATTCATGAGCCTCCTCGCAATGAAGAGTTCTTTTGAAAGAAAATGTGAATGTGATTCACTTGACTGTAATAGATGACCAGGTGCAGAAAGCAGAGATGATGCAGCAGCAGGTGAACACTAATGATCCTTCTGTAGTGCTGCTCACGTTTAGTTAGTGACATGTTTTGACATTTAGCTATAAATTTATCAGACCGGCATACAGCCACGACTCCCATTAGTCCTTGAGCTAAATGCAGCTGCCTGCGAACCAGGGAGGTAATTTGTGGGCATTAAGTAGCTCATCAATTCTGAAACCTGAAATTTATGAGCCAGTAGGATTGATAACAGTGATTGGATAGATTGTCAAGGTTTGATCACATGACCTCAATCCTCTCTAGTCTTCTCCCCTTCCCCTGTTAGGCTCAAGCCACTGGCTATCCAGCAAGTACAACTCCATAGATACAGCTTCCCCATGGCAGGTGGAGAATGGAATCCTCACTGTCTGAAAGGACAATTCGTGATCATTAGTCAGTTTCCTTCAGTGCCCCCATAATCTAACATTTTTATATTTGAAGCAAAATTTTCAAAGAACTAAAATTAGGGATATACGTCTTGGATTGCTTGCGGAAAGGACTTGGGGAGTCAGCCTCCATTTCCTAGAATTCTGGGAGTTGAAGAACCAAGGTAGTTTCTTTGGTTTTTATATACAGTTCGCAACAAAGCGTGACTTCTCAGGGAAGACTGCTGCTGCCTGACTCTGCGTGTTGCAAGTGGGCTGTAGTATTTGATAAACTGGGTAATTAGATTCATCGCAAGAACAAGAGACTGCATCATATTAAACCTCTTGCTTGCTGAATTAGCCACGCACAGTCCAGTCACTTGAGAGTTTGCACTTCTTCAGTTTATGAGTGTCTAAATCAGGGATGGCCAACCTATGGCGCTTGTGCCAAAAGTGGCACATTGGATGATTCGAAGTGGCGCGTTGCACCCCAGTGATAATAATAAAAAAGTAAGCCTACTCATGCAAAAAGTATTAACCAAAAACTGATCTGTAGAAAAAAAATCTATAACAGGAATTCAAGTAGCTTAGAGCTAGAAATGGGTTTTACTGAGAATAAATCTAAAACTTAGCAATTATTTTTAGCGATTTTATTATTTCGTACACATCTTTTGGCGAATGTTATCTTCTTTCACATTAACCTGTTTTCAATTAAAAAACAAATGTTCAATGAATCAAACTAGGAAAGAAGAACTTTTGTTCTGCAGTTGTTCCATAACTGTTCAATACACGTTTGATACTTGTTTGATCCTGAGGCGCCAGGCGTCTGAACCAGCGGTGCGTCACAGGTTTTTGCCAGTCAGTTTGCAATTGACAGTCGTGCACTTCGGAGTTGTGCTTTGTTCGTCCTTTGTGAACATTTGCAGTTTCGTACTTTTTTGGAAATTGAGCCTTGTTTTTACATTCAGTTACCCATCACAGTGCAAAAGAAAATGAGCAAAAGAAAAGCAGAAGGTGATAGAAAGCATGAATTCAATGAACAGTGGAAAATGAGTTCTTACTTATAGCAGGTCCGTCGGGAAAACTGTTGTGCATTGTTTGTGAAAACAGTTTCTCACATAATAGAAGACATAATCTTGGGCCAGCTGGTAGAGCGGAGGTTCCTGGGTTCGAAACCAGTCGGATCTGCTCCCCAGTACGCTTTCCGTCCATGCCGGGTTGAGTGTCGAGATCGCAACTCGACCTCGTAAAATAAAGGGAAAAAGACTGCAAAAATGTCTATGTGAGGAGTGGCTCGCCACACAGTCTCTCTCTCACTCCGCGCCTTGTAAAAAGCCATGAAAAAGACATCACCATGGACGCACGCAGACACACACCAAAAAAAAAATAGAAGAAGAGATGATCTTAATGGACACTTTAAAACGTAACATCAGACTGAAATGGAAGGAAGACTGAAGCTAGTGCTTGGATCTGAGTTACGGAAAAAATGTGTGATTAAGAAAAAGGAAGAAATCAAAAGAAGACAAAATATATTTGTTAAAAGTCTCATTAAGGTAAGTAATGTTTATCTTGTTTTTATATTAAATCAATATATCATGTAAAAATGCTAAATATGTCTATATTAACATATGTTTACAAGAATTGAATTGGGGTACAAGAGTTGTATGGCGCATCTGAACTTGTGCGTGAAAAAATTGACACATGGAATGGAAAGGGTTGGCCAACCTAAATGAAAGTGATTTGGAAACTATGAACCAGATTTCATTTCTTGAATACATTCAAATCCATATCAATCCCAATGTTACTTTGCATGATTTTTTAAAGGGTGTATAGTGTGATAGTAGTTTGTACAGAGGAGAGGACCGAGGGTTGCCTAATCTTTAAAACTATGGGAGTATTTCCATACAGGAATCACACAGTTATGCAGCATAGAAATAAACTCTTCAGCTCAACTTGTTCATGCTGACCGGGTGCTTACCTGAGCGAATCGCATTGGCCTGCGTCTTTCTAAACATTTCCTATCCTTGTACCTATCCAGGTGCCTTTTAAATATTGTAACTGTACCTGCCTTTACCACCTCTTCTGGTAGCTCATTCCATACGTCCACCAAACTCCATTAAATCTCCAAGTCTCCTTTAAGTCTCCACCCTGTCATTTTTTAAACCTATGCCCTCTAGTTTTAAATTTCACTACCCTTAGAAGAAAACTTGCCTACTGCTTTTTCTGTGATTTTATAAACATTTATAAGGACATCTCTCGGGGAAAACCACCCCAGCCTTTAATAGCTCAAACCCTCTAGTCTTGGCATGCCCCTGTAAGTCTTTCCTACACCCTTTCTCGCTTTAGGGAGAAACTCCTTTTGTTCTTCACATCCCTCGCCCACCTTCTCTCTTACTGAAACTAACTTGCATCTCTTTCCCAGTTCTGATGAAGCATGAGAAACTTAACACTTGGACTGTTTCTCTTTTCTTTTGCTGCCTGACCTGATAAATTTAAAGGCATTTTTCCTTTCATTTTGGATTTCCAGCATTTGCATTTTTAAAAAAATGTGGTTTACCATCACTTGATAGGTTTTATTGATTGAAATGTGCTTTTTAAAATTGAAACAAGGCAACGAAGTGTTATTAGTCCACTGACTGCCGCTCTTAACCACCAGTGCCCTGTCCTTGGCTGTAACCTGACATTAACATAGAACATTAAGGCACAGTACAGGTCCTTCAGCCCAAGATGCTGTGCTGACCTTTTAATCTACTCGCAGATCAATCTAACCCTTCGCTCCTACATAGCCCTCCATATTTCTATCATTCATGTGCCCTTACATTGAGGAGGAATAGCATGGATGCCAGATAAATTGCTAGAAAACATGGAAGGCTTCCCATACGTTTGGAGCCACTTTTCAGGTGAGATGCTAATGACGAAATTCACCACCACCTCCTTTGTCCTATTGAGTGCCTTTGGAGGAGAATATTGTTGGAAGGTTTATTTTCCTCACAGCTTAAGCATTTGATTTTGATGGTGAAGGTACTGGGTTTCACAAGCTCCCTGTGGCCACCTGGGTTTCCCCTTAATGCTCCAATTTCTTCCCATATCTCAGGGGTGTACGAGGGGTGATTGATAAGTTCGTGGCCTGGGTTAGAAGGAGTCAATTTTAGAAAACCTAGCACATTTATTTTTCCTACATTTACATGCTTAGTCCAGTGGTCGTGGAGCATACGGATCCCTTCTTTGTAGAAGTCGGCATCTTGAACCTCCAGAAAGTGGTCCACAGCAGGGGTGATTGATAAGTTCATGGCCTAAGGTAGAAGGAAATGAGTTATTAACTTCAAATTTTCTGCATTTTCACTCAAGGAATTGAACTGCACGTGCATGTAACGAGAGCTGTATAACTCATCTCCTTCTACCTTAGGCCACAAACTTATTAATCACCCCTGCTGTGGACCACCTGGACGTCCAAGGCGCTCTCGTTAGTGGTGGGAGGTTAGTGGGAGTGTGTGTGAATTTGGGAATAGAATTAATGAGATTGATCCAAAACCTAAATCTGATTGTCTCCAGTATTACGCAGAAATATGGGACTTCAGACTCAGCACAAAGCAGGCAACAGTGAATCCTGTCTCCTTGCACGTCTCTGAGAGGCAACAACCTTCATCAGGTACCTCAGATACTGGAGACTTACTGTCAATACAAAGTCCTTCAAATCTGCTGGCAGGGTAAAGGGAGGTCATCATTTCCTCTCAGGAAATGTCATGCTCCTGTCATACCCTCGCACCTCCATTTAGTGTAGAGGTGACTCATGCATTGGACTGAAGTCCCAAAACAGGGTTCTTCAAGTAAGTGAAAGTTAAAAAAGAAACTTTGCAGATGCTAGGAACCAGGAACAAAAACATAGAATGCAGGAAATACTCAGCAAGTCAAGGAGCTGGAATAGAAACAGAATCAATGCCTCAGGTTGGAGATAGCTTTCAGAATCGGAAAATGTTTCCAGTATTTTCTGCTTTTAACTCTACTCCAAACTGTAGTGTTCCAAGAGATTACCAGGTGTACAGAGGAAATTCCTTAAGGATATTTCCAAAGCCTGCTTGGAAAATGTAACATCCCCAGTGATCTCTGGAAATACCTGTCCTTAACTTCTCCAGATGAAGAAGAATCATCTGGGATTGGATTGAGAGCTTCAAATTTCCTCATCAGGAGTGAGTGAAACCTCAACAGAAACGGCAGAATGACTTTACTACCCACCTTCCCTGTCAAACAGTTCCTGCCCACTTGCAGTTCTTGTTTGCATGATGTGTTCTTTTTCTCTGCACATAGGTGTTCGACAGTCTTCTTTATTTTTATGGGTTCCTTTTTCATGGGCGTGATGTGTTTTTCTTTCCTCTCTGACATTGGGTGTTCAATGTTTTTTTAGATGGGTTCTTTTGGGTTTCTTTTTTTTGTGCCTGCCTGTTAGGAGATGAATCTCAAGGTTGTATAATGTATACATACTTTGAAAATAAATGTACTTTGAACTTCGACCAAAATAAATATGTACTTCATCAACCATAGATAAAAGCAAGATCTCATCACTTACCTCAATCCTGTTTGTGAGAGCTTATAGTGTGTAAATTCTCCAGCAATGTGGCAGTAATCATATTTGTGAAATACTTTACTGGATGTGATAAAGCAGCAGTCCCCAACCACCTGGCCGCAAGACGTGCTACCAGGCCACGAGGAAACGATATGATTTGGTGATAGGAGTCAGCTGCACCTTTCCTCATTCCCTGTCATGCCCACTGTTGAGCTTGAATGCACGCGAGGTCATTACCCGCACGTCATCCACGTTAGCGCGGGAAGGAGATCAACTCCTTGAGCTTGCAAATGACGGCAGGCTGGAAAGTATATTTGACATAACGTCTCTGCCAGCATTCTGGATCGAAGTCAGGGCTGAATATCCTGAGATAGCCACGAAAGCACTGAAACGTTGCTTCCATTTCCAACATATCTCTGCAATGAATGCAACGAAAACTAAATTGCGGAATAGACTGGACATAAGGAACTCCCTTCGAGTATCGCTGTCTCCCAACACCCCTCGATGGCACATCTTGTTGCAGGGAAACAAGCTCAGGGCTCGCACTGATTCAGCGATATTGGTGTGTTGCAATGATTTTACATGTTCATACGTGGAAATTATGATGCTATTGACTTATAAGTGACTTATATAACCATTTAACCATGTAACAAATACAGCATGGAAACAGGCAATCTCGGCCCTTCTAGTCCATGCCGAACTCTTACTCTCACCTAGTCCCACCAACCTGCACTCAGCCCACAACCCTCCATTCCTCTCCTGTCCATAAACCTATCCAATTTTTCTTTAAATGATAATATTGAACCTGCCTCTACCACTTCTACTGGAAGTTCATTCAATACTTACTTCAAGCTCCCCTGTCCTCCCCTGATAATTGACTTATCTCTATATTCATGCAAGGAAAATATGCACTGTGTGTTTAATATTAAATTCATTAGATAAACCCTTTTAGAAACGAAATTGAGCGTATTAGCCACTTATCACCTATATTCCAGTCGTGATTAACAACCCCCCCAAACAGAATCGCCAAAAACGATTTGTAGAAAAAAAATCGGCACATACACACATGCGCACACAGGTGCCCGCGCAAGGCATCATGGTCATTGTAGTCTTTCTTGGGGTAAACACAACGTATTTGACTGCCACTTTTGTCCATTGGCAACCCGACAACAACAACCGCACCCCCCTCCCCACCCCGGTCGGCCGGTCCGCAAGAATATTGTCAATATTAAACTGGGTCCGCAGTGCAAAAAAGGTTGTGGACCCCTGTGATAGAGAGTTCTGCATGAATTATGAACGTTACTTAATAAATCCAATTCCTTTTCTTTCATTGACTGAAAACAGTAGTTTTTCTGATTGTTGTCTACCATCGCTACCTATTGCAAGATGTTTGTCAAGTGCAGGTAGAACACGAGGGATAAGAATGTTTCAGTGAAGCAGTACCAACCTGGGGTTCACAGATCCCTCAGTTAATGTTAGGGGTCCGTGGCATGAGAAAGGTTGGGAACCCCTGCCCTAACCCTTAGAGGCAAGGCACGGTATATTCCAAACTTATGCTGCACTTGTAAAACAGAAAATAAGTGTAGTTTTGTTGTTAACTGCCATGGTAAAAATTAATCATTGTTATGTCCGGTTAAAATGGACTTGCAGCCATGTGAGAGTCAGCAAAGAAATATTGTCGGAGGCCAAGCATTGTGTGGGATTGGATAATGTGGAAATCCCAGATAAAAGCTTGACCTTAGATAGCACTTGCTCTATGTGGTGTTCTGAACTGATTTTGATTACCTGATGTCTGAAGGTTTGAAAGGTAATTTTTCAGGGTCTTTTTCATGCCACATATTAGCCCTCGGTGTTTCTGTTTTTAGCCTCACCAGGGAGATGATGTGTGTGGTCTTAGGGAGTTGCTGAACATCCATTTGTGATCCTGAAGCCACTTGCAAACAGTCAAAAGTTAAATTGTCAAAACAATATTTGTCCAAGAAAGCTTTTCAGCCCCATTTGCGTGGATAATTCTCAGTTAACAACTGATGTTATCTGATTGGATTCATATAGACCAAAATTAATTAAAGTTAATAAACTGTAACAAACAAGTTCCAGTGCTTCTTTTCTATTAACAATGGAGCATATTGACACTGTTA
Source organism: Mobula hypostoma (assembly GCF_963921235.1). NCBI lineage: Eukaryota > Metazoa > Chordata > Chondrichthyes > Myliobatiformes > Myliobatidae > Mobula > Mobula hypostoma. Next base: position 67,540,266 of record NC_086109.1, read on the forward strand.
GTTTATTTTGTTATTTTAGAAAGCACAGTTTATTCTTTCTGTGAGATGTGATAGCAGGACATGGGAATGGATTCCAGTTCTGGCTGCTGTCCAGTACAATAATGTTGGTTTCTGGTGGGCCCTAAAAGCAGCAAGTTTAAATCCTTGCCATACACAAGTCATTCTTTATTATTTCTGAGGATTGTGGCAATTCCATTTTTGTCTGCAAGTTGAAATTTTCCCTTGTGAAAAGCCTTCTGGCGCAGAAAGTGTCCTAAAATTGGCACAAAGTGGGAAGCAGAGTGACCTTTCCCCCATTGTCAATATTTCACCACTGGAAAATGTTCTTTAACCTTGTACAGGGCTGTGTTTAAATTCCAAGTTGCTGATATTGATAACTAATCATTTGCAGCAACCAAATAAGGCATGAGACCTTCTCAGTCTATCTGCAGTCTTGATGGAAAGCAAAGTACTGTTTAAGAAAACAAATGGGTTTGTGCTGCTGGCAATAGTCTATTTAAAGGATTTCATGAGATATAGCCACCCTGGAAGTTAAATTTCCTGACCCAAAACTTGCTCTGAAAACCAATACAGGTCACTTTAATAGCTAGTAATTGCATCCTCAACTCAAATGGACTGTAATATTAGAAGTAAATCTTTTAAAATTTTAAAACTCTGATAATCTGGCCCCTTTTGGTCTCTGGTGGTGCTGGGCTGGCAGAACTTCTGGACTATTGGATGTTTCTCCATTTACTATATATACATATGTTAATTTTTCTTTTCTTTACATTTTACACAGTACTATAATAAATTTTCCAGTGGACCTGCTGAGTATAAAATGAGCAGGAAATATATAAACACTTTGGCCTCTAGCTTCGGCTACAAACCCATCCAAACTCCTAACCCTGGTGTTCCAGGTCCCAATGCTGGCTTCGTCCACACACCCACCCTGCAGTCTGGACCCTTGGTTCCAGCCACACACTTCACTTCTGTGGACTCCTGGTTCACATTCTGAACTGATGAGTGAGAGGCAGAGGGAGAGAGAGAGGGACACACACACACACACACACTCTTCCTCTTATTCGGCTGTCCATCGATTTTCGATGATGACTGAGGCCTGGGCAAGGTTGAATGGAAGACCGGCAGATCACTAGACCGACGCCTTAACCACTTGGTCATGTGCCACACACACACACTCACTCTCTCTCTCTCTCTCTCTCTCTCTCTCTCTCTCTCTCTCTCCCCCTCTCTCCCTCTCTCCCTCTCTCTCCCTCTCTCTCTCTCTCACACACACACACTCTCTCACACACTTACACACAGTCACACACACACTCTTATACACTGACACTCACTCACTCACACACACACTCATACTCATCACACACACACACACACACACACACACACAGAGCGCCATGGAGGGAAATAAAGTCCTGTCAAGGGACTCAACTCAAGATATCGCCCGTTTATTCCCCTGCATAGAGGCTGCCTGACCTCTAGCATTTTGTATGTGTTGCTCTGGATCTCCAGCATCTGCAGAATCTCTTGTGTTTATAATGAGTGAGCCAGATGCCAGAGCATCAGAGTCTCTAAATAATCGGATCCTGGATTATTGGAGTTTTACTGTACTGGAGTATTGTGAAGGCAGTGATCCATTTCACAGGCTTAAGAACCCCTGACTTATGGATACCCTTACACTAATGAACTCCCATAGTATTATTAAATTCAAAAGTGTGACATATGTACATACATTTGTTCTTGCAAACAGCAAAATTACTTCCCTCTTTTCCACTTTTTTTTCTTGTTTTTTCTTGTTAATCTTATGTGTTTTTGATGCAACTCTTGATGCTGAAGAGATTTCGTTATGATAGCCATTGATTGCTGTGTATATTCCAACAAATGGACAAAATCATTTATGGACATCTAAAATGTTCATTATCTGGGTACAGGCTGTACTTTTATTGATGGCTATTGCACTGTTAAAAGTTGCAAATGTTAGGAAATTTAATCCTTTGCAAGGACGTAATGTTGAGCCTTTATAAAACACTGGGGAGGCCTCACCTGGAGTATTGTGAGCAGTTTTGGGCCCCTTATCTAAGAAAGGATGTGCTGACATTAGAGGGGGTTCAAAGGATATTCACAAAAATGATTCTGACATTGAAAGCAACATACATCAAAGTTGCTGGTGAACGCAGCAGGCCAAGCAGCATCTATAGGAAGAGGCTCTTACACTTCCTCCCTTACCACCATTCAGGGCCCCAAACAGTCCTTCCAGGTGAGGCATCACTTCACCTGTGAGTCGACTGGGGTGATATACTGCGTCCGGTGCTCCCGATGTGGCCTTTTATATATTGGTGAGACCCGACGCAGACTGGGAGACCGCTTTGCTGAACATCTACGCTCTGTCCGCCAGAGAAAGCAGGATCTCCCAGTGGCCACACATTTTAATTCCACATCCCATTCCCATTCTGACATGTCTATCCACGGCCTCCTCTACTGTAAAGATGAAGCCACACTCAGGTTGGAGGAACAACACCTTATATTCCATCTGGGTAGCCTCCAACCTGATGGCATGAACATTGACTTCTCTAACTTCCGCTAGGCCCCACCTCCCCCTTGTACCCCATCTGTTACTCATTTTTATGCACACATTCTTTCTCTCACTCTCCTTTTTCTCCCTCTGTCCCTCTGAATATACCTCTTGCCCATCCTCTGGGTCACCCCCCCCCGTCTTTCTTCCCGGACCTCCTGTCCCATGATCCTCTCGTATCCCCTTTTGCCTATCACCTGTCCAGCTCTCGGCTCTATCCCTCCCCCTCCTGTCTTCTCCTATCATTTTGCATGTCCCCCTCCCCCTCCAGCTTTCAAATCCCTTACTCACCCTTCCTTCAGTTAGTCCTGACAAAGGGTCTCGGCCTGAAACGTCGACTGCGCCTCTTCCTATAGATGCTGCTTGGCCTGCTGCGTTCACCAGCAACTTTGATGTGTGTTGCTTGAATTTCCAGCATCTGCAGAATTCCTGTTGTTTGTTGCTGACATTGAAAGGCATGTCACGTGAGGAGCGTTTGATGACTCTGGGCCTGTACTCACTGGAACTCAGAAGGGGGGGGGGGCTCTCATTAAAACCTATCAAATGTTGAAAATTTTCGATAGAGTGGATGTGGAGAGGATATTTTCTATAGCGGGGGATTCTAAGACCAGAGGACACGGCCTTAGAATAGGACAACCATTTGGAACGGAGATGAGGAGGAATTTCTTTAGCCGGAGAGTGGTGAATCTGTGGAATTTGTTGCCACAGGCAGCTGTAGAAGCTAAGTCATTGAGTATAGTTAAGGCAGAGGTTGAATGATTCTTCATTAGTCAGGGCATGAAGCAATACAGGGAGAAGACAGAAGATTGGGGCTGAGGGGGAAATGGATCAACAATGATGAAATGGTGGAGGAGACATGATGGGCCAAATGGCCAGTCTGCTCCTATATCTTTTGGTCTTATTTTCTAGCTTTATAATGCAAATCACCTATACGATATGAATGTTGGTTTATTTCCATTTCAGCATCAATATAATCTCTGTGTTGCCCTTAAGGCATTTATTTGACTTCGTTGGGTCTACGTTTTAAATTATTTGTTTGTAACTATTTTCTAGTTAAAGCTAAAGGTTGATAATTAAGTTACAGTATAACAAAGGTAAATTCATTGTCTATGGTATATCGCGGCATGTGATGGTGTCACCTCCGGTTTCGCCGCATCTTATGTGTAACCTCCGGTTCGGAGAAGGTGGAAAGGTGGGTGCCATGCGTGCAGCATGATTGTGAAGAGCTCTGTTTCTACCCACAAAGAAACATTATAGAAGCAATGCCGTAAGTTCATAAGAATGTATTTGAAGTAAAAAGTATTAACACGGTTTCTGTTAAGGAAGCAGTGGTTCGGGTGGCGTGCGGGCCGGCTTTTCAATTTCAAACGCGGGGTTGGCTCGAGCCTGATGGCAGTTTGAGGCGACCCCCCCCTCACCTGCTACTCGGGGCGGCTGGAGACACTCGCTAAAAGAAGAGAGCGCGTGGTCTCCAGAATGAAACAGACGCTGTATATGTTCGTATTTTTTTATCAACAGTTTTCACCATATGATGTTAATGTGGAAGAGTGAACAGTAAATGGTTAACCTTACTACGACTCTGTCTTCATTGGCTCCGGTTTAACTTGGTGTTTAGTCAGAGTTTCAATACACTGCACGAGAACACTACAATCTCTCAGGCCAATATCTCCAGGATTGAGACTATTTATGATTACTCCTTGGAAGTAAGGAAGAGCTTGCTTTTCTACAGCACCTTTCAAGGCCTAGGATGTCCCAAAACACTTTACAGCCAATTAATTCCTCTTCAAATTGGTCCCATTACAGGTTCTCATAAATATTAATGCTATGATTAGTACTGAGTCATTTACTGCTTTAATGATTTTAGTTGAGAACCAAGTATCAGCCAGGAATATCAAAGATAATTATCCTGCAGTGATATAATAGTGGGTTTCTTTACTGTATTGTCTCCATTGACTATTTGGAAATTCGAACCAAAAAGTATCAGCCCATAACAGGTTAAAAAGCTGTTTTGGGTTGTATAAGGACTAGGGTATCGTACAGTTGAGAGTTATTCTGAAATTCTCAGGATTAAAGCTTCATTGCTTCCACTCTGGTACCAAGGTGATTGATGAGACCAGTTTATGAACAGCAGATGCACAGATGGGAAAGGAGGTGTCTGACAGGGCAGGTGGGTGGTTACCTTGTGAGGTAGTGTGCTCCATCCCCCATTTATACAAGACATCTGTGGATGCCAAATTTATGGACTTGAGACAATCAATGCCATCCCAGATCCTCCTCTACATTGAGCCAGTCACCATAGACTTGGAGAACATCATAGTCATAGGGTAATAAGGCACTGAAACAGATCCTTTTGCCCAACTGACCACAGCACTGTCCCTGATAGTCCCAGTTGCCCACATTTGGCCTATAAACCTCCCTTCTTGTACCTATCCAAATGCCTTTTTAATGTTGCAATTGTACCCAACTCAACCACATTCTCTAGGCAGCTTATCCCAGGTACTCACTACCCTCTGTGCAAGTAAGTTACTTCTCAGGTCTTTTTTAATTCTCACTTCACTTGTCTGTGCCCTCTAATTTGGACGCATCAACTCTGGGGGAAAAAAAGTACTATGATTATCTACCTTACCCATATCCTTCATGGTTTTATAGATTTCTATGAGGTCATTCCCTCACTCTCATATGCCCCAAGGAATAAAGATCCAGTGTGGCCAATCTTTCCTTATAACTCTGGCCTTCTAATTGAGGTAGCATCTTTGTCAATATTCTTAATACATTTCTCTTTTATTTAGTTACCGCTTGTTAGGCCACCGGTGTTTAAGGCAGCAATGAAGGTCCTCCATTTCTGGCAGTGTCCGTGGCTTCCTTCATCATGTCAGTAGCTTCTTCTAGGTTTTCACTACTGTCACTCATGCAAGTCCCAGGTGGAGGTTCAGGAATACCATCACACACAGATGTAGAAAGAGTCTTCATTGCTATTTCCATCACAACTTTGTTTTACCAATCATGGTTGTTAATCTCTGAGCTGAATCCCTGAACCTGGAGGACCAGTGGACCACTCTTAGTCTGACCTCTACCGTTTGACCAGCTGGATATAGGTGACCCTACCAAGAGCCAGAGCATAAAGCCCTGACTTCTTCCAACATAGCTCTCCGGGTCATTGAGGCATGCAAGCCTGCAAACCCAATGACAAGGCTGTGGTTCTCTTGGAGGAATACATCTCTCTGCGTGTCTGGTAATCTTTTCCCTTAACGGAGCTTAGAATAAGAGTGTCTGAGGTCTCTGCTCTTGAGCAAGTAAGTGCTGTGGTCTGCCCAACAAAGCCAACTTAATGAATTTAGAGTCTCTGTACTGGAGATGTTGACTTGTGAGAGGTCATTGATTTTGGTTCATTTACCCTTCCAGTGGATTTGGTTGATTTTGTGGAGACAGTATAGTCTCATTTTTTATTATTTTCACCTTATTGGTCCATGCTGGCTTTGCTTTATTTTGGATGAACATTAATGAATTCTTGCAAAATCCATGTTAGGCCTTTTCCTACAATGGTTGTTAATCCAGTAATCTTGTGTGAAGTAAATGCTTTTATGGAAGTTCTATATAATGTTGCATGAGAGATTATCAGTTAGGTGTCACAGGATGAAAATACAATTTGAAGATGGACTCTACATGATGATTCCAATGCTGCCCTGGTTAGTCTCGTATTTTCAAGCAGCATAAACATGAGCTCATTTAAATGGTTGTTGTCTATTTTCTATCCTGGATGATCACTCGTTCATTTGTCACCCTGTGCTCCTGTACTTAGTTCCTGACAGTGCCTTGTTTTTAAAATCCTTGCTTTCAAGTTCCTTCATGACCTGGACCCTCCTTATTCTGGTAACTCGCTGCAGTCCAACAAGTAAACAAAATCACTGTCCTCCTCCCATTTTGGCCTGTTCTGTGTTTTCAGAGATCTACTATGACATCCAAACAATTATTTTGAGCCAGTTTTCTAACTAACAGAACTACCGAAGTGCAAATTGTTGATTCGAACAGGGTCACATCCTGTATTACCACAAAAAAAGTCAGATTAACGGCTGCATTTAGGTATCTGCTAAGTTTTCTCAGTCTCAATACACTCTGGGCTGAGGCATCACCTAACTTTTCCACCCTTTCCTGCTCCAGACATCAGTTCCATCTGTTCATGGAGCACTGTTTAAATTATAGAGGCATGAATTCCTCCAGACAATTTGCACTGAAAAAATGTATATTCCACAATGTGCTGATCTGATCTTTCTGGGAAAGTTATAAATAGGGGATTAACTTTTCCCCTTACTTTTGCGTGTGACCACTGACAGTAAAGGCTGGTTTTGATTTTGTCAGAATGGCTCAACTTGCAGTAACTTGCGTCTGTGATTTATGTCGACACTTGACAAAGGGAACAAACAGCTTACTAAAATATATATTGCAAAATATGTAGGATCTAGTGGCTTGTTCCTTAATGAAATATCATTTACTTAGGTAAAATGGTGGTCCTGTATAGATATTTTTTGCAAGCAATCAGAGGCAGCACAGGGGCTTAGTGGCTAGCATAATGCTTTTCGGTGCCTGGGTTCATTTCCCGCCACTGCCTGTAAGGGTTTGAATGTTCTCCCCGTGACCGCATGGGTTTCCTCCGGGTGCTCTGGTTTCCTCCCACAATCCAAAGACATACTGGTTGGTAGGTTAATTGGTCACTGTAAATTGTCCTATGATTAGGCTAGGGTTAAAATCGGTAGCTTGAAGGACCAAAGGGGCCTATTCTGTGCTGTATGTCCATAAGCAGATGTTTGTATACATACATACTGAGTTCTCATAGCTTGTCGGCAGTAGGATGCGTTACAATAACAGTACTCAGACCACAATAAACACCAGACTCTTGACAGTCTTCCATCCCACAACCTATGGGGTTGTCCTCTACTGTTCTGGTTTGATGCAATAAAAGCACAAGGTGATCTTTCCAAATGAACATTATGAATAACAGTATTCTGTTTATTTGCTGTGATTTGCTGTAAATGCTCCATCTGATTAATTTTATTTACCTACAGATTTGATTATTTGTTTTAAAATGAATTAATCAATTAATAAATGCCAGCAGGTCGGGGGGTTAATTTAGACATATCCAAAAGGTTATTTGATAAATAGTATTTAGCATTTCAGTATTTTGCCACAAGTTCCATGCTCCCATCATAATTTATCTAATGACATGCCATTAGCAATCAGTTTGTTGTTGACATGGGCATTACTGCAGCAGTTAGGAGTAGCCTGATTAGTAATGTTTGCATAATTAGCAAACTTAATTAACATACTTGGGAATTGAGATCAAAATGTAGATACTTCAGTCAGTCACTCAGCAGGTTCTCTTCAGCAAAACTTGTGAGTTCCAGATAGTATCAGAGAACTGTATTTAGGAAGCACAAGGAACGACAGGTGCTGAAGTCTGGAACAGCGCATTAAAAATTGGAAGAACTCAGCAGGTCAGGCAGCATCTGTGGAAAGAAATGGGCAGCTTTCATTTGGGGTCGAGATCCTTCATAATATTGTCATTAGATTCAGTTTCCCTTGAAACAGTATGGATGCCGATAACCTTTTGGTTCATTCCTTCACCAGCAGTCTCTTCTCAACTTGTGTGGGCAGACAAAAGGTAGAGCCACTGTTCCACAGCTCCACAGCTCCACAGCTCCACAGCTCCAGTGACCAGGCTCAAACCTGGGCTGTGCTGCTGTTCGTGCAGTTTGCACGTTCCACGTATGACTGTGCGGGATCTCCTGAGTGGTGCAAATTTCGTCTCACATCCACATCCAGAAGAGGTGAGTTGGTGGGTTCTTTGGTCACTGTAAATCACCCCTGGTGGAGGGAGGTGGTATGACACACCAGAGTTGATGAGCATGTGAGGGAAATGGGTTGTCAGAATCGGAATCAGGTTTATTATCACCGGCATGTGTTAGCAGCAGCTCAATGAAGAAGAAGATGGAAAAAAAAGATAATAATAATAATAAATAAATGAACAAGTAAATCAATTACAGTATACGTAATTGACCTAATCAGTTCCCTTCAACAACCACTCTGCTCCATCTAGCGGAATTAGTCCTTACTCTTAGCAATTTCTCCTTTGGCTCCTCCCACTTCCTCCAAACTAAAGGTGTAGCTATGGGCACCCGTATGGGTCCAAGCTATGCCTGCCTTTTTGTTGGCTTTGTGGAACAATCTATGTTCCATACCTATTCTGGTATCTGTCCCCCACTTTTCCTTCGCTACATCGACGACTGCATTGGCGCTGCTTCCTGCACGCATGCAGAGCTCGTTGACTTTATTAACTTTGCCTCCAACTTTCACCCTGCCCTCAAGTTTACCTGGTCCATTTCCAACACCTACCTCCCCTTTCTAGATCTTTCTGTCTCTATCTCTGGAGACAGCTTATCTGCTGATGTCTACTATAAGCCTACTGACTCTCACAGCTATCTGGACTATTCCTCTTCTCACCCTGTCTCTTGCAAAAATACCATCCCCTTCTCGCAATTCCTCCGTCTCCACTGCATCTGCTCTCAGGATGAGGCTTTTCATTCCAGGACGAGGGAGATGTCCTCCTTTTTCAAAGAAAGGGGCTTCCCTTCCTTCACCATCAACTTTGCTCTCAAACGCATCTCCCCCATTTCACGTACATCTGCTCGCACTCCGTCCTCCCGCCACCCCACTAGGAATAGGGTTCCCCTTGTCCTCACCTACCACCCCACCAGCCTCCGGGTCCAACATATTATTCTCTGTAACTTCTGCCACCTCCAACAGGATCCCACCACTAAGCACATCTTTCCCTCCCATCCCCCCGGCTTTCCACAAGGATTGCTTCCTATGCAACTCCCTTGTCCATTCGTCCCCCCCATCCCTCCCCACTGATCTCCCTCCTGGCACTTATCCTTGTAAGCGGAACAAGTGCTACACATGCCCTTACACTTCCTCCCTTACCACCATTCAGGGCCCCAGACAGTCCTTCCAGGTGAGGCAACACTTCACCTGTGAGTCGGCTGGGGTGATATACTGCGTCCGGTGCTCCCGATGTGGCCTTTTATATATTGGCGAGACCTGACGCAGACTGGGAGATCGTTTTGCTGAACACCTACGCTCTGTCCGCCAGAGAAAGCAATATCTCTCAGTGGCCACACATTTTAATTCCACATCCCATTCCCATCCTGACATGTCTATCCACGGCCTCCTCTACTGTAAAGATGAAGCCACACTCAGGTTGGAGGAACAACACCTTGTATTCCGTCTGGGTAGCCTCCAACCTGATGGCATGAACATTGACTTCTCTAACTTCCGCTAATGCCCCACCTCCCCCTCATACCCCATCCGTTATTTATTTATATACACACATTCTTTCTCTCTCTCTCCTTTTTCTCCCTCTGTCCCTCTGACTATACCCCTTGCCCATCCTCTGGGCTTTTTCCCCCCCCCTCCTTTTTCCTTCTTCCTGGGCCTCCTGTCCCATGATTCTCTCATATCCCTTTTGCCAATCAACTGTCCAGCTCTTGGCTCCATCCCTCCCCCTCCTGTCTTCTCCTATCATTTTGGATCTCCCCCTCCCCCTCGCACTTTTAAATCTCTTACTAGCTCTTCCTTCAGTTAGTCCTGACGAAGGGTCTCGGCCTGAAACATCGACTGTACCTCTTCCCAGAGATGCTGCCTGACCTGTTGCGTTCACCAGCAACTTTGATGTGTGTTACAGTATACGTATATTGAACAGATCAAATATCGAGCAAAAATGGAAATAATATATATTAAAAAAGTGAGGTATTGTTCATGGGTTCAATGTCCATTTAGAAATCGGATTGCAGAGGGGAAGAAGCTGTTCCTGAATCGCTGAGTGTGTGCCTTCAGGCTTCTGTATCTCCTACCTGATGGTAACAGTGAGAAAAGAGCATGCCCTGGGTGCTGGAGGTCCTTAATAATGGACGCGGCCTTTCTGAGACACCGCTCCTTGAAGATATCCTGGGAACTTTGTCGGCTAGTGCCCAAGATGGGGCGGACTAAATTTACAACCTTCTGCAGCTTCTTTTGGTCCTGTGCAGTAGCCCCCCCCCCCCCCTCAATACCAGACAGTGATGCAGCCTGTCAGAATGCTCTCCACGGTACATCTACTGAAGTTTTTGAATGTTTTTGTTGACATACCAACTCTCTTCAAACTCCTAATGAAAGTATAGTCGATGCAGTTATAATGAAAGTATAACTGCATCAATATGTTGGGACCAGGTTAGGTCCTCAGAGATCTTGACAACCAGGAACTTGAAACTGCTCACTTTCTCCACTTCTGATCCCTCTATGAGGATTGGTATGTGTTCCTTCGTCTTACTTTTCCTGAAGTCCACAATCAGCTCCTTCGTCTTACTGGCGTTGAGTGCCAGGTTATTGCTGTGACACCAATCCACTAGTTGTAGGGAAATACATGGAGAAAATCATTTGATGTGATTGGTCATGATGAGCCAAGTAGCTTCCTTCCATGTAATCAGAGAATATGAATATATTTTTGAAAAATGTATTTGTGTGATACACAATGATGAATCCCTAGAGAAACAAGCAAGAGGATTTAAAGTGAAGTTACTTAAGAAAAACTGTTCATAGTGGCTCAGAGGTTAATACTGAGAGGACAGAAATTTACAAGATTTACAGTATTTTAAGTTGTGTGTAATTATGCTCTGAAAGGATTATGGATAGATGTTCAAAAACAGCTCTCAAACTGGAATGGAATAGGGGAAGAAAATAAGGGTTAGGAAAGGAAGTGGGAGAGGACTAACTGAATTGCTTTTAGATTGATTTGTAGTTACATTGGGGAGAGCAGTGTCCAGTGGGCTGCATCATTCTGTGAGTTGAGTCACTCTGTCAACGAGTATGAGGAAAGGTTATGCTGTAGGTTTCTTAAGCTCAAAGCCTGGGGGTGGGGGGCCTAGTTACTGTGTATAGAAATGCTCTCCTTCAATATGTTGTGAACCTCCCAAGACAAGTGCATGCTATTGACCTGTTTTACAATCATCAACGTATAAGATAATGGGATGAGGAGCGAGCCGTCCATCCCCTCAAGCCTACCCCACCATTAATATCATCATGGCTAATCTCTCCCGGTCTGTATCTCCTGTTCAACGTCAGTTCCCCATGACTTTCAATCCTTGATATTTCAAAACCCTATGTGCTTTATCTCTAGATACTCCCAAGGACCTTACCTTTACAACCCCCTGGGACAGAGAGTTCCAGTGATTCACCACCTTCGTCAAGAAAATATTAAAATACACTTCAGTTTTAAATGACCATTCCATAACCCTGTAGCTGTGTTCACTTAATTCTCCCACCAGTGGAAACATGTTGGCAATGAAAAGTTTTGTCATGTCCCAGTTTCAATGTTTTCCTCAGACTTTTACCTCGTCCATCTATCCTCCCCCGGCTTCTTACTTCATCTCCCCTCCCTCACCTATCCACCTTCCCCTCTCCACCTTCCCCTCACCTGATTTCACCCATCACCTACCAGCTTGTACTCCTTTTTCTCCCCTCACCTTCTTATTCTGGCTCCCAGTGCCAATGAAGGCTCTCGGCCTAAATCATCGACTGTTTATTTCCCTCCGTCAATGCTACCTGACTTGCTGAGTTCCTCCAGCATTTATTGTTGTTTGATAAGATCATTCCTTATTCTTCCAAATTCAGAATGACTTAGATCTGCTAACATGCACTATTCCTGAGTTTCTATAATTTGCTTATTTGAATTTACAATAATTAAACATCCACGTCTCAGCTTCTGCCCAACAGACTCCTGAAGGCGCATGAACAACATTTCATCACCAGATTACTTTCTGAAGCAATGCACCTCTGAAAAAATGCCAGGTGTAATCTAGTTATTATCTCCGTGTTGAAAAGGAAATTTAATGACTTCCTCAATTGCCACTACGTTTCATAATCTTAGTCCAATGTTTTTTATCGGTCTCACTCACTCCTCCAACCAGACAACCGCATTAAACCATGGAAATTTTCAAAAATGTTTAAAGAGCTTCACGTCTGCTTGAGATATCAAATCAGTCTGTTCCTCGTTCATTAGACAAAGCACAGTTGTCAATAATAAAGTATCACTGTATCTTGTATACATTCTCAATCTCTCTCTCTTTCCCTCCCTTTCTCTCCCTCCCTATCTCTCTTCCTCCCTATTTCTCTCCCTCCCAATCTCTCCCTGTCCCTACCCCTTCCTCCCTGTCTATATCTCTCTCTCCCCGTCCCCTCTCACCCATCCCCCTTATCCCCTTCCCCTCTCACCTCCTCCCCTCCCCTCTCCTTCCCCCTGTTTCCCCCTCTTCCTCCCTTCTCTCTCTCTCTCACTCTCTCTCTCTCAATCCCTCTCTCTCACTCCCTCTCTCTCACTCTCTCTCTCTCAATCCCTCTCTCTCACTCCCTCTCTCTCACTCTCTCTCTCTCACTCTCTCTCTCACTCTCTCTCTCTCTCTCTCTCAATCCCTCTCTCTTACTCCCTCTCTCACTCTCTCTCTCTCAATCCCTCTCTTTTACTCCCTCTCTCTCACTCTCTCTCTCTCTCTCTCACTATCCCTATCCCCCGCATATCTCTGTCTCTGTCTAAATGTAAGAAGTATAAATCGTAACAATACAACCTATTCTCTCCTCTCTCTAGGAGCAACGTTCATTACACAACTTGTCTTGCTTAACCCACCCGGCATTTGATCACTATTCTGATTGTCCTTATTGAAGGAACCAAATCAAGTCCTGCAGCAACCATAAGCTTACCAAGAGAAATAAACCTGTAGGTCAACGGGGAAAGTAGGAGGATTGAACTAAAATAGAAACGGGAAGTTACTGGAAACATTCAGCCAGTCAAGCAGCATTTGTGGAAAGAAAAAAAAGTCTATATTTTACACTTTTCATTTTCAGATCAATGGACCTCTTAAAATAAAACCTGCACAAGCTTGAAAATATTTTAAAAATGCTGAGTTAACATTTTATGTCGAAGACCCTCTGTCAAAGCTGGGAAAGGGAGAAAAGATGTCCATAGATGCTAGTAGTAGTGCGATCACTTGAGTCGGGTATGACGTCCTCCCAAGGGGGTTAGTCTCTTCTTGGAGAATGCCTTTGCATGACTTTGTTCAACTTGGGGAGCTGATGCGCGGGCAGCCAGCAGCTACCACACGGTCCTAGACAGATCAGGGTCAGAATTCATTGGCATGCAAGACAACTGGGGACCCTTCAGTGCTGCAGCCACCCTCCACTGTCACTGCCGTTGTGATGTATCATCCTTTACCACCGATGAGGTCTTGGTTGGATCGCTCTATATCTGGAACATCCCCCTTGACCTTAACCTTTCCAAGAGCTAAGCTCCGGACAGCATCAATCTCAGGATCTCGGTAACTCACAGGCCTAACCACGTTCAACAAGGTGACGATCCTCGGGAGAATGTTGTGCTCTTACTGGATAAGCCTTGAATGTGGATACTACGAATGCATCATCTACAATTCTCAGGTTTTCTCAATTTGCTTGTTTGAACTTACCACAATTAAACACCCTCATCTCCGTTTCTGCTCAACAATCCCTCTAAGGAGAGGAACGATATTTCATTGCTAATGTGCTTAATGAAGTAGAGTATCACTGAGAAACCTTTGAAACAATGTGTTCAAAGGTTCCTTTATTATCAAAGTATACAACTTGAAATTCTTCTTATACAACGTGTAAACTAGTTGCTATCTTTGTTATAGAAAGGAAATTGAATCACCTCTTCATTTGCTGCTAAATCTTAGTCTAATGTTTTATCAGTCTCCTGAAGAAAAAATAGAGGGAACTGGGGAGAAAGCTGAAAAGCAGGATCTCCAGGGGTGTAATCTCTGGATTGCTGCCTGTGCCACGTGCCAGTGAAAGTAAGAGTACGATGATATCGCTGTGGAATTGGTGCAGGCTACAGGGTGACAGATTTCTGATTCATCGGGATTTCTTCCGGGGAAGATATGACCTGTACAAAAAGGAGGGGTTACGCCTGGACTTGAGGGAGACCAATATCCTTGTGAATATATTTACCAGAGCTGTTGGGGAGGGTTTAAACTAGTTTGGTGGGGGGTGGGAACCAGCATGATATGTTGGAGGGTGGGGCAGTTGGTGTACAGGTAGGTGCAGCAGGTAGAGTGTCTGTGAGGAAGGATAGACAGTTGATGGGGCAAATTTTCAGTCAGTGGGATAGGTTCAAGTGTGTCTATTTGAATGCAAGAAATAGCAGAAACAAGGGTGATGAACTTAGAGCTGTACTGGGTCAGTACATGGGACTATGAAGCTGTAGCCATTACAGATACTTGGCGGTTACAAGGGCAGGATTGGCTGCTGAATGTTCTGGGTTTGAATGTTTCAAAAGGGACAGAGAGGGAGGTAAAAGAGTTGGGGCAGTTGCATTGCTAATCAGGGACTGTATCAAACTGCCGAAAGGGAGGACATCGTGGAGAGATTGACTAATCGGTCAGTGTGGGTGGATTCACAAATAGGAGGGGAACAATCACTATTGGGAGTATTCTGTAGACCTTCTAATAGGAACAGAGACACAGAGGAACTGATCAGGAGGCCTATTTTGGAAAAGTGCAAAAATTAATAGGGTTGTTTTCAGGGGGGACTTTTATTTCCCTGATAATGGTTGGCACCTCCTTAGTACAAAAGGATTGGATAGGGCAGCTTGTGTTAGGTGTGCCCAGGATGGAATCCTGACTCAGTATTTAGACAGGATGATTAGAGGAGAGTCCATATTGGATATGGTGCTAGGCAAGGCAACAGGTCAGGTCTCAGTGGGAGAGCATTTTCTGAGACAGTGATCACAACTCCCTGATCTTTACTATAACCTTAGAGGGGAACTGGAACAGGGTATGGGGAAGTAGTTAACCGGAGGAGGAAGAATTATGATGCAATTAGGCAGGAACTGGGGAGCAGACGTACTCAGGGAAAATGCACAAAAGTGAAATGAGGCACGGTAGCACAGTGGTTAACACAGAGCTTACAGGAGACCCCAGGTTCAATTCCCACTACTGTCTGTAAAAAGTTTGTATGTTTTACCCATAACTGTGTGGGTTTCCTCCGGGTGCCCTGCTTTCCTCCCACCATCCAAAGGCGTATTGGTTGGCAGGTTAATTGGCCATTGTAAATTGTTCCTTGATTAGGGTAGGATTAAATTATGGGGGGGGGGGTTCTGGGTGGCAAGGCTTGAAGGGCCTAATCTGCACTGTATATCAGTAAAATAAAATAAAGTAAAAAGTTGTGGAGGTTGTTTAGGGCGCACTTGTATGGGTTTTTGGATCGGTTTGTCCCTTTGAAGCAGGGAAAGAATGGTACGGTAAAGGAACTATGATTGAAAAAAGATGCAGAACATGTAGTCAAGAGGAAGAAAGAAGCCTACTTAATGTTTTGGAAGCAAGGTAAAATAGGGCTTTAGAGACTTACACGGTAGCCAAGAAGGAGCTGAAGAATGGACTTAGGAGAACTAGAAGGTGGGAGAAGGCCTTGGCGAGAAGGATTGAGGAAATCTGTAAAGTATTCTATGCATAGATGTATGAAGAACAGGATGATGACAGTAGGACAATCAGAGTATAGTAGAGGGAACATTAGCCTGGAATTGTAGGAGGTAGTGGAGGTTCTTAATAGTTTGCTTCAGTATTCACCAGTGAGAGACCTTGAAGTTTGCGAGGACAGCATAAAAAAGGCTGATGTGCTTGAGCATGTTAATGTTAAGAAAAAGGGTATGCTACAACTTCTGAAAAGCAATAGGATAGAAATATAAGACTGGACATGCCCCAGGTTGCTAAGGGAAAAGAGGGAAGCAATTTGCTGCGCCTTTGGCGATGATGTTTATGTCCTCACTGGCCCTGGAGTAGTACTAGATTATTGAAGGTTGGCAAATGTTGTTTCTTTGTTCAAGAAAGGGAGTAGGGATAACCCTAGGAACTATAGACCTGTGAGTCTTGTTCAATGGTAGACAATTTATTGAAGAAGATTCTTAGAGACAAGATTTGTGAGTATTTGGAGAGGCATGGTTTGATTATGTCAACATGACTTGTGAGGGGCAGGTGCCTCAGGAGCCTGATTGAATTCTTTGAGGATATGACAAAGCACATTGATGAAGGTAGAGTAGTGGATGTAGTGTAAATGGATTTTAGTAAGGCAATAAGATTCTTTTGATAAGATTCTCCATGGTAGGCTCCTTCAGAAAGTCAAGAGGCATGAGATCCTGGGAAAAATGGTTGTGTGGATACAAAATTGGTGTGTCCACAGAAGGCAGAGGTTGTAGTAGATGGAGCATATTTTGCCTGGAGGTTGATGACCAGAGGTGTTCTGCAGAGATTTGTTCCAGGATCCCACTCTTCGCAATGTTTATAAACAACTTGGGTGAGGAAGTGGAAGTAAGTTATCCGATAACATGAAGGTTGGTGGGGCTGTGGATGGTGTGGAGGATTGCTGTAGGTTGCAGTGGGATATTAACAGGTTGCAGAGCTGGGCTTAGAAGTGGCAGAAGTTCAGCCTATAAAATTGTGAAGTGATTAATTTTGGAAGGTTGAATTTGAAGGTAGGATATAGAATTAATACCAGGATTCTTGGCAGTGTGAAGGAACAGAGGGATCTTGGTGTCCAAGTCCATAGATCGCTTAAAGTTGCTGAGCAAGTTGATAGGGTTGTTAAGAAGTCATATGTAAGTTAGCCTTTATTAATTGGGGATTGAGGTCAAGAGCCACAAGGTGCAGCTCTATAAAACCCTGGTTAGATCACACTTGGAACATTCTGTTCAGTTCTTGTCACCTTGTTACTGGAAGGTCATGGAAGCGTCAGGAGGTGCAGAGAATATGTATCCAGATGCTGCCTAGACTAGAGGGCATGTCTTATGAAGAAAGATTGAGCAAGCTGGGACTTTTTTCTTTGGAGCAAAGGAGGATGGGAGGTGACAAAAGAGGTCTACAATATTATGAGAGGCATGGATTGAGTGGATAACCATAGGCTTTTTCCCAGGTTGGAAATGGCTAATACAATAGGGCACAATCTTAGGGTGATTGAAGGAAACTATAGGGGATGTCAGAGGTGATACTTTTTACACAGAGCGTACTGGATGTGTAGAATGCCCTGCCAGTGGCAGATACATTACAGGCATTTAAGAAATTCTCAGATAGACATATAGATAATAGAAAAATGGAAGGCTACGTAGGAGGGAAGGGTTAGATTGATCTTAGAGCAGGTCAAAAGGTCGAAGCAACATTGTGTGTCGAAGCACCTGTACTGTGCTGTAATGTTCTGTATGTTCTAGGTCCTTAGTGACCCTTGGGTATCCCACACTGCTGTACAGAGTCAAGTCTTTTTGAAGAATAGACACCTGGTTTGTGTATAGCAATGTCCTAAAAATATTAATGTGATAAAATATAGATAATCTTGTTTTAGATTATGTTTTCAGCAATAAGTATTGATTATATTTAACTGAAGTTTCTCAAAGGTTCAAAGGTACAATTTAATGTAAGAGAAATGTATACAATATACATCCTGAAATGCTTTTTCTTCACAACCATCCACGAAAACAGAGGAGTGCCCAGTTAAATGTTAGAACCCCAAAGTCCCCCCCACCGTTCCCCTCCCTCCCACACGTAAGCAACAATCCCCCCTCCCCCCCTCAAATAAAAGCATCGGCACCCACCACCAAGCACTCAACCATGCATCAAGCAATAGCACAGACTTGCAGTTACCCCAGTGGCTTTGCGTTTCACCCGGTGTATGACATACCACAGAGTCAGTCTCAGTCTCAGTCTCAGTCTCTCTCTCTCTCTCTCTCTCTCCTCTATCCTCTCTCATCCCTCACCTCTCTCCCCTCACCCCTCTTCCCCCCTCCCCCCTCCCCTCTTCCCCCTCTCCCCCTCCCCCCCTCTCTCCCTCTCTCCCCCTAATAAGGGAGAAGGAGGTTCTCCGTTTTCCTAGCAAGCAGGGAGGCAAAACAAACAACTCGCTGGTTTATGATGCTAAAAGTCCTTTATGTCGCTTTTTTCGAGCTCTATGCCTGAAGATCTCATTAATCTTGGGTCTCCGGCTACATAGCCGTAGACATTTGGACTCCCCCAATGACACACGGGTCTCCTGCTATGACAGCGAACCCTCAATCTGCCCGTCTCCAGAGCCCTGAGATCCTCGGCTTCCAAATCGGAGCCAGACTCTTAGGCCGAGCCCTTGGCATGCCGAACAGCAGCCAGTTATGAAACCCCGAGAGTGGGTCCCATTCCCGCAAAGAACCAAAAACAGCTCTTTAAAAATTATACTTTGGGATGGTGGCTGATATGCCAGTGGATGAATTTCCCTGTCAGTGGTACCACACTTCAGATGAGCTTACATGCCGGCGTTCCTATTGCTGTTTGAAATGGATCCAATGGTGATATTCTGAAAAAGTACAAGGAAGTAATTCATGATGTCTTGGTGAATTTCCTCATCAAAATGATTTTAAATAAAGATGATCAGATGATTTGTCGCATTGAGGCCTTTTGGAGTTCACCTTCTGTAGGTTACCTGTCACATGTCTTTTATTACAAGAGTGGTTACAGTTCAAATATCCTTAATTGACTGTCAAACACTTTGGGAGATACTGTGCTTGTGAAAGACAGTTCAGAACTGCAAATTTTTATTTCAATCCTAACTCTGGTTATCCTTAAAAAAAACAAATTAAAGAAATGTAAAGGAAAACAAAAAAAAGCAGATGGTGAAAATCTGAAGTAAAATTAACAGCCAATAAGTTCAAAGTAAACTTATAATCAAAGTACCAGATATGTCATCATATACAACCCTGAGATTTGTTTTCATGCAGGCATAGTCAGTAAGTTTAAGAAACACAATAGAATCAATGAAAGACCACACCCAAAAGGGCTGACAAACAACCAGTGTGCAAACTCTGCAAATACAAAAGAAATAATAATAAATAAATTTGCAATAAATATCAAGAAAATGAGATGAGAGGTCCTTGACATTGAGTCTATAGCTGTGAGAGCAGTTCAGTGATGGGGAGAGTGAAGTTACCCCCACTGTTTCAAGAGCTCAATGGTTGAGGGGTAATAACTGTTCCTGACCCTGACGCTGTGGGTCCTGAGGCTGTTTCTGATGGCAGCAGTGAGACGAGGGCACACTTGGGTGGTGGGGTCTCTGCTTCGACACACAATGCTGCTTTCCTGTGACAGCACTCCTTGTGGATGTGCTCTATGGTGGGGAGGGCTTTACCCATGATGGACTTGGCTGTATCCACTACTTTTTGTGGGATTTTCTATTCAAGGGCATTGTTGTTTCCATACCAGGCTGTGATGCAACCTATCAATATAGGCCTTCATAACAAGGGGAATTGAGTATAGGAGCAAAGAGGTCCTTCTGCAGTTGTACAGGGGCCTGGTGAGACCACACCTGGAATATTGTGTACAGTTTTGGTCTCCAAATTTGAAGAAGGACATTCTAGCTATTGAGGGAGTGCAGCGTTGGGTCACGAGGTTAATTCCCAGGATGGCGGGACTGTCATATGTTGAAAGATTGGAGCAACTGGGGTTGTATACACTGGAATTTAGAAGGATGAGAGGGGATCTGATTGAAACATATAAGATTATTAAGGGATTGGACGCGCTAGAGGCAGGAAACATGTTCCCGATGTTGGGGGAGTCCAGAACCAGAGGCCACAGTTTAAGAATAAGGGGTAGACAATTTAGAACGGAGTTGAGGAAAAACTTTTTCACACAGAGGTTTGTGGTTCTGTGGAATGCTCTGCCTCAGAAGGCAGTGGAGGCCAATTCTCTGGATTCTTTCAAAAAAGAGTTAGATAGAGCTCTTAAAGATAGTGGAGTGAAGGGATATGGGGAGAAGGCGGGAAAAGGGTACTGATTGTAGATGATCAGCCATGATCACAGTGAGTGATGGTGCTGGCTCGAACGGCTGAATGGCCTACTCCCGCACCTATTGTCTATTGTCTAATATACTCTCCAACTCACAGCTATAGAAGTTTGTCAAAGTTTTAGATGTCACACTGAATCTTTGCAAGCTTCTAAGGCAGTATGCTTTCTTCATAATTGCACTTATGTGCTAAGCCCAGGATAGGTCCTCGGAAATGATAACACTGAGGAATTTAAAGTTGCTGACCTTCTATATTTCTGATCCCCTGAAGAGGACTGGCTCATGGACCTCCGGCTTCCTCCTCCTGAGGTCAATAATCGGCTCCTCAGTCTTGCTGACATTGAGTGAGAGGTGGTTGTTGTGGCACCACTCAGGCTGATTTTTAATCTCCCTCCTATATGCTGATTTGTCACCACCTTAGACTTGGCCAACGACAGTGGCGTGCTGTCAACAAATTTAAATATGGAATTGGAGTACTGGAAGCACTCAGCAGGTCACGCATCATTTGTATTGAGGAAGTCATCAGAGAAGAACAGAAGATTTTCCGTCAGAATGGAAAAAATGGGTAAGCAACCATGTTTGAAATTTGAAGGGACAGAATGTGGAGGCACATATGACAGAGAATGATATCCAGGCAGAAGGAATTAGTTTAGTTTGGCTTGTTGTTGTTCAGTCGTTAAGTCAAGTCCGTGAGCTCATGGACCATAGGGTCCATAGGGTTTTTATGGCAAGATATGGAAGTAGATTGCCAGGAGTTTCTTCCACGCAGATACTGCTCCAGGTTGGGACCCAGCTGGGTTTGAACTCATGACCATCTGCCTTGAAGTCCAGTGCTGATGCCACTACACCACCAGCCAGCACCATTAGCTTAATAGTGTGGGAGAGTAATTTGGGTTGAAAGGCATGTTCCTGTGCTGACTGTTCTACGGTCTAAGGCCTGTTATATTATGCTTACTAGTCCCAGCAATTTTTTTGTTTTAATTAAACAATTGAAAAGAATGTGCAGTGTTGAAATGAATGATGCTCCAATATTTAAATTGACTCTGAAATAGAAATATTAGGCATCAGGTGAGTTACATCTAAATTTAATTATGCATTGCTGTTCGAGTTTATAGGCAGTAATATAGAGATGAAATAAGTTTATCACCACTTACTTTGATAGAATAAAACCAATAAAACTATGTGGGAGGGAAGGGTTAGATTGACCTGAGAGCAGGTTAAAAGGTTGACACGACGTAGTGCACAGAAAGGCCTGTACTGTAGCGTTCTATTTTCAATGTTCCTAAGACAAGCACAAAAAAAGCGATAACTGCTTTTTGAACAGCAAAGCTAGAACAACTCGAATCCTTTTTGGATTACAAAACCTCACTTCATCTTTACTGTTTTGTGCAATCATGTTATTTTCCAAGGACTTTTTGAGGCCTTGTTAAAGGTTAACCAGAAGCGAGTTTGTGAAAAAAGTTATATGGGCGGAGTAAAGGAAATGTAAACAACTCTGATTGCAAGGCAGCTCCTCTGTTGGAAAGGTTTCATCATAACTGGCAGACTCACAAAGGTTAAGTCAGAGTACAACTTGTTTGTGAATGTTGATTCTTTAATTGCCTTAAGCCATTTTTGTGGACTTCTTGAAAAGATTCTGTGAAACAACACACGCTGCAGTATTAGATTGCTTTCCCAACACAGCATCCTGTTTAAACTCGCAGTAATTCCCTATATTTGTAAGTACTTTTAATCAAGTGTATGCATGTTCCCTGCTCTTGAACTGATAGGTATCAACTCGGCTAGTTTTGACAAATCTTGTGGTTCAAGGTTTTGACAGTTGGGGATACATTCACCTGTTAGAAGGTGACAACAAATCTAGAGTGAAGTTACTTAAGAGAGGAAAATTCAGAGGACCAGGTCCTTCATAAGGTAGAGGCTTGATACTTAATGCCTTTTATAGTGTGGTTTATTCTAAATGGATTATTCCAGAGCTAAAAGATTACAAAATCCAGCTTTTGCAGTGTTTCAGATTTATCGAGTCATGCAGCTCTGAAATAAACCCTCCTGCCCACCACACCCAGTAAACCATTATGTACATAATGACCATAAGATATAGGAGCAGAAGTAGGCCATTCAGCCCATCAAGTCTGCTCCACCATTCAATCATGGGCTAATCCAATTCTTCCAGTCATCCCCACTCCACTGCCTTCTCCATACCCTTTGATGCCCTGGCTAATCAAGAACCTATCTATCTCTATCTTAAATGCATCCAGTGACTTGACCTCCATGGCCGCTCATGGCAACAAATTCCACAGATTTACCACCCTCTGGCTAAAGTAATTTCTCCACATCTCTGTTCTAAATGGATGTCCTTCAATCCTGAAGTTGTGCCCTCTTGTCCTAGATTCCCCTACCATGGGAAATAACGTTGCCATATCTAATCTGTTCAGGCCTTTTAACATTTGGAATGTTTCTATGAGATCCCTCCCTCATTCTCCTGAACTCCAGGGAATACAGCCCAAGAGCTGCCAGATGGTCCTCATACGGTAACCCTTTCATTTCTGGAATCATTCTCATGAATCTTCTCTGAACCCTTTTCAATGTCACTATATCTGTTCTAAAATAAGGAGCACAGAACTGCACACAATACTCCAAGTGTGGTCCCACGAGTGCCTTATAGAGCCTCAACATCACATCCCTGCTGTTATATTCTATACCTCTAGAAATGAGTGCCAACATTGCATTCGCTTTCTTCACCACCGACTCAACCTGGAGGTTAACGTTTAGGGTATCTTGCACAAGGACTCCCAAGTCCCTTTGCACCTCTGCATTTTGAATTCTGTCCCCATCTAAATAATAGTCTGCCCATTTATTTCTTCCACCAAAGTGCATGACCATTCACTTTCCAGCATTGTATTTAATTTACCACTTCTTTGCCCATTGCCCTAAACTACCTAAGTCTTTCTGCAGGCTGGCTGTTTCCTCAACACTACCCGCTCCTCCACGTATCTTTGTATTATTGGCAAATTTAGCCCCAAATCCATTAATCCCCTAGTCCAAGTATCGTAAAAAAACATCGGTCTCAACACCGACCCTTGTGGAACTCCACTAATAACCAGCAGCCAGCCAGAATAGGATCCCTTTATTCTCACTCTCTGTTTTCTGTTGATCACCCAATGCTCCACCCATGCTAGTAACTCCCCTGTAATTCCGTGGGCTCTTATCTTGCTAAGCAGCCTCATGTGTGGGACCTTGTCAAAAGCCTTCTGAAAATCCAAGTACACCACCTCTACTGCATCTTCTTTGTCTACCCTGCTTGCAATTTCCTCAAAAAATTGCAGTAGGTTAGTCAGGCAGGATTTTCCTTTCAGGAAACCATGCTGGCTTTGGCCTATCTTGTCATGTGGCTCCAGGTACTCCATAATCTCATCCCTATCAATCGATTCCAACAACTTCCCAACCGCTGATGTCAGGCTAACCGGTCTATAGTTTCCTTTCTGCTGCCTCGTGCCCTTCTTAAATAACAGAGTAACATTTGCAATTTTCCAGTCATCCAGTACAATGCCAGAATCTATTGATTCTTGAAAGATCATTGTTAATGCCTTCGCAATATCTCCAGCTGCTTCCTTCAGAACCCGAGGTACATTCCATCAGGTCCAGGAGATTTATCCACCCTCAGACCATTAAGCTTCCTGAGCACCTTCTCAGTCATAATTTTCACTGAACTACTTCACTTCCCTGACACTCTTGAATGTCCAGTATACTGCAGATGTCTTCCACTGTGAAGACTGATGCAAAATATGCATTCAGTTCCTCTGCCATCTCTGCATCTCTCAATAAAATATCTCCAGCATCATTTTCTATTGGTCTTATATCTACCTTCAACTCTCTTTTACCCTTAATATACTTAAAAAAGCTTCTAGTATCTTCTTTGATATTGGTCACCAGCTTCCTTTCATAACTCATCTTTTTCTTTCTAATGACCTTCTTAGTTTCCTTTTGCAAGTTTTTAAAAGCTTCCCAATCTTCTATCTTCCCACTAGCTTTGGCTTCCTTTGTATGCCTTCTCTTTTGCTTTTACTTTGGCTTTGACTTTTCTTGTCAGCCATGGTAGTGTCCTTCTTCCATTTGAAAATTTCTTCTTACTTGGAATATATCTGTCTTGTACTTCCCTTATTTTTCACAGAAACTCCAGCCATTGCTGCTCTGCTGTCCTTTCTGCTAGTGTCTCTTTCCAGACAACCTTGGCCAGTTCCCCTCTCATGCCATTGTAACTTCCTTAATGCCACTGAGATACTGACACATTGGAATTTAGTTTCTCCTTTTCAAATTTCAAAGTGAACTCGATCATATTGTGATCACTGTTCCCCAAGGGTTCCTTAACCTTAAGCTCTCTTCTCACCTCCGGATCATTGCACAACACCCAATCCAGCACATCCAATCCCCTAGTGGTCTCAACAACAAGCTGTTCTAAAAAGCCATCCCTAGACATTCTACAAATTCTCTCCCTTGAGGTCCAGTACTGATCCAGTTTTCCCAATCAACTTTCATGTTAAAATCCCCAACGATTGTCATGACATTGCCCTTCTAACACACCTTTTCTATCTCCTGCTGTAATTTGTAATCTACATCCCGGCTGCTGTTTAGAGCAACTGCCATTAGGGTCCTTTTACCCTTGCCATTTCTTAACTCAACCTATAGAGACTCTACACCTTCCAATCCTATGTCATCCCTTTCTAATGATTTAATATTATTTCTTATACACAGGGCCACACTACCCCTTATGCTGCATGCATTCAAATATAACACTTACAGTCCAGTCTTTGTTGCTTTCTGTTTTAACTGCACAATGCCTCTATGGCCCCGTAACTCATCCCACTGGCTGTGATTATGCCTCATTTCCTGCCTGTCCTGTCTATCATCTCTGTTGCATGTTACCTTTGATTTTTTTCTGTTTTCCCCTTCCTCAGCCCTACCACTCCGGTTCCCACCCTCCTGCCAAATTAGTTTAAACCCTCTCTGACAACTCTATTAAACCTGCCTGCTAAGATATTGGACCCCTTTGGGTTCAGGTGTAACCCGTCCTTTTCGTATAGTTTGTACCTTCCCCAGAAGAGTGCCCAATGATCCAGGAACACATAGTCTCTCAGCCACACATTAATATGCCTGATCATGCTATTTTTGCGCTTGTTAGCACGTGGCACAGACAGCAATCTTGAGATTACTACCCTAGAGGTCCCTCTTTTCAGCTTCCTACCCAACTCCCTGAATTCTCTCTTCAGGACCTCCTCCTTTTTTCTACCTATGCCATTGGTACCAAGACTTCTTGCTGTTCACCCTCTCGCTTCAGAATACTCTGCACCCGATCCGAGACATCCTGTACTCTGGCACCTGGGAGGCAACACACCATGCGGGTATCTCTATCAGGCTGACAGAACCTCCAGTCTGTTCCCCTCACTGTGGAACCCCCTATGACTACCGCATTCCTCATCTTCCTCTTTCCCTTCTGCACGACGGAACCAAGCTCAGTGCCAGAGACCCGATCACCATGGTCATCCTCTGTCAGGTCACTTCCCTCAACAGCATCCAAACAATTTAATGATTACTGAGAGAGATGGCCACAGGGGTGCTTTTTACTATCTGAACTCTTCCCATCCCTTTCCTGACAATCACCCACTTATCTAACTCCTGCAGCCTCAGGGTGACTAACTCCCTGTAGCTCCTATCTATCTCCTGCTCACTTTCCCTAATAAGCTGTAGCTCAATAAGCGGCAGCTCCAGATCCCTAACACACTCTCTCAGGAGCTGCATCTCGGTTCACCTGGCATAGATCTGGCCATCTGGGGAGACTGGAATATTCCCAGGATTCCCACATCTGACACCCAGAGCAAAGTACTAACCCTCCAAACATGCTCTCTATTCCTCCAAAAAAAAACTCTCTGTTGATCCTCTTTTCCAACAGTAGGTCTGCAGTCTTCTTTGCGTTGGGGATTTGGATGATTACTTCGGAACTTCTTAAATGTAATGCCAGCCGGTGGTGTAGTGGCATCTGCACCGGACTTCGAGGCGAGTGGTCCCGGGTTCGAATCCGGCCGGCTCCTTGCACCTTTTCCATCCGTACTGTGTTGACCGTTGCGCTAGCAACTCAGCCTTATATAAAAAAACAGACAAATGCTAAAGAAACGGCAAGGTTGCAGCCCGATGCGCCACAAGGCGCGGAGCGGAACAACAAATGTCGTAAGAATATCTTGTTTCCCATGACAGTGCATTCTAGATTCTAAACACACCTCTCAGGGAATAAAACTCTTCCTTGGATTCCCTCTAAGCCTGTTGATGTTATGGTTTGTTGATCCAGAAATTAATCGAAAGAGAAGCACAGGAGCCCGAGAAATCATGTCTACTTCCTTTTACTTTAGTGAGGTGCACACATATGATGTGGTGACGTTGTGACTTATGCCATTCATGTACTTTTACATATAACTCTTAATGAATTATGTAAACAAAGAATACTTTATTAATCAATATATATATATACAATATATTATTCAAATATTACAGTAATATTAAATACATAACAGTTGCTCCTTACCCTAAACTTATGTCCTCTCATTTTTGACACTTCTGCTATGGGGAAAAGTTCTGTACAATCTACCAAACACTTCTCACAAGATTGAGTCTCGTCATTTTAGGAACGTAATCACAATGTATATAAACCATAACATGTTTCCAAAAAATTAGTATTTTTAATATAATTTGTAACTATATTACAGTGCTAGAACTATTTCATTTATTCAGTGGACAATGATCATTTTGTTCAATCAATCAGATTGTGTTCACACCGTCAATTATTCACAGCAACTGGGTTCTTGAGCCGGAAGTCCAAAATCCTGTGTAATTCTGTATAGTAATTTAGTTTACCTTGTTGAAGATACAAAGCAAACCCCATTTCAGTTACTCAGTACTATATGTGACAGGTGAAGAATTTGTAGAAAGGGATTTCAAAATTGGTAACATGCAGTGCTTGTAGATAAAATATGCGGGTGAAGAAGTAATGTTCATTTTCTTATTTCCAAATTTCAGTTGTTGCTCTGTATATGGCATTCTGAAACCAGTCCATATGACGGTCAGAGAGCATATGTACACAATCTGAAATTACTTTATGGACATCAGTTTGATGTTGGGTCGAAGTAACTCTGCTGGAGTCCAGTGCTATATATATCTTTCAAAGATTGTGTCTACATATTCAAGCAGAGACCAGGTTAATGTACCTCATTCTGTGACTAGGACTTTTAGAACATTTTGAAATAACTGAAAAACTTAGAACGAATAGTTAATTTGTGCAGTGAAAAACTTTATTGCACAAACTTTAAACCAGTTCAGAAAATAGCTTATTTTTGAGAGTTAAGTGGTTAACAGATGAGCTAAAAATACAAACATACACACCTTAAGGAGACCTTAATGCTTTAAATCAAAAGAAAGCTGGAAATAATTGGTGATGAATATGGAAACATTCAAATGTCTCCTCATCAGCCAAAACATTAACTTCCAAG
Organism: Mobula hypostoma; assembly: GCF_963921235.1. Classification (NCBI taxonomy): domain Eukaryota; kingdom Metazoa; phylum Chordata; class Chondrichthyes; order Myliobatiformes; family Myliobatidae; genus Mobula; species Mobula hypostoma. The sequence continues at coordinate 67,568,268 of NC_086109.1, forward strand.
CATTCTCACATTCCAACCTCTGATCTATAATAGGATTCAGATTATAAACGCAAACACAAGGAGATCTGCAGATGCTGGCAGTTCAAGCAACACACACTAAATGCTGGTGAACGCAACAGGCCAGGCAGCATCAATAGGAAGAGGTACAGTCGACGTTTCAGGCCGAGACCCTCGTCAGGACTAACTGAAAGAAGAGATAGTAAGAGATTTGAAAGTGGAAGGAGGAGGGGGAGATCCGAAATGATAGGAGAAGACAGGAGGGGGAGGGATGGAACTAAGAGCTGGAAAGTTGATTGGCAAAAGGGATACGAGGCTGGAGAAGGGAGAGGATCATGGAACAGAAGGCCCAGGGAGAAAGAAAAAGGGAGGGGAGCATCAGAGGAAGATATAGTGAGGGAGATAGAGGGAGAATAAAGAGAGAGAAAGAAAGGGAAAAAAAATAAAAATAAATAAATAAGAAATGGGGTAAGAAAGTGGGGAGGGGCATTAATGGAAGTTAGAGAAGTCAATGTTCATGCCATCAGGTTGGAGGCTACCCAGGCAGAATATAAGGTGTTGTTCCTCCAACCTGAGTGTGGCTTCATCTTGACAGTAGAGGAGGCCATGGATGGACATATCAGAATGAGAATGGGACGTGGAATTGAAATGTGTGGCCACTGGGAGATCCTGCTTTCTCTGGCGGACAGAGCGTAGGTGTTCAGTGAAACAGTCTGCAAGTCTGCATCGGGTCTCGCTCCCCTCGCCCTTTCTTTCGCCCTAGGCCTCCTGTCCCATGATCCTTTCCCTTCTCCAGCCTTGTATCTTCTTACCAATCAACTGTCTGGCTCTTGGCTCCATCCCTCCCCCTCCTGTCTTCTCCTGTCAGTTCAGATCTCCCCTCCCCCTCCCACTTTCAAATCTCTTACTATCTCTTCTTTCAGTTGGTCCTGACGAAGGGTCTCGGCCCAAAACGTCGACTGTGCCTCTTCCTATTGATGCTGTCTGGCCTGCTGCGTTCCACCAGCATTTTGTGTGTGGTGTTCAGATTATAAAGCCTGTTTGTACTACAGTCCTGTGCAATGTATCCCAATATACAGCAATTAAAATAACTCCTTACATCCTTTATTTCACCCTCTTCCTTCCACATATGTTATAAGAAAGATGTTATTAAGCTAGAAAGAGTACAGAACGTATTTATCAGGATTTTACCTGGACTTGGGGACTTGGGGACATGAGTTACAAGAAGAGGTTACATAGTCTAGGAGTTTATTCCGTGGAACGTAGGAGATTGGGGTGACTTGATAGAGGTATATAGGATCATGAGGGGCATAGATAGGATAAAAGCACCAGGGAAGAGATGCTGAAAGCAAGAGGCTATATGTTTTGTATTTAATATTAGAGTAATATTTGACTAATCTTGTATCTATATTGTTTGATTAAGCATCCTTGTTTGTTTAAATAATTAATTATGGGTTATATGTATAAATACATGAATGGCATACGCCATCACACAGCCACGTGATATGTGCATGCCTCGCTTAAACTAAATTCGAACTAGACCCGTATTTCAGACTTTGTGCATCTTCATTTGAATTGGTTTAAAGTTTTGAAGTTGCAAAACGTAACATGTTTAAGATCAGAAGTGAGAGATTTACAAGGGACGTGGGGGCAGCTTCTTAATGCAAAGAGACTGGTGTATTTTGAATGAGCTGCCAGAAATAGTATTGAGGCAAACACCTTAGCAAAGTTTAAAAACCAGCTCTCCAATCTTTTTTAATCGATACATTGTTAACGTGGTCATTGGCCCAAACAAATATAACTGTGGGGTGCTTCATTTTATAAATCCAGTGGATTCCGGTTACAGTTGGCCCTCCTTATCCGCGAGATCCGCGTGCGCGAATTCAACCAACCACGAATCGAGAAAACCCGGAAGTGCTCTTCCAGCACTTGTTGTTCGAACATGTACGGACTTTATTTTCTTGTCATTATTCCCTAAACAATGCAGTATTACAACTATTTTACATAGCATTTACATGTATTAGGTATTATAAGTAATCTAGAAATGATTTAAATTATACGGGAGGATGTGCGTAGATTATCGTGGATCGGGATCGAAAAAAACCAGAAGTTCTCTTACTAAGTAAGTTGGAACAGGTACATCCGATACTAGTTAGTGTCAGTTAGTCAAATGTTAGTATATAGTATATATTTTACCTTTCTATGCATACAAAATACTTAAGAAACGTATGTTTCAGCGCTGGGCTTGGGAATGGAAGTTCCCGAGTTTGATCCAGTGACAGATGGCTCCCAAATGCGTTGTCCATCCCTGTCGGGTTGATGTGGAGGATCAAAACCCCAAAACCCAATAATTAAACCACTGCGTTGCTTGGTAATAATTGTAGCTTTCATTGGGGCAGGGCTTTTCTCACTTTATCCTTTAAATTGGTTCCAATCGTTGACCGACAGTAGCCTAACGCTTTTCCAATGACCGATGGTATTTCACCTCTTTCCGATCGCTTTGTTATTTCCACTTTATTTTCAGTCGTGATCATGATTGTTTTCGTGAACAGAAACACTGCGGATTCAGAGCTCCGCCGCCGGGTCCTAATGCCCACCGCGCTGAGACAGGTTAAATAAGGTCCGGGGTTCCGCTGGGTACTAAGGTCCACTGCATTGAGACAGGTTGAATAAAGGACTTTAGCATCTGCGTTTTTTGGTATCTGCGAGGGGTCCTAGAACCAATCCCTCGCGGATAAGGAGGGCTGACTGTAATTGGGACACATTTTGGCTCAAAAGTGGTTGCCCCAATTAGCTGAAATTTGATGGAAATAGTTAAAAAGATATAAAGAAAAGACAAACTGAGTAACAAATTAGGTATTTATAATAAATACAAAACAAATTAGAACACTATCAATTGTATTTCTGTACTTTAAAACTGTGTATTAGATCCTAATAGTTATGAACAGAGGAATTCAGTCAAGGAACAAAATCAGTGCAGATAATGGACTGTCTTCACACAGTGCAGTCAGCGATTGTGTCCTCCAAATCTTCATTGTAATTGTCACATTCAAGATAAGTGTCAATATCTTCAAATTCTTCATAGTTCTTAATTTATTGAAGTAGTGAAATCTTTTCATTTTCACTCCTGGCCTGAATGCTTGAAACTACAGTGAGCAAAACAGTTCAGAATTGTCTTATTGCTTATTTCCTGCCAATTATTAGTGACAAAAATCACTGTTTTTTGAACATTAACACACACAACTATGCTATTTAAAAACTGTCTGCAGTAAGCACCATGTAGTGTCTAATGCCCACACAAGTGCATGCAATTGACGCAAGTTTGGTGTGATATACTGCGTCTGCTGCTCCCGGTGTGGCTTTCCATTGGTGAAACCTGACACAGACTGGGAGACCATTTTGCTGAACACCTATGCTCTGTCCGCCAGAGAAAACAGGATCTCCCAGTGGCCACACATTTTAATTCCATGTCCCATTCCCATTCTGATATGTCAATCCATGGCCTCCTCTACTGTCAAGATGAAGCCACACTCAGGTTGGAGGAACAACACCTTGCATTCTGTCTGGGTAGCCTCCAACCTGATGGCATGAACATTGATTTCTCTAACTTTCGTTAATGCCCCTCCTTCCCTTCTTACCCCATCCCTTATTTATTTTTATCTCCCCTCTTTTTTTCTTCTCTCTCTGTCCCTCTCACAATCACTCCTTGCCTGCTCTCCATCTTCCTCTGGGCGCCCCTCCTCCTTTCTTTGTCCCTGGGCCTCCTGTCCCATGATCCTCTCCCTTCTCCAACTCTGCATCCCTCTTGCCAATCAACTTTCCAGCTCTTAGCTCCATCCCTCCCCCTCCTGTCTTCTCCCATCATTTCGGATCTCCCCCTCCCCTCCCCCTCCCACTTTCAAATCTCTCACTATCTCTTCTTTCAGTTAGTCCTGACAAAGGGTCTCAGCCCGAAACGTCGACTGTACCTCTTCCTATAGATGCTGCCTGGCCTGCTGCGTTCCACCAGCACTTTGTGTGTGTTGCTTTTCCAGCATCTGCAGATTTTCTCGTGTTTGCAAGTTAGAACCTGCTTAGCAAGTCTCCTTTATACTTTATACTTTATTGTCACCAAACAATTGATACTAGAGCGTACAATCATCACAGTGATAGTTGATTCTGCGCTTCCTGCTCCCTGGATTACAAATTGATAGTAAATATTAAAAATTTAAATTATAAATCATAAATAGAAAATAGAAAAATGGAAAGTAAGGTAGTGCAAAAAAAAAACCGAGATGCAGGTCCAGATCACGAGGAATTCTGCAGATGCTGGAAATTCAAGCAACACACATCAAACAGAACGAGTGCGACACATGACCTTACACTTCCTCCCTTACCATCATTCAGGGCCCCAGACAGTCCTTCCAGGTGAGGCGACACTTCACCTGTGAGTCGGCTGGGGTGATATACTGCGTCCGGTGCTCCCGATGTGGCCTTCTATATATTGGTGAGACCCGACACAGACTGGGAGTTCGTTTTGCTGAACACCTACGCTCTGTCCGCCAGAGAAAGCAGGATCTCCCAGTGGCCACACATTTTAATTCCACATCCCATTCCCATTCTGACATGTCTATCCACGGCCTCCCCTACTGTCCAGATGAAGCCACACTCAGGTTGGAGGAACAACACCTTATATTCTGTCTGGGTAGCCTCCAACCTGATGGCATGAACATCGACTTCTCTAACTTCCGCTAATGCCCCACCTCCCCCTCGTACCCCTTCCGTTATTTATATACACACATTCTTTCTTTCACTCTCCTTTTTCTCCCTCTGTCCCTCTGACTATACCCCTTGCCCATCCTCTGGGTTCCCCCCCCCCCCACTTTTCCTTCTCCCTGGGCCTCCTGTCCCATGATCCTCTCATATCCCTTTTGCCAATCACCTGTCCAGCTCTTGGCTCCATCCCTCCCCTTCCTGTCTTCTCCTATCATTTTGGATCTCCCCCTCCCCCTCCCACTTTCAAATCTCTTACTAGCTCTTCCTTCAGTTAGTCCCGATGAAGGGTCTCAGCCTGAAACGTCGACTGTACCTCTTCCTAGAGATGCTGCCTGGCCTGCTGCGTTCACCAGCAACTTTGATGTGTGTTGCAGGTCCAGATATTTGGAGGGTACAGCCCAGATCCGGGTCAGGATCCGTTCAGCAGTCTTATCACAGTTGGAAAGAAACTGTTCCCAAATCTGGCCGCATGAGTCTTCAAGCTCCTGAGCCTTCTCCCGGAGGAAAGAGGGACGAAAAGTGCATTGGCTGGGTGGGTCGTGTCCTTGATTATCCTGGCAGCACTGCTCCTACTGCGTGCGGTGTAAAGTGAGTCCAAGGACGGAAGATTGGTTTGTGTGATGTACTGTGCCGTGTTCACGATCTTCTGCAGCTTCTTCCGGTCTTGGACAGGACAACTGCCATACCAGGTTGTGATGCACCCTAGAAGAATGCTTTCTACAGTGCATCGATAAAAATTAGTGAGGGTTTTAGGGAACAGGCCAAATTTCTTTAGTTTTCTCAGGAAGTAAAGGCGCTGGTGGGCCTTCTTGGCAGTGGACTCTGCTTGGTTGGACCAAGTCAGGTCATTTGTGATATTGACCCCAGTTAGGTGGCATAGTGTTCTGAATAAATGAAGGGAGTCTCAGCGATTTTCCCAATTAGATTTTTTTTCCTTAAGAGTTATCCCAGATAAGTGCCCACCCTGATTAACTGATGGTCCAATTAACCAGAATCCACTATACTCAGCTGGTTGCAGTGTGTGGTTGCTGGCCACTTAATGGGCCACGGACATATCCTGAGGTTTACTCCAATTGTTGTGACTTAGAATGAGCTACAAGGAGGCCAGAGCTCTCAATGTAAAAGGTCTTTATTCAGCAAAGACATTTGTTGGAGGGGAGACCTGCTGGGAGAATCTCTTGGTAGTATCTCTTTCAATTCAAACTATATTGAGTTCCTTATACTCTTTATGCACAAAGATAACAGCATGTGGTTGGGGTCAATTTCTATGGTTATAATTGTCAAGCTTACTTCAGTGTTTAGGTGTGGAGAAATTATTATGTAGAAATATAGTTTTACAATTTGAACACCTTTGTCAGGACAATGTAGTTCACATCATTGGCCTGAGAACCTCGATCCAGATGACAGTGGCCATGTTTCATGTACTTAGTGGCAAAATAGCCAGTCTGGATTCTTCCTTGATCTCTGTCACAATGATGCAAAGTATTTCAGCTCAAAATATCTGATGCCTGGTGATGCAGGCTATTAATGTAGTCCTATTGGCTGTATGTATGGCCAATGTATCACGGTCCCGTAGGGAGCCAGTACTACATTATTTCAAGACCAATTACAATGTGCAAGTTTCATTTGAAGATATTTGAAGACTGGTTCTGGTTTGTAATAATGGCTACTGCCCTATAACTCTTAATTATTGAGGAGCAGCCACTAAGTTGATTTGTGCAGTGGTCCCCAACCTCCGGGCCACGGACTGATACATTGCCGCGAAGAATGCAGCGGTACAGCGATGGCCAGGATGCACCCAGCACATCTTTAAGAAAAAAGCCGAAATAAACAAGCTAATTAATTAGGTGCCACCCGGCATGTAAATGTTGGCCCAGATCAGAGGCAACGCAATTGGCAATTGGGGACCACTGGAGTTGTGAGTTAATCGTGTTTGTAATTGCATTGTTAATCGAGAATATCATCGGGACACAGCTCCCAGCCCTGGAGGACACCTACAGCTTAAGCTGCCTAAGGAAAGCTACAAGCGTCTGTAAGGACAATACACACCCATGCAATCATCTGGTTGAACTTCTTCCATCTGGCAGACGTTATAAGATTTTCTACGCCTGCACTTCCAAACTAAAAAATAGCTTTTCCCCCACAGCTATAATTGCTCTGAACCAATTGATCAAGCATCATCCATAAATTTGTTTATTGCTGCTTTTAATTTTGTTTTTATGGCTGTCATGCATCTGAGTTGCGCTTTTGTACTGCTGGACATGGCTTGTACTGTCTGGTTACTTGATTTTATTTATTTTATTTGATGTTTTATAGCACTGAGTATGAGAGTTACAAACTCATTTTCGCTGTATTGGTGCATGACAAATTGTACTATGCAATGACAATAAAGATATTTCATTTCATAGCATGCCAATGGTTTTGAACTGTCCAATGGAAATAGTCTTTCTTTAATTGTCAGAAAATACCTTGTCTTGAAATAATCATTTGCTTTAACATAATTTAAGATTCCCATCATTATCAAGTGTCTCTGAGCATACTCCCTCTATGTATCCTCCTCCTGTCCTATTCCCGGTATTCCTCCAACTTTGGCCTTTTGTGAATTTCTGTTATACTTCAGTCCCCCACTGGCAACCTCAGTTACAGTCCCTTACTGCCGGGCTTACACAATAACATTTTTTTCGGAATGAGATGCTGCCAGAAAAGAGGAGGGAGGAAGCAGGAACAGAGCCAAGAAGATGGGTTCATCTTCAGACTGAATTTGAGAGGGTGGGAAGGGAGTTGGTGGGCTAAGGAAAGGGAGGAGAAAGGGAAGAAGGGATAGTTTGGAATTGGTCTTGGGTAGCGAGATACAGTAAAAAAAATTGTCTTGCATACTGTTCATAAAATGGCTAAGGAATCGGAGCCGTTACATACACTCCTGGGCTGTTTGGGGGTTTGGGTGGGGAGGTGGGAGACAGCTGTTGACTGCTCCTGGTGTGGAAGCCTTGGGAAGAAAGGAAATGGTGGGACTAAAGTATGTTCCGTCGAGGAGGAGCAGTTTCACGTTTCACTTCCATCAGCAATAATTTGGTTCGTAGGTAGAGATGAATGTGTCAAGGCTCTGAGACTGGCACCGGGCTGTTAGGAGGCTGAAGGATCGATGCCCATAAGAGACAGGGGAGCGCAGGTGGTGCACAAAATGCTAACTGTCCTGCTAACTGCTGCACACTGGTGTGATTTACCTACTAAGCTTTATTGAACAAACATTAGACTCCTAAGTATTAAAAAGCAGGAAGTTCCCCCACCTTCCTCTATTCCCCACTCTGATGTTTTACCTCTTCTCACCTGGGTCCCCTCCTCAGTCCCTTTCTCCTATGGTCCACTCTCCTCTCCTATCAGATTCCTTCTTCTCTAGTCCTTGACCTTTGTCACCCACCTGGACTCACCCATCACTTTCCAGTTAGCCTCCTTCCCCTCCCCCCATCTTTTTATTCTGGTATCTACCCCCTTCCTTCTCAATCCTGAAGAAGGGCTTGGCCCAAAATGTCAATTATCTATTATTAACTACCATAGACTAGATGAGATTCAACTTTAGTGTCATTGTGCCGAGTACAGATACAAAGCCAATGAAATGTACTTAGCATCTGACCAGAAATGCAAAGAATAGTGTTATTTACAAAATAACTGCGAATAAAAAGTAAGTGCTACAGCACACAAATATAGAAGTACTGAGACAGTACAATATGGGTGCAATACTGCTTAGCGCTGTGATAAGAGGTAAAGCAGAGTCACAGCCTCAGGGAAGAAGCTCTTCCTGTGCCTGCTGGTGCAGGAGCGGAGGCTCCTGTAGCGCCTACCGGATGGGAGGAGAGTAAAATGTTCATGGTTAGGGTGAGATGCATCCCTGATAATGCTTTTTGCCCTGCCCAGGCAGCGTTTACGGCGGATGTTCTCAATGGTGGGCAATTGGGTGCCGATAATCCGCTGGGCATTTTTCACCACACGCTGGAGTGCTTTGCAGTCCGATATGGGACAATTGCCATACCACACTGAGATGCAGTTGGTGAGTATGCTCTCAATGGTACAGCGGTAAAAGTCCGTCAGTATCCTGGGACAGAGGTGAGCTTTCTTGATGCTCCGCAGGAAATAAAGGTGCTGTTGCGCCTTTTTGATCAGGATGGAGGAGTTCAGGGACCAGGTGAGATCCTCGGAAATGTGGACACCAAGGAACTTGAAGCTTGATACACACTCCACTACAGTTCAGTTGATGTAGATGGGGACATGAGTGTGACTCCTGGCATGCCTGAAGTCCACAATGATCACCTTCTGGGTGTGCTGCCTGATCTGCTGAGTTCCTCCAGCATTTTGTGTGAGTTGCATAAGAAACAGAGCAACCTTACGACCTGACTGGTATGGACAGCAATGGTTGAGTTTATTTTCCCTAAATGTTGTTCGGGACATTCCATTGGTTTCATCACCATCATGGCTGATTTAATGTTTTGTGTGTACAGATCTATATGCTTGTGGATTTAGCCCCACCTCAAATTTTCAAACAAGTATGTCTATATACAAGGCCGGCTGGTGGCGTAGTGGCATCAGCGCCGGACTTCGGAGCGAAGGCTCCGGAATTCAAACCCAGCTGGCTCCCCAGGCACGCTTTCCACGCGTGCTGGGTTGAGTGTCGAGCTAGCAACTTGACCTCTTAAAAAAGAAATTGCCTGCTACAGAAACATGAACAGCAAAAAGTTGATGGCCGATGCTCTCTTGTGAGTTCCTTCCTTCCATGTCTATATACAGAGGGTGGGGCATTAGTGATAGTTGCATCTTCTTGTTACCCACGACGAAAGTCCATGCCTCTATTCCTTATGGATAACAAGGGCTAACTTTTTAGACCTGATTTACTTCCTTAGCTGTGTTAGGTCTCCTTACCAAAGGATGGGTTAAAAAAAAGCGTTCACCAAGTTGATTCATGCGATACGAGATTTCTAAGAGTGGAGATTGTGCAAATGAGACCTCTACTGTTCAGAATTTAGAAGGATGAGAGGAGATCTCTTTTAAATATACAACTCTATTGTAGTGTTTGAGATACCGTTGTAATGTTTCCCTTCCTGTGGTGTCCAGAACCAGAGGTCAGAGTCTCAAGGAGTCGATCTTTCATGGAGGGATGAGAAGTATTTTCTTTACCTCACAGGCAGAGATTCTTTGGCTTTCAGTTCCCAGGAGGGTATAGAAGCTCATACATGGAGTGTATTCAGGAGAGCAGTTGATAGCCTTTCTCTTTTTTTGTAATTTATTTTTTATTGAAATTCATCATCAAACAAACATTTCCATAAGATGCATTTCAGATACTGTACACATTATCATATAATCTTATTTGTCACAAATCTCCACATAATATTTATCCAGAAAGGAAAGGAAAGAAAGAACAATCGAAAGAAGAAAACTATGTACAAAGTAGGGAGTGATCTTTTTTTTACAACATATTGACTTGTGAGAATAAAATCAGGTCTATGAGGTATTATGTAGTTAAACCATTTTTCCCAGTATGAATCAAATTGTTCCAACTTATAATTGACAGATCTTCTCAATTTGGCATCTGGGGTTTCTGCAGAAAAGTGGCACTGGGGTAAAAGATAATTGACTCGTGGAAGAGCCTTAAGTTACAAATATCCCACTCCTTTCATTTCCTGTGTTCTTGTAGTTAAATTTCAACTCTCTAGCTGTTGTACTGAGCTTAGAGCACATCTCCAGATCAATGGTTACAAGCATATAGTCACACAGGCATGACATTTTCTGGAGATGTGCGAAAGGTGCCATAGGGTACAGGTTGTTGTTGAAATAGAGTTATAAGGGAAGTTGTAAAGAGAATTACTCTGCTAGTTTGTTTCTTAGTTTGTTGCAACAATTAAAGTTACACTCGTTTTGCTTGGGTGTGTTCTTTGGCTGCTGTTATGAAGATTAAACAAATACTTCAGCCGTCTTGCACACACTATGTCTATAGTAAACATTCCATCAGACCCAGCCCCTAAAATGCTGGCATTTTCTGGTAGGTTTTTACGTGTATTGCTTTAGTTCCTTGGGGAGAGATTGTTTCAAAAGCAGCAGAAAAGAGATTCCTCAGTTCATCTCTCTTGACATTTATCCTACCTTTTCTAAAGAAAACAGAAAGATTCATAAATTATGTAAGTATTCAGTAAAATTTTAAATTTGTATCTAGATCTAGTTATTGCTTCATCATTGTGCCTTGAATGATTGAACGATGATAATCATGAGTATTTTCTTTTAATGCATCATCACTCATATCTGCTAGCGTAAATCGCTTTATTTGTGCGAACAGTTAAAAGCCTGATGTTTGTAAGTAGCGTTTAATTTGTAAGAAGATCTACAGTCTTTTCCAGCCTTTCCACTAAAAAGGCACTGTCGCTGAGCAGCAGAAGTCCCACAGTTCACTGTTGTATCATTTCTGCTATCTTTGGGCTTGTAAACTTTGACACAAAAACAATTCTAAAAGCATCTCTCAATCATATTGCCAAGGATCATTTGAGACACGAGAGTAGTTAGCTTGGTTTACTTTTCTCTTGTTGTACTTCTAAGACTGTTTAGGAATTGCCAGTCACCAGTGAAAATACCAAAGCAAGAACTTGACTCCGTGCCCATCTGATTCTTTATCAGTTTGAATAATGTAGATTTATTTGAGACTCACAGGCTCTGTTGTGTAATGTGTGGCGCACTGTTGAAGCCAACATTATCGTTACTCAGTGAACATACTATATGCTGGCAGAGGATTTACACCCACAGATTTATTGCTGAGCTGGTAAGTTACCGTTACCAAGTAAGACTGTCTTAGTATTGTATTAGAGTTAACAAGCATAAAGAGCTCAGATTTTCAATATGTCTCATTAAGTTGTGGCTTTAAAAAGCACTGGAGGTTGATTCAATTATAATGAGTACACCCTTGGCTTGCCTGTTTAACACAGAATGCTTTTCTAAAACCCCGTACTTTCTGTGATCTGCGCCGCATTGTGTTTATCATTGAATTCCAAATTAAGAAATAAAATCAATAGCCAAACATGTAAGCTCATTGCACGCTTAGGTTAGCGAGCTGTGCGGTTGGCTGCTGCCCAGCAATTGAGGACAAGTTTTATAAATGGTATGCAATGAAATAGAAACTCTGTTTTGAGTGTGCTTCCTGCTGTGTACATGTTGCGGTTCTTTTAATAACAACCCCTGATTTATTTGCGACTTCAGTTCGTATGGAGTTTGGAGACTGCAGACCAGCTTTTTCAAATTGAGGAGGGATCGGCCCTGCTTTTATCTTCAATGTTCTGACTTCCACTCAACCACAAGTTGAATGGTGTTTATTTGTGTTTGATGAAATGGGCCACACAAGTAGGGCTTTTTAGTTTGAAGCTTGTTTTTGGGGTATGGTTGTAGCGGGGAGACAGCATTGTCAGATTGGGTTTGTGTCTATCATTTTCAGAGGCCTCGGGAGATGTAACATTGCACAGCAGTAGCAACTGTATCTTTCCTATTGCTAGAGTGTTGGCAGGGTGTATTGGACTTCATTGACTATTGTAGCACAAATGAAAAGAACTTTGAATCACCTTACATGATTTGAAAGAAGTTGCTTTATTTACTTGATTAATTTCCCTGTGTTGTTTGCATAAATTGCACAGATATCCAGCTGTAAGTGGAATTGATCCAGGTACAGGTCCTCCCTCCTCAGCTTACAAACGCTCAACAGCCTTTACCCATAGGACCACAAGACATAGGAATAGAATTCGGCCATTTGGCCCATCGTGGCTGATCCATTTTTTCTCTCAGCCCCAATCTCCCGCCTTCCCCTGCCAAGACCGTAAGATATAGGAGCAGATTTTCCATCTGAACGAGTGTTTGGAAAGCCAGCAGTATTGATTTACAGTTGCTGCACGATGGCGGGCAGATTCTACTGCTTGATTTCATATTTCTAACTTGCGAGCTGTTTGGATTACAAATCGATCTCAGGAACGATCTGTACTCACGGTAGATTTTCAAGCTAACCTGGCTAGAGTTGGTCTGCACCAAATTGCACTATGTATTTATTTGTATATAGATTCTTAAATTATTTTGTTCTATTTACAGGTTTCCCCCCGCTATCCGAAGGTGGAGCGTTCCTATGAAACCTTTCATAAGCCGAAATGGCGTAAAGCGAAGAAGCAATTACCATTAATTTATATGGGAAAATTTTTTTTGAGTGTTCCCAGACCCAAAAAATCTACCAAATCACATCAAATAACACATAAAACCTAAAATAACACTAACATATAGTAAAAGTAGGAATGATATGATAAATACACAGCCTATATAAAGTAGAAATAATGTATGTACGGTGTAGTTTCACTTACCAGAATCGGGAAGACAGCGAGCACACTGGAAGGTTCACGCATTTTTCTATCATACAGTTCTTTGTAAGCACTCAAAACATCCTGCAAACCTGCCCTAAACCTATGTGCTCTTTCAAAATAAAGTAATACTTTTCTGCAATCATTGCAGCACTGTGAAATGGTGGCGAAAATCTCACGCAGTTCAAAGCTATGGCGTGCGTGCTGCCTCTGTAACGACTCGCTGCAAAACGAACACAACGCTAATTTCGCTTTTCGCCACTCTTGCTGCTTGGGGTGTGCGCTGCCTCTGTAACGACTCGCTGCAAAACGAACGCTGAATGCTATTTTCGCTTTTCGCCACTCTCGCTGCTTGGGGTGCGCGCTGCCTCTATAACGGCTTGCTGCAAAACGAACACTGAACGCTAATTTCGCTTTTCGCCACTCTTGCTGCTTGGGGTGTGCGCTGCCTCTGTAACGGCTTGCTGCAAAACGAACACTGAACGCTAATTTCGCTTTTCGCCAGTCTTGCTGCTTGGGGTGTGCGCTTCCTCTGTAATGACTCGCTGCAAAATAAACGCTGAACGCTATTTTCGCTTTTCGCCTTTTTTCGTAAAAGTGAAAATCCTTCGGATTTCTTTCGGTTAGCGAAAACAGGTACTAATGTAGGTCTTTCGTAAAAGCGAAGTGGCGTAAAGCGAACTTTTGAAAAGCAGGGGATACCTGTATTTTCTTTATTTATTTCTTGTTTTTTTTTGTAATTCCCAAGTTAGGACGGTGTGCTCTTGAAGGAGGACCTGCAGTTGGCGGAATTCCCACTCAGTTGAAGCCATTGTCTTTATTTGTGGTCAGAATTGTTGGTTTGTGAGGTGATGTTAGTGGATTTTGGGGAAATAATGCACATTACAGTTATTGTGCATCAGTAGTGGAGGGAGTGAATATTTTGGGCTATTAATGGGGCAACAGTCAGGCAGGCTGCTTTGACCAGATTTTGTCCTTGCTGTTGGGAATGCACTCATCCAGGCAAATGGAAGTTGTTCCATCACACTCTTGACCTGTGACTTGTAGAAGGTGGAAAAACTTGGGAGTATCAAGAGGTCAGTCCTTCAATGCAGGTCGTCTAGAATCTGCCTGTACTTGTAGTCACACTACTCATGTGGCTGGTTGAGTTAAGTTTTTGGTTAATAGTAATCCCAGGAAGTGTCAGTATTTTGACAGATGGAAACATAGAAAATAGGAACACGAGTGGGGCATTCAGTCCTTTGCGCCTGCACTGCCACTCATTATAATCCTTGCTGATTCTTTATCTCAATAGTGTGTTCCTGTTCTCTTTCCATATTCCTTAATCCTTGTAATGTACAAGGGCATAGAGGGATGAACAATAAATGTTGGGCTTGCCAGTGATGACGATTCCCAAAAATGAATTAAGGAAAGATGGATGATCTTGTCAGGCATGGTAGAAGGAACACCACCCAAGGAAGTGGTGTCAGATAGCAACTGATCACAGGCTGGTACTGTCATCTTTAAACCGGAATAAAAGATTTCAAAAGCTCAAACTTTGCTAAATACAACTTGCAATAGTGGGGAATTGCTCTGAGAGAGTCTGCAGTTGTGCAAAGCTTCAGATCAGTTGTAATTTTTAAAGCTACCTATTTGAGCCCACAAGTTCATTACAGCATTTATGATTCACATGAACCTCCCCAGTCCAGTTTTCATCATCTTTACCAGCCCGTGGATGCCCTGTAGGACCTTCCAGTTGATCCATACCAGCCATGTCCCTGCAGGTTGACGCTGGGTCACTCCACTGCCTCAGTTACTCGCCACTCCCACAGCCGTTTGCAGATGGGGGTCCCAGTAGATCTGGCCTTCTCTGTTGTAATCAAGAATCTGCTGCACAGCACAAGACAATTCCGGCAGTATTGTGACCTGACTCTGCCACTTAACTGAAAACGGCTGCAGCCATTCTGTATTTTGTAAAACAATACATTGGATGGCAAAAGCTCTGGGATGTCCTGAACTTAATGGTGCTGTCCAAATGACAACAACTTTCCTTCTCATCAAAAGATAAAAGCAAAGCAGGCACTTAGAACCAGAGAGTCAGAAAGTTATACAGCGTGCAAAAAGGACCCTTGCTCCATCTGGTCCATGCTGACAAGATATCCCATCCAAACTAGTTCCACTTGCCATTGTTGGACCCATAACCTTCTAAACCATTCCTACCAATCTGCCTATCCAAATGTCTTTTAAATATTGTTATTCTACTTGCTTCAACCACTTCTTGTGGCAGCTCATTCAATATGCATACCGCCCTTTGTGTAAAAAATATTTACCCCTTAATTCCTATTAAATCTTTCCCCTCTTTCTTTAAACCTTTGGGTATGATCCCCCTATCTCAGGGGAAAAGATTGAGTCTACACATCCTATCTATGCCCCTCATGATTTTATACACTTGATTAAAATTAACACATGCCCCTAGTGCATTCATTAGCAAGTTGAGGTACAATATTTGGACATGTTAATATCCATTATCAGCCATTTGGACTATGCACTTTACATCTTTTTACATGGTGTAGCATTCAAAGAGAACTAGAGGCTGACTTGCTGAGTTCCTCCTTTATTTTGTCCGTGTGTTGAGCTGGAGGCTTTTCTGTGATGGAACACATTAGTAGAGCAGATGGATATTAACAAGAAAGAGGGAATGCTAATTTTTTTTAAATGATTCAAGCAAAACAGCTGGTGATAGGTCTACCTTTGAACCCGACTAAAGCAGCTAATTCCGTAATCCGAAAACAAGGTGCTTGATTATCACTTGGTAGGTGAGCAAACCGAGATTTGCAAGAGTCTTAGATTCTGTAGCTTCTCTGAACCAAAATGTATATTTTTAAATCATTTGCATTGATACAGTTTCTGTAATAAATCAGGAAGTAATTGCTAGTCCACTTCATCAAGTCATATAGCACAGAAGCTGGCTCACTTTGTCCACGTCTCCCATGAAATACCATCCATACTCAGCTCATACACAGCACCTGGACCATGTTAGTAATTCAAATGCTCCTCTATATTTTTTACAAACATATTAAGTGGCGTTACCTCCACCATCATCTTCCAAGCTCCAGCCATCCTCTGGGTGGAAGAATTCCTCCTTGTGGCCTTCCTAAAGCTCTCCTGGTAACTGAGGTACTCCATCCCAGGTAAAATCCTGGTGAAAGCTTCTCTGCTCCCTCTCCGGGACAATCACATCCTTTCTGTGCTCCTGAAGTCTTAACTGGATTTGTTACTGATCATCTTAATTGCACTGAGGATTCTATTGGTATTTGTTATATATCTGTGTTGGCGCGTGACCAAGTGGTTAAGGCGTTGGTCTAGTGATCTGAAGGTCGCTAGTTTGAGCCTCAACTGAGGCAGCGTGTTGTGTCCTTAACCACACATTGCTCTGCAAGGACACCGGTGCCAAGCTGTATCAGCCCTAGTGCCCTTCCCTTGGACAACATTGGTGGCGTGGAGAGGGGAGACTTGCAGCATGTGCAACTGCATGTCTTCCATACAACCTTCGGCAGGCCTGCACCCTGGAAACCTTCCAAGGCGCAAATCCATGGTCTCACGAGACTAACAGATGCCTATTGTTATATATCTGATTAACTAGTTTTGCTTTCTAACGTTAGTTGATTGTTTGGTCCTTGTGATGGCAGCACTCGTTTGGCCCAGTGCCTTGTCTTTGTTTTCTGTGAATGAATCTCAGTTGTGGTTAAGAACGTGGAGGGAGTTGATGACGAGCCGTTGGTCTGTGGACCTGACCATTATGAGGGGGCTCCCAGTATGCATACACTTCGACGCTCTGTTCTAGGAGCTCTTCATCCATGTAAAGAAAGGCCCTAACCTAGGGGGAATTGTTTTATTTACCTCCTGGAACCACTTATTACTATGAAGTGCTATGGAGTGGTTCCAGTTTTATTTACCTCCTGGAACCACTTATTACTATGAAGTGCTATGGAGCAGGAGCACACAGAAAGTTAGAGCAGGGGTAGTTTGCCTGGCCTCTCATGTCTGCCCCTTCATGATTGTTATGCCCAAGACTCTGACCATACTTTAGTTCTCCAACCTTACTTCAATTCATCGACCTTACAAAAGGTTATCCACCTCCTCTTTAATGCCTTCAGTGGCCAAGCGTGAACAATCCTCCAGAGATTCACCACCTGTGACAAAAGAATCCTTTTTTTGTACACCTAAGTTTAAATGACCACTGCCTTTTCGTGTGACTGACCAGCCATGTGACACACACCAGTTGGTGAAGAACCACAGATGTGGTGCATTAATCTGAAAGGGTATAGATTCTACTTTGGTATTGATTGCAACCAAAATTCTAATTGTTTTGACAACTTGATTTTTTAAAATGTATTTCCAATTATAAATTTAATTAAATAGAGTACTGCACAGAAATAGGCCCTTCAGCCCATTGGCCCGTCAAGTCTGTTGTGAACCACTTAAACTGCCTGCTCCCATCCACCTGCACCAGGACCATGGCCATCTATACCCTTACGATCCATGTATGTATCCAGACTTCTCTTAAACATTGAAATCGAGCTCACATGCACCACTTGGACTGTCAGCTTGTTCCACACTCTCACGACCCTCTGAATGAAGTTTTCCCTCATGAAATAGTGCTGTCTGAGATAGTTGTGTAGCATTTTAAAACTTCAATTTCTAAAATGCCAACTTGCTGTTAAAAATATTTTGTAATTTCTTTGAGAATGACTCTTAATGTCTGATTTATCCAACTGAGAATGTAAGCAATAATCATCTTAAGTCTCTGTCTCAATCTACTATTTGAGTTCCAATGAAAATATGCAAAACTTTTTTCTAGCTAGATGGTGTATTCCCTAACAATTTAAAAATACTTTCAAAATCTATTGATTCAAATCCAAAGCTTTGCTTCAATGCTTATAGCTCGCTTGAATGTCAGTAAATTCATGCAATTAGGGAAATTTACAGTGGTAATTAATGCACCCTGGGATTGCAGCCAGTGTTATGGATAAAGTCTACTTCTGGCATTTCTTTATAGTATTTTTTTTCATTGACAGATGCACTGCTGTCAGTAGAGGTTTGTGACAAAAACAACCGTTTATTGAACCACAATGTCATTTGCTCAGCAAACAAAATCTGTTCAAAGCACCGAGGAAACGGAATCAACAGCAATTTCTCCAAATAAAAGTGAGGAAATGCAGTGAGTGGAGGATAGTTATATGTAAATATTGTGCATAGTATCAGTGTTATCCACTTACAGCAGTGTGGCCACCAGGCAAATGACAGAGGAATTACACAGTCATTGCTCCAGTTCACGACCTTTTTTATGCCAGGGACTCTTACCATTAACTAAGGCAGGGGTCCCCAACCTTCTTTGTACTGCGGACCGGTTTAATATTGACAATATTCTTGCGGACTGGCCGACTGGGGGGGAGGTGGTGTTCAAGTAGGGTTAAACTCACCTCAACATGTCTTTTACAGTTAGGGTTGCCAACTTTCTCACTCTCAAATAAGGGACAAAATTAGCAGTCAAATCCTGGGACACTTTACCCCCTAAAAGACTACCATGACCATGAAGCCTTGCGCGGGCACCTGTGTACGCATGTGTGACGTGCGCATGTGATGTGCTCATGTGCGTACGTGCCGATTTTTTTCCCCCACAAATCGGTTTTGCCTTCATCTTCCCGACTATACTGTACGTACATTATTTCTACTTTATATAGGTTGTGTATTTATCATATCATTCCTGATTTTACTCTATGTTAGTGTTATTTATTTTCGATTTTATGTGTTATTTGGTATGATTTGTTAGGTTATTTTTTGGGTCTGGGAACGCTCAAAAATTTTTCCCATATAAATTAATGGTAATTGCTTCTTCGCTTCACGCCATTTCGGCACGAAAGGTTTCATAGGAACGCTCTACCTTAGCGGGGGAAATACGAGACAAACCAATTTAGCCCAGTTTACAGGATGTCCCGGCATATACAGGACAGTTGGCAACCCTATGTTCAAGTTCAATAGTGCGTGACAGGGAATGAGGAAAGGTGCAGCTGACTCATATCATTTCCTCACGGCCCGGTAGCACATGCTCTGCGGCCCGGTGGTTGGGGACTGCTGAACTAAGGGATCTGTGGACCCCAGGCTGAAAACCTATGCTCTAACTTTAGTTACGGTGTTGTAACAGAATGTAGCTGTTCTTTGAAAGACTGCAGAAGCTCGAGCTGTGCTAAGTGCAACTTGCAATAGTGGGGGAACTGTGCTGTCTGAAGTTGAGTGAAACTCCAGATCAGTTGTAATTTTCAAAGCTAGCCAATTGACCCAGTATGTTCGAAATAGCATTTACGATTCAGCAGGTTGGTAGCATTTGTAGAAAGAGAAACAGGGTTATTGTTTTCAGGTTGAGGATCCTTTGTCAGGAATGATGCTATTTGACTTGCTAAGTTTCCAGCATTTTCTATTTTTATTCCAATCTGGAATGGATTATGGACCAAGATCGATAACATTTAGCAGGTAAGGCAACAGGTCTGAAGAAAGAATTCACATTACCCTTTCAGGTGATCAATGACCTTAAATCAGAGTATATTGGAACTGAATTGTTAAATAGCTGCAAAATCTCCCTTGATTTACTTTCTGCTAGTGGTTTGCACATTTACAAAGGTTGGATTAATCAAGAAAGGCTAAATGTATTTCCTAAGAGCAATTAATGATTGATTAATTGAATTCTTTGATCTGTTCACCTGGTTCAGCAGTAAGATTGTTTCTTAATTGCTTCTCCACAACAACAAACACTTAAATAATTCCTTCAGCCTTACCTTGCAATACTAATGCTGATAGATATAAATGGATGCAGTACAATTCCCATTATAGAAATGTGGCTACCGGGTGATTGTTCAAGAGCAGGATTAGGCCTCAGAGACAGGGTGGCATAGTGGCACAGTACATTGTGGTTCCATGGTTCAATTCCGATCCTGGGTGCTGAATGTTCAAACCTGAACTTTGCGAGTTCTTCCTGTGGCCACATGAGTTTCCCCGGATGCTCTGTTTCCTCTCAGGCTGGTAGAATGACTGGCTATTATAAATTGCCCGGAGTGTGTAAATGGGCTGCAGGAAAAATGGGGGGGGCGGGGACAAAGTTGAGGGGGGATGCGAGAGGGAATTAGGATTTAGATTATGAGAACACTCAGTCCTCTTTTAGTGTCATTTAGAAATGCATACATGCATTAAGAAATGATACAATGTTTCTCCAGAGTGCTATCACAGAAAACAGGACAGACCAAAGACTAACACTGACAGAACCACATAATTATAACAAAGCAATACCATAATTTGATAAAGAACAGACCATGGGCACAGTAAAAAAAAAGTCTCAAAGTCCCCAAGTCCCCGATAGCAGGCAGCAAAAGGGAGAAACTCCCTGCCATAAACCTCCAGGCATCATCAACTTGCTGATACCTTGGAAGCAGCTGACCCCAGCCCACCGAGTCCATCCGTCCGAAAACTTCAAGCTTCCGACCAACCTCTCCGATACAGCCTCCCGAGCACCATCCTCTGCCGAGCACCTTCGACCTCTCCCCGGCTGCTTAAACAAGCAAAGCCGAGGATTTCAGGGCCTTCTGCTCTGGAGATTCCGGTTACCACACAGTAGCAGTGGCAGCAAAGCGGGCATTTCAGAAGTTTTCCAGATGTTCCGCTGTGCTCTCACGTCTGTCTCCATCAAATCAGAATTGTGCACGGTCCCCTACTTGACAGATAACAGACATCATCACCGAAGTGGCCGCGCACGCTGCCGTCGCGCCACCATCTTCTCCCCCCTCCCGGGAGGCTTTTTAGGCAGGTGATTGATGGTTTGTATGGGTTTAATGGGCTGAGGGGCCTGTTCATGTACTGTATGACTCTCTACCTATGCTATTTGATATTTTAAGTGTCATGTGGGTTGTGCTGAGTGAGTGAAGGATGAAAGCAGGATATTAATTTAGAAAAATATTAAATAATCAGTTTGGCTTGAGCTAAGAATCACCAGAGGAAGAAAATTTTGGAGGAGTTGTTTATGGGCCTCCAGCCAATAATAGCAAGTTGAGGAATGGCATCAAACAGAAAATCAAGTAACTCAGGGACAAAGATAACTCAGTATTACCAGGTGACTTTAATCTACGTATAGACAATGCAAAACAAATGAGCAATAATATTGTGAAGGATGAACTTTTGGACTATGTACAAGATTTTACTTAGTGCACTATGTTGAAAAGTCAACAAGGAAATTGTTATTCTAGTTTGGTATTGCTCAACAAGAAGGGTTTAGTTAATCTTGTTTTGCTGGGTCTGTTTGGGAACCATGATGGAATATAATTAAGATGGAAGTAGAAGTATTTCAGTGCATGTCTTAAATTTAGACAGAGTGGACAATAAAGGTTTAACGATTGAGTCAGCTGTGATAGAATGAGAAGCTTCCTTAAAAGGTATGACACTGGATAGGCAACACCTAGCACTGAAGGAATAAATGTGGGAATTGCAACAGTTATGAATTCAAAGTACAAAGTAAATTTTATTATCAAAGTACATATATGTCACCATATACAACCCTAAGATTTATTTTCCTGAGAGTATACTCAACAAATTTATAGAACAGTAACTGTAAAAGAGTCAATGAATGACCACTAAACGAGGGTTCTCACCCAGAGTGCAGAAGACAACAAACCGTACAAATGCAAAATGAAGAAACAATAATGTAAATAAATAAGCAACAAATATCAAGAACGTGAGATGAAGTGTCCTTGCAAGTGAGTCCATTGTTTCTGGGAACTTTTCTCTGATGGGGCAAATGAAGTTATCACCTTTCTTCAAGAGCCTGATGATTGAGGGGTGATAGCTGTTCCTGAACCTGGTGGTGCAGGTTCTAAGTCTCTTGTATCTTCTTCCTGATGGCAGCAGTGAGGAGAGATCATGTCCTGGGTGGGTGTCAGTCTCTGATGATGATGGATGCTGCTTTTCTGGAATGAAAACACAAAAGGAAAAGTGATCCAACCACAGCTATCGGGGCAAATTAAAGATAGTATTAGAAACTAACGGCATGCATTAAACATTGCTAGAAAAAATAGCAAGTTGTAAGATTTGGAACCATTTAGAGTTGAGCAAAAAAAAGAGTTAGTTTGTGAGATTAAAAAAGTACCAGAATAAAGTTACGAAGACCATAAAAGTGGGCTATAAAAACTTTTTCAAGTATGTAAGAAGAAAAGGGTTAGTGAAGAAAAATGTAGATTCAGTGAGAATCAGGAGTAATTGTATTGGGAGAACAAAAGCATGGAAATGAAACAGATAGTTTGGTTCTGACCTTACAGACAAGAAAACAAATAGCATCGTAGAAATACTGGCAAAACAGGAATCTAATGAAAAGAAAATTAGTTTCAGTGAGGGAAACAATGTTGGAGAAATAAATGGAACTGAAAGCTGATAAATCCCCATGGCCTGATTATCTACAGACCAGCACACAGACGGAAGTTGCCATGGAAATAGTGATGGATCTTTCAAAACCGTATAGATGGTGGAATGGTCCTTGGAGATTGGAAAGTGATAAATGTGATCCATGTATTTTTAAAAAAAACGGGAAGGAGAAAACCGGGATCTGCAGACCGATTTGCCTAGTGCTAGTAACTGGGGAAAATACGAGGCTACATTTTTAAAAATGCGATCACAGACTACTTAGAAAATATTGGTAGGATTAGAGAAAGTCAATGTGGATTTATGAAAGTGAAATTATGTTTGAAAACCATCCTTTTTTAAGAATATGTATGTTAAATTAGATAAAGAAGAGCCTGAAAATATGATGTAATTGGATTTCCCAAAAGCCTTTGGTAAAATCTCATAAAAGAGCATATTTAAAAGTTATTGAAAGACAGATGATGCCAGGGTGGCAGCTTTTAATCGGAGGAATACCAAAGAGTTTAGTGCTTGGGCCCCAGGAATTCACAATATATATCAATGGTTTAAATGAGAAAATAAAATGTAATATTTCAAATTTTCTGATGACTAAATTAGTTGAGATTACAGGGACGATTCAGGATGATTTAGACTCAATAATCAGCTCTTTAGTTTTGCTGACATTGAGCGAACAGTTGCATCAGAGAATTCTAGTGAATTGCATGTTCTCGTGTAAAGAATCTCTCTTCTTAGTCGTACAAGGCCAACTCTGATCAAGTGACTTTCCAACTAGGGGAATGTCCACATTGCTTAAGGCATCCGTTAGCCTTGCGAGACCATGGATCTGCGCCTGGAAATTCTTCACTCTCCAGGGCGCAGGCCTGGGCAAGGTTGTATAGAAGACTAGCAGTTGCCCATGCTGCAATTCTCCCCTCTCCACGACCGATGTTGTCCAAGGGAAGCGCATTAGGACCCATACAGCTTGGCACCAGTGTCGTTGCAGAGCAATGTGTGATTAAGCACCTTGCTCAAGGACATAACACACTGCCTCGGTTGGGGCTCGAACTCACGACCTTCAGATCGCTAGTCGAATGCCTTAACCACTTGGCCATGTGTCCACATTGCTACAACACTATCAAACCCAAAAGGAGCCTTATTTCTCTCAATGAGAAAATCGCTCATTTTTCTAAATGCTATTGAGCACAGTAAAATCCTACTTCTCCTGAAAGGATAACTACCTAATCCCAGGCATCATTTAAGCGAGTATACAGATTCAGGTTAGGTATTGTATCTCCCTCTGTAAATGCAGAGGCCGTATGAGGTCTTGTCGATGTCCCATACAGTATCAGCAAGCTTGGCTTGAAGTTATATTCCCACCATTATGCAACAGAAGCCATTTGCCTTCTGAAATGCTTGTTGTGACTTTCTCATGAACCAATCAAGAGGATCCATCATTTGACCAGAGAGGTGGTGTAGCTCATAAGTTACTGGTCTTACAATGTGGAGGCCCAAACTTACAATTCAGGGGCACAAGTTCAAATCCTACTATGG
This sequence comes from Mobula hypostoma, assembly GCF_963921235.1. Taxonomy (NCBI): domain Eukaryota; kingdom Metazoa; phylum Chordata; class Chondrichthyes; order Myliobatiformes; family Myliobatidae; genus Mobula; species Mobula hypostoma. The sequence goes on from NC_086109.1 coordinate 67,592,348, forward strand.
CAATTGTGAAATTTAATTCAGTTAATAACGTTGAAGTTAACAAAATGTCATAACGATGATCACAAAATTACCAGATTGTAGTAAAAACAGCCGTGTTTCTGGGGAGGAAATCTGTCATCCTTGCCTCATTGGGCGTTTGTGTGTCACCTGACTCACAGCAATGTTGCAGCACTTATTCCAACATATAATCCCCCGGAAATTCCTGCATTTCCAATGGGATCTCACGACCAAGAGCATCTTTCCCTCTTCCCCCCCCCCGCACTTTTTGCTTTCCACAGGGATCGCTGCCTATGTGACTCCCTTGCCCATTCGTCCCTCCGCACTTATCCTTGCAAACAGAACAAGTGCTACACCTGCCCCTACACCTCCTCCCTCACTACCACTCAGGCCCCAAACATTCCTTCCAAGTGAGGCAACACTTCACCTCGAAGTCTGTTGGGGTCAAATACTGTGTCTGGTGCTCCCAGTCTGGCCTCCTGTATATTGGTGAGACCCAATGTAGATTGGGAAACCGCTTCGCCAAGCACCTACGCTCTGTCTGCCAGGAGAAGTGGGATCTCCCAGTGGCCACCCATTTTAATTTCACTTCCCATTCCCATTCCAATATATCAATCCATGGCCTCCTCTGCTGTCTTGGTGAAGCCACACTCAGGTTGGAGGAACCACACCTTATATTCCGCCTGGGTAGCCTCTAACCTGATGACATGAACATCGATTTCTCAAACTTCCGGTAATGCCCCCCCCCCCACCCGCCCTGGTCTTCACCATTCCCCATCCCTTTTTCCTCTCTCACCTTATCCCCTTGCTTGCCCATCACATCCCTCTGGTGCTCCTCCCCCATTTTCTTCCATGGCCTTCTGTCCTCTCCTATCAGACTCCCCCTTCTCTAGCCCTGTATCTCTTTCACCAATCAACTTCCCAGCTCTTTACTTCATCCCTCCCCCTCCCAGTCTCACCTATCACCTTGTGTTTTTCTCTCTCCCCTCCATCACCTTTTAAACCCACTCCTCATCTTTTTTTCTCCAGGCCTGGTGAAGGGTCTCAGCCTGAAACGTCGACTATACTCTTTCCCATAGATGCTGCCTGGGCTGCTGAGTTCCTCCAGCATTTTGTGTGTGTTGCTCGGATTTCCAGCATCTGCAGATTTTCTCCTGTTTGCTACAGCAATGTTGCCACTGTTAAATGTTCACTGTGGAGAGACCTAGTTACCCGTTGTGTTCAGGAGTAATGAAAAGGGGTGTCAAATTAGCAGTGATGTCCACGTCTTAAAAGGTGATTAAACAGAGATACAGTCCATATTATATTCCACCTGGCTGCTTTCTGAACACTCACAAAATGTGTTTATATCTCTTCACAGATATTTTAGACCCCCCTCACAGATTACTCTTCCATTTAGCTTTGTAACATCACTATATTTGGATATAATGAAGCTTTTCTTCTAAGCCATTAACGTAAATTGTGAATATATAGGGATCCTGGGTCAACCCATGAGTAACAGTCAGACAATTTGAAAATGAGCCATTTAATCCTGCTCTTTTCTGTCCTTTAACCAATCCTCTACTCATCGCAAGAACTTATATATACAAGAAACAGCAGCAGGACTCCATTACCGATGCATCGCCAGTCAGCAAGATTGTGACTAATCCTGAGTGCAGTTTTCCTCCAGGAACCCATATCCCTCAATTACCTTAATTTCCATATGCATATTTGTTGAGATTAATAATGTAAATTCTAATTTACGTCGCAACTATTTATATAATTTCTTGCCAGATATCTTTGAAATTCAACTTTACAGCATCTGCTGTACCCCCTTATCTACCTTGCTCATTAGGTCTTCAATGTACGCCATTAGATTTGTTAAAAGACATTGCTGTTTTTCAAAATCACATTGACGGTAATGTTCTATGTTCTAGAAAGTGGAGCTATTTGTGTCTTTTTTTTTAATATTCCCATAGTGTGTCTTAATGCAATTGCGACTAGGTTTGGCAGAAGTCCCACCTATGAGCAAATTAGGCCAAGCAATAACAGGTATGATTCACTTTAGCATGACTGGTGTTTATTAGATGCTATTTGTGCACATAATGATGGCGTCAGTACATTATCCATCTGACCAAAAGTGAGTGGAGCAGTTAAGTGCAGCCTATGACTTTCGTTTGTAACTTTGAGTCAAGCATGGAGCAAAGTCCACAGCAAGCTGGCCAAACAATATGAATGAAAAACTCCTTTTCAAATCTTTTTATTACTTTTATCCAAAATAAACACGAGTCGAGTACATCGAAGAGAACAACACTTACAATGTCTCAAGAACGAAAAACATTGAAAAAACTTTGTGATGAAAAAAAACTCTTCTAAGCAAGAAAAGTGGGGAAAAAAGAAAAACCCCATTAGGTGTTCAACCCCAGAGCTATGCGTCATACATAAAGCTTCTAAAGATAAACACCAAACTGCCAGCAAAAAAAAAGTACGAATGAAAGACTTCTGACAAGGATCCCGATGAGTTGCTGTAAAATTGGCTACATAAGCTTATAATGCTAGATTTTATAGTGTTTCAACTCTGCCCGGCAAATTAACATGCTCTACTCCCTACAGAATAATGCACTACAGTGCCATGGGTTGTGTATTTAACATTTCAATAATATTTGAGTAAATATTGTTTGATTCAGCATTCTTGTTCACTTAAGTAATTCATTACAGGTTATATGTATAAATACGTGAATTACCTGCGTCATCACACTACCATGTGATACATGCGCGCCTCGCTGACAGTAAACTCGAAGTTAGACCTTCATTTCGACTCTCGTGTCTTCTTTTGAATCAGTTTAATGTTTTGAGGTTACAAAACATAGCAATGTGAAGCACGGAACTCAATCTGTTTCAATGATAGTTGGGTGAAGAAGTGGGGAAGGTGGCCTTATCATATTTTGCTGCATTCCCCAAGTGCCCATACTCCCAGACCTTGCTCTCCTTCTCTTCTATGGCAACTGGGAATGCTGCTGTATTAGTTACAATACTCAGGAACACTTCCTTGGATCAATGACCTCCCTTCCTTTATAGAAAAAGTGCTACAGCTACAATCATTGCAGGCATCTATCATCAGGAACCAGGCTGAAAACCGGCAAACACAAAGTTAAAATTCCCCACTCTCATGATTTTTGGAGGCAGCCCACTTCACATTAGAGCTAAATGTAGCTCTTGTTTAACACTTTAAAATTGTGGGACAATCTAACTTTTCAGCTTCTTCCTCTGCAGGAAAACACTCCAGTAATCCAGCATGCTTGAGATTTCTGGGCTGTTCTGGCTGCTTTTCCACACTTTTGGATGCTATTCCTGTTAATATCCCAGAACACTTGTGGTTCACATTTTTTTCCAGGTATTAGACAGTGGTATAACATTTCAGTGAAGCGGACAGGTTTAAGAAGAGCGCAGAAACTGGAGCCCCACCTGGCGCAGAAGCTGGTGCCCTGGTGAGTGGGAAGGGAGTCTGCAAAAGGGAGCAAGGGAACGTGGGGGGAGGATGACCCCAGAGAGTGGAAAGTGAGTGCGGCAACCATCAACTGGTGGCCCAGGTGCCAAGACTTCGCTGAGGACCCACGCCATCCGGAACAGGCTCTCTTCCCATTACTACCATCAGGAAGGAGGTACGTACAGGAATCTGGAGACACACACCCAATATTTCAGGAGCAGCTTATTCCCCTCCGTCATCGGATTTCTGAATGGCCCATGAACACTAACTCAGTATTCCTCTTTTTATGAATTTCATTTTTAATTTAAATTTATAGTGATTTTTTATGACTTGCACTGTACTGTTGCCTCGAAAGCAACTAATTTCACGCCATATGTCAGTGATAATAAGCCTGGTTCTGGTTCTGACTCCAAACCATTAGGGTTTACGAATAGTCAAGGAGTGGATTAATGGGAAATTCACCATATGTCCTCAATGATCTTGTCGAGCATTTTCTCTACAACAGAATATAGTTATGGCTCCCTGCTTTCTCAAAAAGCAGTATTACGCTTGCTACTTTCCAATCTGCTGGGTACTTGGCAACTCTTTTATCACAGAGCCTCACACTCTTTCTGATTTCTAATAGGCATCAGAACTCACATGACTGCCAACTTGTCATCTTTTTTAATAGGATTTCAAAATTCCAATATTATTCTTGCATCTTAGCACAGATAGTATTGCTTTTCACTTCCTGTCAACAGAACTAATTTGCGAATGTCACACAGCTTTTTTAAGATATCTTGGGATTCAGCCAAGACCAGCAAGAGATTACTCTTCCTTCATTTGCCTGAGGAAATTAAGAGTCAATTACTTAATGAGGTGTGTCATACATGCGGCTGGGTAGGATTAGGATGGCTGTTTTCTTTTCCCCCCAAAATTTGATTTAGCAATTTTCCTCGTCTGTGGCAGTAACCCACAAACACCCTTTTTGTTTTAGTCAAGTTGAGGTAAACCAATTTTGGTTACATTAAATCACTTTGTCTCTGAAAGATACTGTAACAACTAGATTTCCGAAAAACATAATCTGTTGATGCTGGAAATGTGAATCAAGCATAAACAGCTGGAAACACGCAGAAAGGCAGGCAGCATCTGCAGAAAGAGTAACAGTGTAAATGTTCAGATCAAAGCTCCTTTCGTCAGAGTTAATGTTTCAGACAAGGGGTCTTTGACCAGAAACTGCACCTCACTTTTCCCATAGATCTACCTGACCTGCTGAGTGTTTTCAGCTTGGTTCTGTAAACTACATATCCACACTTGTACAAAGCCTTGCAGTTTGAGATGGTACAAGTCTTCCTGATGGTAAACCTGTATTTCCTTAGGTTGGCAGACGGGAGCCAGGAACTGTTCAAGTGCAAGAAACCAAAAGGAAAACCAAGCACAAAGTACAGAAGAATGTAAAAAACCGGATAGGGCCAATTTTCAGTAAGATACTGGTGTAACAAAAGGTTGGCATTTCATTTTATGTTGTCTTGGGCTGCTTCCAGAAAACTTGTCATGTGGTCGGGTTGAGTTACTCTCCGATCTTGGCAATCCATTTGCAAACTTTTCATCACCATATGATGAGACATCGTCAATGCGCTGTTCACCTGTGGTATGCCCTCCAAATGCTTGGCCTTTATCTACTTATCAATCAATCGATTGGTCATCATTACGGAAACACAGTAGTGATGTAGGGAGGGGATCTCATTGCTAATTGATTGCGTGGCGATCTTTGTGTGTTGTCTTGAATTTTTCCCGCATTGGCTTATAGCTGAGACAATTGGGTTTCGTCATCGCGACCAATCATCTAATGGTTAAGTATATAAAGGCCAAGCATTTGGAGGACACACCACAAGTGAACAGCCCACTGAATGTCTCCACATATGGTGACAAAATGTTTGCAAATGGATTGCCAAGATCAGAGAAAACTCAGCCCAACCATCAACCTCCCGAGTTACACATTTTCTGAGGTACTTCTAATCTTTCATGTGTTAACCTAGCACTGCCATGGTTAAAGACTGGGCTTCATGCTCTGGCTCTGGAAGAATGCTCAGAGAGAGGAGTGCCTGACAGAGCTCTACATGCATCAAGGGTCTCCACAGAACTGATATACGTGCATCCAGGCAGCAAAGTGGCCTCTTTCCTTGTAACATACAAATGCTTGCCTCCCGGTCTAGAACTAAGGTGGAGAGAGGCAGTTCTGGGAGTGGGGGATAGGCAGGAATATTGATCCTAGATCTCCAGAGAAGCTGGAAGACCACCTTGCAGCAACAGAAGACTTTGACGAGAGTTGCAGAGAAAACCTAGACTTCTGCACACATTTACTGTCATAAACACTGTGAACTTCTGTGAATGTGCAGATAACTTTGCCTGCTTTGTTTTGACATGATTTGAAAAGCATTAGGGAAAGAATTTTTTAAAAATTATTTCCCCCTGGTGTCCTCTGGTCCTTCTGTACCACCCAGCCTGAATGTCCATGAGCCTCCAATAAAGTCATTCTTCAAAATTACTTACGGATGGATGAGAGAGGGATCCACATCTTAATTTTCAATGGATAAAGAGAGAGAATGTGCATTGCTAACTTAATATTCCCATTACCACAAAGCATCTGAATAGCACCAGGTGCTCAGCAGAAAGTTAATTGAAGGCACTTTTGTTGCATCCTTTAATGATGCCTCCTCCTTGTCTAAGAAGGATATTTTTGATACACCAATGCATTAAACATTAAATGCTTCATCAAATGCTTAGTTTTTCTGTAACTTTAGATGCCATGGATTCTGAAAGAGAGATTTATGTCAGAATGTTCAATGTAATACATAGTACTTGCAAACTAAACTCCAAAGTAAATGCACGTCACTGTGGTGCTATAGGAATAGGTACTTACTTGTAGAACTGATATTTCTGCATCCAAATTGATTCCATTGCTTCAGTGATTGGGAATTTGTAGTCTGTACTTTATTACAGCTATAAATATTCTCATTTTCATCTTAAGCCAAAAATCAGAAGTTAGTTTTAATTTTCTGTTCTTTCTGACATGATTATCAGCTTGTCAGCTTTGCTTCTTACTGTGATGTGTACTGCTGTCCTGATCATGTACCATTATGAAGGTATTTCGAGTGCTGGATTGGAGTGCTCTAGCAAATGCCTAGATCCTAAGGAAATAAAGTCGCAACAATTTGTGCTGTCATGTATTTGTGTCGAGAAAGTTGAACATTTAGTGATGATTACAGCATTAAGTTACATAAGCAGTTTAAATCCTGCGGACAATTATGTGTCTGTTTGATCAGATATTGCCACTCAATTACATGGACAGAGAAACGGTGTAATTCATGGAACATTCTTTAACAAAATTTGCAGCACAGCATTTTTAGAAAAGTAACTGTTACAGGAGAATCTTTTATATCGAAAAATACATTGCTTGCTGCAATTTCAGGGGTGGAGAACTCGATGAAATGGGGGACACTGTATGTTTCAGTTCAGTTTTAGTTAAACTGCTGGATTCTTTCAAAATAGTTGCAGGAAGGTGGGTACTACCAGTTAATGGCCACAGGTTGTGATTCGACATTTGCGGATTGTATGGATGGTGGTTATTCAGCCTTTAACATCCATTCTATCTCTGCAAGAATCATCCATTTATGTCCATTTAATCCATCCATTCATCCGTTTGTTTTCCAAAGCCCAAAGATCAAGATTCTGCTAATTCTTTCCTCTTTCTTCTTGCATTAATCTTAAACTTGTATCTTTTTAGTAGCTTCTCACCAAGCTACGGGAATGCTCTCTGCTCTTGTCCAAGTACCCAATCTCAAAGAACTCTGAACAGCTTTCTTAGTTCTCCTCTTATCTGGCATGAAGTACCCTATTTTCTTGATGCTCTCATCACAATTAAACTCTCACGCCGAGCTGGCATCTCTGTGAATCATATTGATGTGACCTTGACATCTTTCCCAATGTACCACTTCCTAAACTCTGGCTGTCATATTTCCTGTGACTCAGTGGGAACAAATGAGAATATGTTGATTATCACTGTAGGAGTCCATCAGAGAGCCACAGTTTGATTTCCCAGAACAGAAAAAAATGTCCACATCTGTTTCATGACGAGGGAAGTGAAGCTGGTATGCGGATGGGTATGCAGTTCTGCTGAGCATTTTGCTGGGAAGTAATAACAATGTCGCGGTTCACACAACATTTTACAGTACCAGCGACCCAGGTTCAATTCCTGCAGCTGCCTGCAAGGAGTTTGTACGTTCTCCCCGTGACCGTGTGGTTTACTCCAGGTGCTTTGGTTCCTCCCACAGTCCAAAGATGTACCGGTTGGCAGGTTAATCGGTCATTGTAAATTGTAAAGGATTAAATGGGGGATTACTGTACTGGGTGGCACGGGTTGAAGGACCAGAAGGGCCTATTCACCAGAGATTTACCACAACAAGCGGCTACCTTGAAATTCATGATAAAAGGGTGTTGAAAATGGTAGCAATGGTCTGAAAGCACACTGAGAGTGGTTGCTAACATGCCAAATACACGTATCAATAAATCATCTCCAAGAACAGGATGTTCTTTCTTGATATTGGCACAGAATCAATGAAGTGATTAAGGCAGAGGCATTAAAGCAATCTGCTTTTAAATATGGCATGGTAGCGTAGTAATAAGCACAATGTTTTACAGTACCTGAGACCTGGGTTCAATTCCCGACACTGCCTGTAAGGAGCTTGTAGGCTCTCCCCATAACTGTGTGGGTTTCCTCCGGGTGCTTTGGTTTCCTCCCACAGTCCAAAGACGTAGCAATTGGCAGGTTAATTGGTCATTGTAAATTGTCCCGTGTTAGAATTAAATCGAGGTTTGCTGGTCGACATGGCTGGAAGGGCCCACACTGTATCTCAATAAATAAATAATAAACAATGAAATCCTGCTCTCTTCATTGCAAGATACAGGTATCTTGATTGAAATTTCTATAAATTTGGATTGGATTGGGAATTAATGTAGAACAGTACAGGGCCTTTGGCCTACAATTGTGCCAAAGTTTTAACGTTCTCTAAGGACATTCTAACTCATCCCTACTACATAACCCTCTATTTTTATTTCAGCCACGCCCCTATGTATTCCATTACTTGCAGGGGAGGGTGGGTTGTGATGTCATTTCTTTCAGCGATTCTTTTTTTTGTATTTCATGGCTACCTGGAGAAGATGAATATCAGAGTTGCATTGTACATGCATACTTTGACAATAAAATGAGCCTTTGACTTTTAAAAGTATCTTAAGTGTCCCTTATGTATCTGTCTCTATCACCAGCAGCCCCCACCCCCATTTCCTGTCTTGCTGAAAATCCCTCAAGCATTTCAGAAGACTGGCTGAGCAATGCCAAATTGATGCAAAGGGATGCTTTATCATCTCTTTTCAACATCTTTTGTTGCCAGACTATCCACTTTGCTCCTCCTGCCTCCATAGACTCCTTGATGGAGAAAGTCATGGTACCCAGAGCCACACATGATGGCGGTGTTTGGGTCAATGGAAGCAATCATACAGTACATTGACAGATCTTTAGCCCAACATAATCCTACATCATTGTTTCATCTCCCCTTGAATTCCACTACTAATTGTTGATACACTAACTATTTAACCTACTAACCTTCACATCTTTGGGATGTAGGAGGAAACTGGAGCACCCAGGAAGAACATGCAAACTCCACACATAGAGCACCCAAAGCCAGGATTGCACACATAACCATGAGAAAGTCTGCAGATGCTGGAACTTCAAAGCAACACCTGCAAAATGCAGGAGGAACTCAGCAGATCAGGCAGCATCTACAGAAACGAGTAAACAATTGATGTTTCGGGTAGCAACCTTTCTTCAGAAGGAAGGGGGATGATGCCAGAATAAAATGCTGGGGGGAGGGAAAGGAGGCTAGCTGGTCCCCCTGGGTTCCTCCCTCCTTCCCTTTCTCCTACGGTACATTCTCCTCTCCTACCAGATTCCTTTTCTCCAGCCAACCTCCTTCCCCTCCCCCCAGCTTTTTAAGTTTAACTTTTTAACTGTAAATTCCTGGGTGTCACTATCTCAGAGGACCTGTCCTAGACCCATCATATAAATATGTTTGCAAAGAAAACACTCAGTGCCTCTACTTCCTCAGGAGTCTGTGGAGATTAGGCTTGTCATCGAAAACCTCGGCAAACTTCTATAGGTATGTTGTGGAAAGTGTGCTGACTGGTTGCATTACGGCCTGGTATGGGAACACCAATACCTTTGAGCGGAAAACCCTACAAAAGCTAGTGGATTCGGCTCAGTGAATCACGTGTAAAGCCCTCCCAACCACTGAATACATATACATGAAACGTTGCCATAGAAAATCAAACATCCATCATCAGAGGTCCTCACCACCCCAGGCCATGCTCTTTTCTCGCTGCTGCCATCAGGTAGAAGGTAGAGGTACCTCAGGACTCGCACCACCAGGTTCAAGAGCAGTTTCTACACCTCAACCATCAGGCCCTTGAACAAAAGGGGATAATGACACTCATTTAAGGGCTCTTTTATCTTGTTATTTCTTGCTGGTTATTTATTACTACTGATTTATACCTACATTTGCACGGTTCGTTTGCAGTTTATAGTTCCTTATTTCTTACAGTTACTATCCTATAGATTTGCTAAGTATGCCCGCAGAAAAAGAATCTCAGGGTTGTATGTGGTGACATGTACGTACTCTGATAATAAATTTTACTTTATTCTGGCATCTTCCGCCTTCCTTCTCAGTCCAGAAGAAGGGACTTGGCCCGAAACATAAACTGTTTATTCATTTCTGTAGATGCTGCCTGATCTGCTGAGTTCCTCCAGAATTTTGTGTGAGGATTGAACACATCTCTGGTGCAGTGAGGCAGCGGGTCTCCTGTCTGCGCCATCAGGCTGCTCAATGGTTCAAAGAGATTGTCTGCAACCCCTTAAACACTCAAAAGCCATAATTAAATCATTCGGGTTTTCACAGACACTTTGACCAATGTTTATTTCCATACCCTGGCAGTCTTTAGACATGTTATAATGAGGATGAACAGTGCAATTCACAAGACGCAGTCACAAATGATAGCTGAAGAATAAATTATTTACAATGTTTACAGACTGTAGCCCTGGGAGATCTGATTTTGTTAGCACACATTGTCCAAAAAAACATGTTCTTTCTGAGATTGGGCTGAAAAAAAATTGAAGATTTTGATAGAGCTATACTCCTAATCTAGCCATAAATCAGCACCAGCAGATGTTGGTATCTAGTGCAGGCAGGCCGGTGATTGGAATCAACATCACAAGTATGTGTAATCGGGAACAGAGCTGTTGTATTTTAAAAGACTGAAAGCATAGAACACCTCAGCTGAAAGAAAGAATGGCCAGTTTAGGATAAGCATGTCTATTTGGCTTCAGTTCTTTTTTGTACTGTTTGTTATTAAAGTAAATGGCTGCCTGTTCATGTTGTAGTTTACTGACATGCAAAATCATTCAAAGCCATGTCTGCTGCACCACCTGGATTAGATCCGATACATGAATAGTAATTGGATTTGCAAAATAACATTATCAGGTTTCAGAATGCAGCCTACTCTGGGAGGTTACAATTAGGAAATTACCACCTCCCTCCCCCAGATCGAAATGACCTCACCAAAACCATGTGATTTTAAGTGATGACAGGTTTTAAGTTTTTATATTCCAGCACCGTGGAAGGCTGTGTTACTCACAGGCAGTTTGTCAAGCCTGTTAGGAAAGACTGTCATGGTCATGAAGAGGGGTTGTTTGGTCTTCAGTCAGATATCTTACTACCATTTCAGTAATACGTGCATACACACAATTGCTGAATATGACGATTTTAGTCAATTAATTATTAGTGTTTTGTACACTGTGCCAAGATAAACCATTTATCATACTGGGACAATCAGCTGATAATAAATCAGACATTGTCAACACTACAGCAGCCCTCCGCCTAGTTTAATTCCTTTGTGATTTATTCAGTTTTACACTTATTTCAAGGGAGCACAGAAATGGAGCTCCAGAGAGCTCAATAGGGTAAAGGACAGGGCTCCAGTGAATTCTGGGGGAGCACAGGGGACAGTCTCACTGAATCCTGGGGGAGTACAGGGGACAGCCTCACTGAGTTCTGGGGGAACACAGGGGACAGTCTCAGTGAGTTCTGAGGGAGTACAGGGGACAGTCTCAGTGAGTTCTGGGGGAACACAGGGGACAATCTCACTGAGTTCTGAGGGAGTACAGGGGACAGTCTCACTGAGTTCTGAGGGAGTACAGGGGACAGTTCACTGAGTTCTGAGGGAGTACAGGGAACGGTCTCAGTGAGTTCTGAGAGAGCACAGGGGACAGTCTCACTGAGTTCTGAGAGAGTACAGGGGACAGTCTCACTGAGTTCTGGGGGAGTACAGGGGACAATCTCACTGAGTTCTGGGGGAGTACAGGGGACAGTCTCACTGAGCTCTGAGGGAGTACAGGGGACAGTCTCAGTGAGTTCTGGGGGAGTACAGGGGACAGTGTCAGTGAGTACTGCGCGAGCACAGGGAATAGTTTCACTGAGTTTCACAGAAATGGAACCCCATTCTTTCAAGGGAGCTTGTGAAATGGGGCCTTGATGAGCTGGATAGTTGTATATTAGAATATCGCTTTAGAAACCGGAACAGGTTGAAGCTGTCAGGGGCACGGCTTTGCATTCTGACAGCGTGTGGTCAGCCACACAGAAGGGTTACAACAGCAATGCTCGGAGGTCCTGAGGAACCAAATGGACGCAAGCATTTAGCCCTGGGGGCTAACGTAGTTGTTCACTGGAAATTACAGCTAGGATTAGGTCAAACTGTTAAAGGCTACAACCAAACTTGGAAATATAGAAAGCAGTAGGAAGGAAGGTCAGACACATTGGCGTTAGGATAAAGAGTCTGGGGAATTAGCCAGAGAAGAGAAGTGAAACGCCAAACTGGGAAGTGTGAAGTGGTGCAACTGGGAAAATTCAAAGGCAAGGCAGTTTTATCGGATTGGTTCAATTTAAACAAAGACACAGTTCTTCCCTCCTCAGAATATTGTAGCTACCTTTATAAGCTTAAGGTTATTAATGAATTCAGAGCTGCTGCCTCACAGTTTCAGGGATCCAGCTTTGATTCTGACTATGGGTGCCCTCTCTGTTTGTTCTCCTTGTAACTATGTGGGTTTCCTCTGGGTCCTCCAGTTTCCACCTACATCCCAAAGGTGTCAGGGCTGGTAAGATAAAAGGCCAGATTATCTGTATTGTGTACGTAGGTAACAAAGTCTAAGGGAGTTGATGGGGAGAACAGGTTAGGAAAACTAGTTGGGGAATAGAATTGCTCAGTGAACAATAAGAGACTTGATAGGCCGCAAGGAAATGTATATGTCAAATTAGCTAGGCATTTTTCCTATAGTTTGCTAACAAAATTCAGTTGTCAGTCAGTATAGTCCATGGGTATTAAAAAACTCCAAGTTTCTCTTACTTGGTCAGGGTCAAGGTCATTTACTTGGTGTGGAGAATGGCTGGACATTTCAAGCTATTTCATTCCCAAGCTGAGGAAGATGTGCTTGAACAGGTTTCCCCCGAACCGGTAGCCGGGCTGGGTTCGAAAGATCAGGGAGCTGTGCTGTGGCAGGATTGGGATGGCAGGTCAGAGTGGCAGGATTCAGTGGGTCAGGGACGAAGACTATCAGGATTTAAATTAGGGGTCAGGCAGACTACATCTAGAGGTTAGGATGATTGCTGTTGGGTGAGGGGAAGGTTCAGGGGGAAGTGGTGAGATTTGAACTGGATTTGCGCTGTGGTTGGAGATAGTTGGGTGAGGGTGGGGTTTGGGGGGGTTGTTAGTGAATGATTGGGGTAGGTGCTGGTGTCGGGAGTATGTGATTTATGCTCCTTACAGCTTAGAATTCAGGAGTAAAGGAAAAAAAAACTGAGGATTACAGCCATAGATGAACGCTCTCAGACCTGAAATGTTGACGGCTTCCCCTTCCGCAGATGCTACCCGCCTGGCTGAGCTTTTCCAGCGTTTTCTGTTTTTGTTTCAGATTTCTGTCATCTGCATTATCTTTTATTTTATTTTCATCATGAAAGCTGGTTGAGAATGGCAACTGGTATATGGTGGGGTACAGGATGGAATAGGAGGTCATCGGTTGTGAAGATTGAGTTGAGGCCAGAGGCTTGGAAGGGTGAACAAAGGACCTAACTTAGTGAGGTCCCAACCCAGTATCATGGTGTGAAGACCTGATTACTGACTGAACCCCAGCACTCCTGGACCACCCAGTCCCAGTCTCATTTCCCTGCAATGCCTAAAAAAGGAGCGCAGCATGGGAAATGGTGCCTGCCAGGGTGACTACTATGGGAACAGTGTCAGGATGCAAGGTGTGCGACATAGAAACATCCAGTGAGATTGGAAGTGGCTGATCTCAGATGCCATTCTGGAGTGGAATTGATTTTGAGTTGCATAATGCTGAAGAAATTCTAGCTGATCAGCTTGACAGTAAAATAAGTAATAGCCATGATGAGATTCCAACACCTCATTAAAATTTGCATTATCCCATTGGAACTGGGTGTCTTGAAGATTCCCACCTTTATCAGTTACAATTTTAGCCACTCGCTTACGCCTGGTGAAAGGTTTACACAGAATACTTCAATTAAAATTGGTTGTCAAAACCTGTCAGAGAAAAAAATTGACTGGAAATTTTGGGCTATTGCCCACGTAATAGCACTAAATGAGGACTGAATATTTATTTCACTTAATCACAAATTCTGACAGATTTGGGCAAAATGAGAATTTATTCACATCCCTAAATGCACTCAATAAGTGGTGGCAAACTGCATTCTTGAACCACAGCAACCCTTCCAATTAAAGTTCTCATACTGCTATTACAAGCTGTTCCAAGATTTTGCTCAGGAACTCTCATACTCTGTCCATTACAAACAAAGTGAGTGAGCTACTGTTGGAGAGAGGGATGGAGTTGGGTTGTCAATCAGATGGGCTTTCTCCTAGTCTGTGCTGAGTTTCCTGAATGCTGTTCGAACTGAACTCATCCCGGCAAGTGCAAGATACTGAATTATACTCATAACGTGTGCCTTATGGAAAGACTTTGGGAAATTAAGTGACTAACACCCCATGAAATACCTAACCTTTATAGAGCCATAGGAAAGTACAGTATAGAAACAGGCCCTTTGGCCCTTATTGTCTATGCCGAACCATTTAAGCTCCCTACTCCCATTGACCTGAGCCGGGACCATAGACCTCCATACACCTACCATCCATGTACCTATCCAAACTTCTCCTAAACAGTGAAATCGAGCTTACATGCACAACTTGTGCTGGTGGCTCGTTCCACACTCTAACAACCCTCTGAGTGAAATGGTTTTCCCTCATATTCCCCTTAAACTTTTCACCTTTCACCCTTAACCCGCAACTTCTGGTTGTAGTCCCACCCGACCTCAGTGGAAAAAGCCTGCTTGCATTTACTCTGTTTATACCCCTCATAACTTTGTATACCTCAGTCAAATCTCTCAACCTTCTACACTCAATGAAGTAAAGTCTTAACCTATTTATTGGGTCCTACAGACCCAGCAACCATTGTAACCATTATTAATATAGCTGGTCCAATTTTCAGTGAGAGGTGACTGTGGGATCTTAACAGTGGGGAACTTAATGATAGTAATGCCATTGAGTGTCAGTAGAGGCTAGTTAGACTCTGCCACTGGGGTTGATAGAACTTCCAGTCATGCTGAACAGTCTCGTCCCAAAATGGCGACTGTACTCTTTTCTGTAGATGCTGCCTGGCTTGCTGAGTTCCTCCAGCATTCTGTGTGCGTTGTTTGATAGAACCTTGACTGACACATCCTTGCTGCTCGCCCACCCAAGCCTAGATATTGCCTGGATCTCTGCAGTGGGATAGCCTGCTTCAACATCATGAATATAGAAACTAGAAAGACCAAATGAATTGCAATAATGGTTTAGTTGTACTCTGTGTTGTATATACCTCCATGTGCAGCGTAGGTTCACAAGGTTAATTCCTGGGATGGTGGGACTGTCACTTGTTGAAAGATTGGAGCAACTGGGGTTGTATACACTGGAATTTAGAAGAATGAGAGGGGATCTGATTGAAACATAGAAGATTATTAAGGGATTGGACATGCTAGAGGCAAGAAACATGTTCCCGATGTTGGGGGAGTCCAGAACCAGAGGCCACAGTTTAAGGATAAGGGGTAAACAATTTGGAACGGAGTTGAGGAAAAACTTCTTCACACAGAGGGTTGTGGTTTTATGGAATGCTCTGCCTCAGAAGGCAGTGGAGGCCAATTCTCTGGATTCTTTCAAAAAGCGTTAGTTAGAGCTCTTAAAGAAAGGGGAGTGAAGGGATATGGGGAGAAGGCAGGAAAAGGGTACTGATTGTGGATGATCGGCCATGATCACAGTGAATGGTGGTGCTGGCTGGAAGAGCTGAGTGGCCTACTCCTGCACCTATTGTCTATTATCTATTTACATATGTATGCATTGCTATATGGATGCATCTATATATGTATGTGTCTTGCGCTTGTGGGGGTGAGTGCGTGTGCACGGATATGTATTTATGTTCATTGGATAGGACAGGTCGCTCGAAAAATTTCTTCTCAGAGAATCTGTCCTGGCCCAACATACTCATGCAATCACAAAGAAGCCAGCGATACTTCATTCGAAGTTTGAGGAGATTTTGACATCACCAAAGATTCTAAGCAAATCTCTGCAGATGTAGCGTGACATTCTGCGTGGTTACGACATGGCCTGGCGTGGAGGCTCTGATGCACAGGATCAAAGTAAAATACTGCAGAGGGCTGTAGACTCAGCCATCTCCATGAAGGGCATCTTAAAAAGGACGTGCCTCAGGAAGGCAGCACCTGTCATGAAGGACTCTCATCATGCCCTCTTCTCAATAGTGCCATCAGGGAGGAAGTACGGAAAGCTCAAGATGCATGGTCAACATTTTACCAACAGCTTCTTCCCCTCTGCCATCAGATTTCTGAACTGGGCATGAACCCATGAATAATACCTTAACATTTTGCTTTCTTTTTGAACTTTATTTTCTATATATTTCTCATAATAACTTTTTATGTATTGCTCTGCTGCCACAAAACAATAAATTTCACGACATATGTCGGTGATAATAAACCCGATTCTGATTCTGCGTTCTGTAATAGGTCAAGTGTTTGTTATCTGCCATCTGTCACGTTGGATCTGGCTTCATGTAAAACACAAAATGCCACATAGTGTTACAAACAGGAGATCATTTGGCCCGTTCTTTCCGTATTTAAATCCAATTAATCCAGCATTTTTGCTTTTTCTCCACAATCTGCCAGATTTCTCTTTGACCAATTTAGCCAAGTCCCTTATTAAGGCTGACAACATACTTTAAAGAGGGAGAAAAATGGACAAAGTTTTCACTTCGAACACACCCTGATTAAGCAAATCAGCTCTCGTCAGCTTTCTTTAGTCTGACAGAGAACCACACCTATCTTTGAGTCTATACACTGCACCAAATGTTTATTATCAAGTATCGCTGCTACTTTCTGGATTAGTCAGGTTTACTCACCATCGTCAGGGACAGTCAATCTGTGAAATTACTCCAAGTTTTTCCATTTGCTGAAGTCGACTGAGTGATTTCTTGAAACTGCCAATCACTTAAACTAGGTTGGTTACAAGATTGTGCAGTAATAGTCACAGAGTTTATATTCCCAATTTCCTTTTGTGTCTCGCACTCATCAACTGTTCAGGTAATGTCACACTTCCTTTGAATTTCTCTTTAATGTTCAGCGTGCAAATGTGAAATTCGCTCACACACAGCAGGAATATACTTTGGAAGATCTTGGCTAATGGACTTCTGTTGGGAAAGGTGGTTCATGGAGTCATCCTTTTGAATCTTTGATATCTGAGTACTGTAGATTGAATTCACTTTACTTAATGGTGATGGTGACTTGCATTGTGAATGTTGATTTGTGAGTTAATGTCCATCCAAATTCATTTTCATTTTATTATTATAGCTATTAATTTTTAACACTGTCTGTCGTTGTAGTGTGAGGTTATTATTGTTTGAGTGATGACAGGAATTTACAGTGGGGAGATGGATTGCTCAGTTGAGTAACTGTAGCAATTTTTTTGGATGCTTTCACTAGTGCTGAGAAGGGGATTAAAGATTGCAGATTAAAGTTTATTCAGCAATGAGTTGTAAATGGGGATGGGAGATATTTAAGCACAGTGGAAGTCACACCTGCGCTGCAGTATGAAGCCAGTAGTTTCTTTCTCAATTCATGAATTTAGGTGAAAAATTAAATCTTAAGTACCACTAAATGCAGGTTATTTGTGCAGTGTAAAGTGCTGAATGTTCACAAGCTCTTCCAATTCAATATAATCCTTTTGGGAGGACAATCTGTAAGTAGCAGATTGCAGTATATGCAATGCAGTGTACCTGGACATGTGTGCAGAGTATGCAGTGTAAATGCAACCCGTGTCATTTCACACAGCAAAATGCAGCATAATGGTGTGCACAGTTCTGATTGAAGCAGTGCAAGGGGTATATGGACTGTAGAGTGCAGAATAGTGGGGTAATGCAGGGTGTATAATAGTGTATAATATAATTTATCGTGCAATATATACAGGTTAATGAGATGCATATAGTTTAAAGTGTACCTACTTTCATACAGAGATATTGCAGTGTGTGTTATAATGCAATTTTTCAATAAGTATATTGGATTTAGTGTATTATGTCATTTAGTGCAATGTATGACATTTAATGCAATGTTAAGTTTAATTTAGAGCAGTACATTGCAGTCTATGTGATTCACTGAGATGCATGTGGTTGAATACAGTGGTTCAGTGCAGTGTTTGTAACATAACGTTGTGATATGATACAATATTTTCATATAATAGAATGTAAGTGGATTCTTAGCAGTGGGACTCACTGAATCTAACCTTGCGTGCAACTCGTTGGACTTCTCCAATACAGTCTCTGGCAAGACCCAGTCCCAGTGGTAGGACAAACCCAGCAGAGCTGGGGCGACAGTGGTACAAAGGTGGAAGGGAATAGTCCCAGTGATGGAAAAGGTTACACATCAATAACTCGCTCACTGAAGTAGGGTCTGCGGAGCCACCTGGCTCTCGACCTCATCGCAGCCTTGGTCTGAACGCAGATTGAAGGGTTGAATTTCAGAGGGGAGGTGTGAGTGACAACAGGACAACAGTTTGGCCAAATGTGGCATGAAAAAGAACCAGCAAAACCGAAGTCAATGGACATCAAAGAGGAAAACACGCCAGCGGTTCTTCCCAAAGGGAGAAGATGTGATTGCCAGAGATCAGTGACCGCCGCCCCTTGCCTCTGGAGTTTGCTGCAGGGCTTCTCCAGGCTAGCGTCGTCAGCCAATACCATCAGTAGGTTGGAAGTTGGGATTCTCTCTGGTGACTGCACACAGTCAAGTACAGTACCTGAACAGATTCAGAAATGAGCTGACAAGTGGTAAGTTGTCGAAAGTGCCAAATAGAATCTAATCAGCTACCTTTAATGTTCAATAACATTATCATCTCTGCATGTCCCACCATCATCATCTCATGGGCTACCATTGACCAAAGCTCCAGTTCTAGCTGACACTATAAAGCAGCAGACGGTGTTAAAAATGGTTTTTACAGTGTGGTAGGGCAGCATAATACAACATACGCAGCATGAAGTTTAGTATGGATTATAATATTTTGATAAAATTAATGGTAGTATATTAGCAATGTGTGGGCACGTGGCCAAGTGGTTGCATTGGACTAGCGACCTGAAGGTCGTGAGTTCAAGCCCTAGCCGAGGCAACGTGTTGTGTCCTTGAGCAAGGCATTTAATCACACATTGCTCTGCGACAACACTGGCGCCAAGCTGTATGGCTCCTAATGCCCTTCCCTTGGACAACATTGGTGTCGTGGAGAGGGGAGACTTGCAGCATGGGAAACTGCTGGTCTTCCATACAACCTTGCCCAGGCCTGCGCCCTGGAGAGTGAAGACTTTCCAGGCGCAGATCCATGGTCTTGCAAGACTAACGGATGCCTTTATAGCATTGACCTTAGAATAATATTATACAATGCAACACCTGCGGCATAATGCATCATAATGCAATCTAAGGCACTGTAAGCAACTTAATGAGCAGTTTATATGAGTGAATTATGTATTTTATATATGTGTTGCTTGGTGAATACAAGGTTCAGAAATGGTGCAAATGGCTGAGGCATAGAAAACCTTGAAATCCAATGGGACTTACTCCCTTAAGTGATTTAATTTAGCACGTCATTTAGTTTGCATTGAATTTCTGTTTTGTACTGGTTGTGACAGTTTTAAACAGTCCAAGTTGCAAGCAAGTTTGAGGTTAAAATTGAGTGCTCATATTAAAAATGCACATTAACAGAGCAAGTGCAAGCTTTGTCTAATATTAAAATTAAGAATTATAATTAATTGTGGATTTATTAATATTTAATTTTTAGATATTATCAAAGGAAAGATGACTGCATATAGGGAAACTTAATGCATCAAATAATCACAAACATAGAATTAGATTTTCTTAATTTTAGCAATTTTATTAATGTCCAATCTAGGTTAACAATTGAATATAGATTTATCTTACTTCTGGCGTTCCTACAGGTAATTAGATTTCACCCAGAGTTGCATCATTTTTATGCTTTTCCTGTCTCAGTCTCCAGTAAGTCAAAGCTGCTAGTTCTTGCTGTTAAAGTCAGAGACCTTTCTTCATCTGACTGAAGCCACTGTGTGGTGCTGAACTAAAATATTTTATACACTAAAACATCTGAACTAAAATACTTTATTGTAACTTGCAGTCCAATAAATCTGCATGGTGACTGGTTTCCTGGCCTGTAACTGTCAACAATTATTTATCATGAGAAGAAGTAGGGGAACATCGATAAGAACATCAGTTAGGCTGCAGTTATCTTGCACAGACCTTTTCCTTGGGCGCCTGTCACGCAGAATATGCACTGTAGTTGTGTGCTCTTAATGCAACTGCTGGATAGATCAAAGTTGCTGGAGAACTGATTGTGGCCTTCTCAATCATCAGTGGTTGGCCTGTTTGTTGTGGTGGACACCTACTGGAGGAATAGATTTAGAAATGGGGCTAGAGGTCCACACAAGGGACTGAGCTGGCATTTTCTGTCCCATTTGTCTCATTTACAAATGTCACAATCAGTGTTCTATCTTCTTAAATACTCTGTTTTTATAAAATTGTCAAACATTTATTTGGAGTAAGTCCATAAAAATGAGAATTTATATATTTTTTAGTTTCTTTGAATATGTTCCACATTATTGCACTTGAGCAAGACATTACAGACGAAAGAAGAGTAACTTTTAAGGAGTGTATTCAAGGTGAGGGGAGAGGGGTAGGGATAAAGCACAAGAACCTTGGATGGAAACAGCCGTAGCCATAATCATCAATAGTCATAAAAGCATGCAGTCCAGAAACAGGATCTTTGGCCCACCACGTCCATAGTGATCATCAGGAACCTATCCAAACCAATTCCATTTATCAGCACATGACCTTTAACACACTGGCAGTTCAATTGCTTGTCTAAATGCTTCTTAAATGTTCTGAGCATATCTCCCTCCACCACCCACTCTGGCAAGTGCATCCAAGATTCCAGCCACTCTATGGGTGAAATGCCTCTTCCTCAGATCTCTTTTAAACCTCCTACCAATTATTCTACACTTATAGTTTTATATTCCTCTGCTACCTTTCCTATATATGTCCTTGATAATGCATTTTCATGGTCCTCACATAGCCCGTGAAGATTATAGAAATCTGCCTGAGCCCCATCAATCCCTTGGAAACCAAATTTTGGCTTGAAGACAATGGGGATCTGCACAATGCCAGACCTTGAGGAGTTCTCAGCGACTTATGAATCTGCAGGTGTAACATGACCTGGTGCACCAAGGATATGGAGGGATATGGAATCAGTTACTGACATTGAGGGGTGTTGACACCAGGTGTCATTGAATGCCACCAGGCAGAATATGATAAGTGTATAGACTGGGGAGAGCTGGGTGGGGGTAGCAGAGTACAGGGTGAATTGATGCTTATGGATGACTGGAGATAGGAGCATAGCCAATAGAGCATTAGGATCTTGAGGTAACAAAGGCAAGGGTGAGAATTCCAGCAGCAAGGGAACTGAGAGAGGATGAGGGTGGGCAATGTTACTGAGCCGTCATGGTGATGGAACAGAAATGGGATTGGGAGATCAGAAGATTATTTCATGGTGGTATAGGGCACCAGGTTGGTAGATAGTTGGTAGTGCCAAGTACAAGGATGGAGTCTGGGGCTGTGTATGAAACATGTGACGGAGGCCAGGAC
Source organism: Mobula hypostoma (assembly GCF_963921235.1). Classification (NCBI taxonomy): domain Eukaryota; kingdom Metazoa; phylum Chordata; class Chondrichthyes; order Myliobatiformes; family Myliobatidae; genus Mobula; species Mobula hypostoma. The sequence continues at coordinate 67,614,194 of NC_086109.1, forward strand.
TACTTGGTTCAGGCTTCCAAATACAGGCCTGAAGGAGATTTTGTGTTCTCAATTACCGAATAAAAAGCCACAATGTGGTAGATTTAAGTTAGAAGAACATTCTAAAGAAGCAGTATGGGGAGAGTTGGAAGATGACAACTAATATGACATGTTTGTTACTGGAGAGATCTCATTCAACAACAGCAAGTCAGATGGAAATGGAAGGGGCCACAGATCAATTATCTGGGGGAGTCCTGTAGGTGATCATCCAGGAATAGAGAGGGAAGTCATTGAATCACTGGCCAAGGCTGGATAGGTGGGAGAGAACCAGGCAAATATAATCACACCAAGCAGAGGATGATGCAGTAATAGTTCTGACAGAAGAGAGTTCACACACTATGAAATGTGGTAGCTTCCAGACACCAAGCCAGCTTGTGAGTAGTTCATGCGATCTTTGTTGTTAACACATGATTATGTTGCTCCTGTAACTGATCTGTCACTAACCTTTCCTTGCTTGCTGCTTCTGTTGCAGGTTCAGCTTCGGGAAATAGCAAGCCTGCTTGGATTTCGTCTGACCTGTAGGAACAGGTTTGGGGGAGCGACAGCACTGGCTGAGAGTCGTGTTGCTGTTTGCTGTACCCACCCCGGTCTCTTACTGTGAATAAGCCGATTTCAAACCCTTTGCGGATTAGACCGGGTGGGGTGGCAGCTGCTGCCTTTCTGTAGCCACCATGAACCTGGGCAGCCTGCGTTACCTGGTGCTGACAGCAACTACTCTATACACCGCCGCGTTCAATCAGCCCACAAGCAGGGAGTATGATCCGATTCCAAGGATTGCCTTTGCCTACAGTAAGTGTGCCCGCTTGCTCACTGAAAAAGTGACATGTTAAGATTGCTTTGGATAAGTCTTATTTGATTCTGAAAGTGATAACTGTTTAACACATGCAAGGATATTAAAGTGAGGACAAGAGGGTCAGAAACTGATTGCCTTGACATCTGATCCTCTTCCCATTCATCTGCTTTATGTATGTCTGCTACTGCTCCTCATACAAGATGAGGACAACCAGTAATGAGAATGGAAAGATCGAGTGGGTGATCACCTCTCTCTCTAATAACGTATGCCAATTCAGAAAGCTTTCCACAGATAATCATGAACTGCTCTGAAAAATCAACACCGCGTCATTTTAATTTGAAACACAAAATGCTGTAACAGCTCAGCAGCTCAGGCAGCGTCTCCAGCTGGCCACAGCTTTCCCAGTTCAGAAGTTCAAAGTTCCCAACGTAATTGCTCAAAATTCATTGCTCCCAACTATCTCACTCCGGTAACCTTCATGGATCACAGGCAGGCTGTCCGGTAGCAGAAATCTTGTGACATTATAAGAAGAGTAGAGAATCTCATCACCTTTTCTCAGAAGGACACTGGAAATTACTGAAGGGAATGCACACACTGCACAGTCAAAGGAAAAGCTCTGAAATAGAGAGGGACGACTGCAAACTTATGTGATTAAAATACGGACTGGAGCTTAGTAACAGGACTGTCCCCTCTGAATCAGGAGTTCATGCATGCAAGCTAAACCAAAACATAATTCAAAGTTCAAAATAAATCTATTATCACCATATGTCACCAGATACTGCCCCTAGATTCATTTCCTTGCAGGTTTGCACAGTAGAATAGAGAAATACAGTAGAATCAAAGAAAAACTACCAACAAAGTCTGAGAACCAACCAATGTGTAGAAAACATGATTTTCTAATGTTATGGGGACCCTTTCTGAGTTATTTTCATAATCTTTGAACTGTTATTAAAGTATGGATCTGAGCCATTATTAATATAATATTATATGGTAAGCTATTTCTTTTTTTTTCTTTTTTTTTAACAACCAGCTCATTTTGGTAGTGGGAGTAGATTTTTTTAAAACAAAATACAATTATCTTACATTATTTCATTTCATAATTCAATATTTTTTCTACGTGATTGATCTGATATATGGGATACTGTAATCATATTACTGTGATTTAAGTGCAATGCAATTTGTATTACTTAATTGTATCCATATTAATTTTGTATTTGTATAATATTAATAAAAATATTGAAAAGGAAAAAGCCAAAAAGGTGCAAATAAAAATGATAAATAAACAAACAAACAAACAACCCGGGTTCAATTCCTGCTGCTGCCTGTAAGGAGTTTGTACGTTCTCCCCGTGACTGCGTGGGTTTCCTCCAGGTGCACCAGTTTCCTCCCACAGTCCAAAGACATACCGGTTGATAAGTTAATTGGTCATTGTAAACTGTCCCAGGATTAGGTTAGGGTTAAACTGGGAGTTGCTGGGTGCCATGGCTTAAAGGGCCAGAAGGGATTACCTCATGCTGTATCTCAATAAAGAAAGAAATACTTAGATAGATTGACAAGCAAATGAATGAATGAACGAACGAACAGGAGTAGTAAAGTCATTGAAATTAGTCTGTTGGATGTGCAGTCAGTTCAGTGTTGATGTGTGTGAAGTTATCCACGCTGGTTTAGGAGCCTGATAGTTGTAACTGTTCCTGAACCTGGTGGTGTGAGTACCCCCTCCCCAATGGCAGCAGTGAGAAGAGAGCAGGCCTGAGTGGTGCAGTCCTTGATGATGGATGCTGCTTTCTTGTGGCAGTGCTCCTTGTAGATGTGCTCAATGGTAGGGAAAGAAATTCCTCAGAATTGGCTGTATCCACTACTTTAGTAGGTTTTTCCATTCTTGTGCATTAGTGTTTCTATATCAGTTCATGGTACAACCAGTCAGGATACTCTCCGTTGTGCATCTATAGAAGTTTGTCAAAGTTTGTCATGTTGAATTTGTGCAAACTTGTAAGAAAATAGAGGTGCTGCTATGCCTTCTGTGTAATGCCAGTTGTGTGCTGGTCCCAGGATGGAATATCTGAAATGGTATCGGCAAAGAATTTAAACTTAATGACCCTCTCCACCTCTGCTTCCCTAATGAGGATGCTTCACGGGCTTCCACTTTTCTCCTTCTGTAATCAATAATTAGTTCTTTGGTTAGATTAGATTAGATTCAACTTTATTGTCATTGTGCCGAGTACAGATACAAAGCCAATGAAATGCATTTAGCATCTGACCAGAAATGCAAAGGATAGTGTTACAAAATAACTGCAAATAAAAAAAGTGCTACAGCACACAAATATGGAAGTACTGAGACAGTATAATACGGATGCCATACTGCTTAGCGCTGTGATGAGAGGTTCAGCAGTGTCACAGCCTCAGGGAAGAAGCTCTTCCTGTGCGTGCTGGTGCGGGAGCGGAGGCTCCTGTAGCGCCTAACGGATGGGAGGAGAGTGAAAAGTCCATGGTTAGGGTGAGATGCATCCCTGATAATGCTTTTCGCCCTGCCCAGGCAGCGTTTATGGTAGATGTTCTCAATGGTGGGCCGATTGGGTGCCGATAATCCGCTGGGCAGTTTTCACCACACGCTGGAGTGCTTTGCGGTCCAATAAGGGACAATTGCCATATCACACTGAGATGCAGTTGGTGAGTATGCTCTCAATGGTACAGCGGTAAAAGTCCGTCAGTATCCTGGGACAGAGGTGAGCTTTCTTCTTTTGCTGACATTGAGTGAGAGGTTGTTGTGGCACCGTTCAACCTGTTTTTCAATCTCCCTCCTCTGTGTTGATTCATCACCACCTTTGAATTTGCCAACGTCAGCGGTGTTGTCAGCAAACTTAAATATGGCATTGGAGTTGGACTTAGCCTCACGTGAACTGAGAGGCTTCATGAACTACATTCAGCGAGCTTTGTGTTGTCTAAGGTGTGAATATCTGGGATAGTTTTAACCTGCTTTTATGAACAAAAAGAAGACTTGCATTATTTCTTAAAAATAGCGAACGCTGGAAGTATTCAGAACAAAGCACCCACAAAGCTGGAGGAACTCTGTAGTCAACCATCGTCTCTGGACAGGAATTAACAGTCAATATTTAGGGCCGAGACCCTGAACAGGAATTTTGTTTATTCCTCTCCATAGATGCTGTCTAACATGCTAAGTTCCCTCAGCCTTTTGTGTGTGTTGCTCTAGATTTACAGAATCTGCAAATTCTCTTGAGTTCTGGGAGTATTCAGCAGGTTAGAGAGTTTCTGTGAAGGGAGAAGCTCAACTTAATGTAGCAGGTTGACAATCTTTCATCAGACAGAAAGTTCTGATGATAAGTTATTGGCTTGAAAAGTGAACTCTCTTTTTCTCTCCCCAGAAAAGCTGTGTGATCTGTCAAGCATTTGCAGCATTTATATTTTATTTCAGGTTTTCAGAATCTGCAGTATGTTGTTTTACATTCATGTAGCACATTTCATGTTGATTTCAGTATACCCCATTCATATGCTTTAATGCATTGAAGTATTGTTGAAATATGGTCACTGTTGTAATGCTGGCACATAGCATACTTCTACTAACAACTTTGTGCTAATTGACCAGATACTCTCTTTCACTGAGAGATAAGATCTGGCAATACCACCCTGTTCTAAGAGAGCAGTCACTTCCTCGATTTAAGGTACATTACCTCTGACAGTGCAACACTCCCACCATAAGCATATAGATTTTATGTCCCTGACCACAAGAATGCAACTTGACTCTAGAACGGATGATAATCACTTGCAGGAGTATTTTATTTAGTGATACAGTGTGGATGGAGTAGACCTTCCTGCCCTTCATCCGTGCTGCCCCAGCAACCCACAATTTAATCCTAGCCTCATGATGAGATCATTTACAATGACCAACCAGTGTGTCTTTGGACTGTGGGAGGAAACCAGAGCACCCGGAGACAACCCACGCAGCTCACAGGGAGGAAGAACAGACTTCTTACAGATGGTGCTGGAACTGAGCTCCGAACTCCAACATGTTGAGCTGTAATAGCTTAGTGCTAACCTCTACACTAACATGACGATAATGCAGTAATGACTATTGCTTTGATTGCGATCAATAGGATGACCTTTCCTGATGAAGAGTGCAACTAGCCAGACATTTTAGTGTCTGGAATAAGACCATTCCGCCTCTTCTTTCTAGGCCAAAGAACCTCACAAGGCCTGTGTTTTCCTCATAGACAGTTTTTTTCCTCCTTTTCAAATATTTATTCTCTTTCAGGAGGTTGTTATTAAATCCATTTCCCTTTCCATTCAACATTGCATTCCAGATCTTGTTTGTTGGCAAATTCACTGAAGAGTGAGTAAAGGTGGAGGGGTTAATCTGAATCTGGGGCAATGATATCACCACCTCACCTGCGTGCAAAATCCGATGAGTAATTGTAGCCAGCTTCTGTGGGGGAGATAAGAGGAACTTTGATTGTTTTAAGGTGCACCAAACGGTGAGTAATTCTCACTGCATGTCTGTGCAAACTCTTGGCACAGAACAGATGTAACACAATGATTTTAGATAAATAGATATTCAACTTTGGCACAGTTTGCTGCCCAGAACAGAAATCAACATGTTTCATGGAACTTAGTCAAACAGCTTGTATATGTGTAACACATGAAGACTTCAGATGGAACCAAAATATGTAACAAACAATGGTCTTATAGTTATGTTAGTGGATTACCACTCTACACCAATCTTCTAATCAAGGTACAAATCACGCCATGACAAATATAAAAATTTGAATCAATTTAATGTGGAAAGCATATTTTATACTGGCAGTACTGACGATGGCAATGAAACTGTAAACCTATCACAAAGCATGGCAACTGCTCTAACCTAGAGGTGACTCCAGACTCAGACCTATCTGTTTCATTGTTCACTCCGAACTTCACTCTGAAGTTCGTCACTCAATTGCAAGACACCCGCCATCATTGAAAAAAGGGATCTAGTGCTGTCCCGGCGTATATGACAAATAAACTCTTTTCGGGCTTCCAGCTGGGTACAGGTATTGATTTTAACTTATGTTTCAATGACAAACTCTGATGAGGCTGGAAGCCCGAGAAGAGTTTATTCATCTACCATCGCTGTTGAAATACGAGAGACATCTGTGCAGCAAGATCCATAAATAAAGAAGGATATCCTTTGTCCCTTGGTAGGTTTAATGATGGATAAATCCCAGGACTGGATGGGATTCATCCCAGGCTGCTGTGGAAAGAGAGGGAAGTGATTGCTGGGGCTTTAGCTGAGATTTTACGATGTTTGCCGGGCACAAGTTACTGGAGGCCAATAAATGAGGTCCCTCTTTTCAAAAAAGGCAGTAAGAAAAAGCCCGATAATGATAGACTTGGGACCCTAACATAGTGGTAAGAAAGATTTTGGAAAACATTCTGAGGGATAGGATGAATAATTACTTGGAAAAGCAAGGACTAATCAGAGACAGCCAATATGGCTTTGACAAGGGTAGATCCTGTCTGATCAATTTGATGGAATTTTTTGAAGAGGTAAGAAAGTGCATTGTTGAGAGTAGAGCAGTAGATGTGATTATGTGGAGCTTGGTGAAGCCTTTGACAAGGTCCCACATAGGAGGCTGGTTCGAAAGCTTAGGGAACATGCGATCCAGTGGAAGTAGGCAAACTGGATCTAAAATTGGCATGTTAGTAGAAGACAGAGTGTGATGGCAGAGAGTTGTTTGTGTCGTTGGATGCCTGTGACTAAAGGTGTCACACAAAGATCAGTGTTGGGAGCCTTGTTATTTTTATTAACTGTTAGTGAGTTGGATGTGGAAGTATTAGGCAAGATCAGTAATTTTGTTGGTGTCACAAATGAATGGAGTTGTTGATAGTGTGAAATGTAGTCTTACACCATGGAAAGATGTCAATGTGATGGTGAAATGGGCTGAAAATGCAGATGGAGTTTAATCCAGACAAATATGAGCTGATGCAGTTTGGAACCACTAATGAAGCTCAGACAAACCCCATTAATGATAGCCTCATACAGAAAGTATTGAGGAACAGAGGAACAAGTCCACACATCCTTGAAGATGACAATATGGGTAGACAAGTGGTTAAGAAAGAAAATGGGATACAGAAGAAGGGAAGTTATACTCCAACTTTATAAAAGCTGGAATACTGTGTGCTCTTCTGGTCGACAAGGTATAGGAAGATGTGACAGCACTAGAGAGGGTGCAGAGGAGATTTTTCAGGATGTTACCTGGAATAGAGCATTTCAGTTACGAGGAAGACTGGAAAAGCTAGGTCTTTTCTCCCTGGAGTGGAAGAGTTTAGGAGAAGTCATGATTGAGGTATGTAGAATTATCAGGGATAGATGACTAAGTTTAATGTAACATCTGATAAGACAGCACTCCCACAGTACCTTATTGGTCTCTCGGTCAAGGTTTTGTATCTAAGCTTCTGTGCTTCACTTTGACCCCACAAATACTTCAGAACACTGCAATTTGGTCTGAATGAACAACCAGTCAGATTCAAATTTTTTTTAAAAGGGAATGACTGTCCTTGCACTCTAGTGGAGGAGTGCTGGTTATTTGCAAGTGCTGCTTTGGGAATGCAGTGACCTGGTGGGAAATAGCACATGTATACAGAATACATGACAGAAAACTACGTTTGCCAGTGCATGTTCTTGAGGAACATATCTCTGGTTTTCTAAGATTCAGTCCTGTCTAGCAAGACTGAGAGGTAGCACATAACACCCATTCTGGTGCAAGAAAGGCCATGAAGTAGAGACAGCAGCTTATCTCTATTTGGGAGCTTTACTCATTTAAATTAACTGCTGTGTTATGTACATTACTGTAATCACTACACTCAGAAATGAAACAGAAACAGTTCTGTCTCTCCATGACAATTAGCAGGTCAGAAAGAAAAAAAAACAAGTTTAGTGTTTTTAATAGTTTCAGTTTTATTTCTAATCTCCTGATTTATACTTCAGAACTATTTCACTGCTGGATATTTTGAAGTAATGAGAGGTGCAGTGCTGTGTAAATTCTTCTAGCCTACCTGTCTAACATTCTCATGTTGATGTATGAGAGAGTTTCATAGAGTCCTGACAAACTATTCTCAGGTCTGCCTATAGCTCAGTAGAAGGCTATGCATGTTGCAAGATCTGCATTACATTGACAAGAGACCCTTTGATCTTCAGAAAGGAGAAATATAAAGAAAAGAGATGGTGGGAATGGAAAGTAAAAAAAAGAGATTGACGAAGTAGGTGCTGGTTACTTAAGCTTCAGATGCAGTTTGTAACTTTGGGCTGAGGTTTTTGTTGGTTGGAAGGTGATGTTTCTGGGTGAAAGATCTCAGAATTTAAACATATTTGATGATAACCCTAAACATAGTTTAAAGCTCAACTGGTAATTCTCCTTCTAGCCCACCTGCAATGTCAAATCTCTCACCTCTTGAATTTAGACCCTGATGTAGATTATTGTCTCATGTAACTACCTTGCTAATATTCTGATAAGTTGTTAAACACAGACTTTATTCCATCCTCAAGAGGACAGCAAGGTTAAAGGTTTCTCTGGGCAAAACATACTGAGTTGAAGTGATTTTGTGCTAACTTACCTAGAATGGGGCTCCAACCCAAAATCTTCAGACTCAACTGAGAAAACCACTAGCTGATATGAATGCAGAATATTCCACCGGAACAATACATAGCAAAGAACCTTACCTCACTCACTTAAACCTTGCAAGATCAATCAAGAGACAATAAGTGGTCTTTTCTAATTAGGTTATTGTTCATAATTGCACGATGTCACCGCAACACTGAGTTACACCAACCTGATCATGAAAGGTGGGACAGCCTGTGACAAAACATTCCACTCTCTAGAACCAATTCAGAAATAAGCATAATAGCATTGTTACTTTACCCCTTAACCTTTCCTCTCAGGTTTCCATGATTCCAGCTCTCATTTCTGGAAAGAAATGACTCAGAATTGTTATTGGTTTATTGTTGTCCCATGTACCAAGATCTAGTGAAAACGCCTTGCAATTCAAATCATTACACAGTTCATTGAATTAGAGTATAGTAAAACAATAATAATGCAAAAGAATAAGAGCTAACAAAAAAAATACACTGCATGTAAACGATAAAGGTCAAAATCATTATGATGTAGACTATGAAGTCAAGAGTCCATCTTATTGTAAAAGAAGTCCATTCAAGAGTTGGATAACAGTAAGATTGAAGTTATCCTTGAGCCTGCTGGTATGTGCTTGCAGGCTTTTGTATCTTTTGCCTGATGGGAGAGTGAAGAAGAGAAAATTTCCAGTGTGAATAGGGCTTTTGACTACGCTGGCTGCTTTACTGAGGCAGGAAGAAGCATAGACCGTATTTTTGACAAGATGTTGTGATACTCACACAAAAAAAGCTCAGTAAATGCTTGCTCCCATTCAGGGAGGTGCATCACTTGTTTACTGCTGTGTTGCAGCTCACTGATCTGCCAGCAGGTTAAAGATGATCCCAGTATTGCAAAACTGTAAGTGCTCCACCCTTGCTGAGAAGTGGCTATAGGGTTGAACCCAGTGACCACACACTAGTTGGTTTAACCTTATTGGTGGCAGAGGTTCACAAAACAGTTAACAGGAACAAAGCGTGGAAATTGTGGACGAAAATACAAAAAGAAAAGGAACCTAAGCATGACCCAAGACTGAAGGATAGCATTGGATTGAAAATCAAGGCATGTAAAGTTGCCAGAAAAGGTGGCAAGCCTGAGGATTAGGAGCAATTTAGAAGTCAGGAAAAATAAACAAAAATTGATTAAGAGCACAAACTAGAGTGTGTAAAAATACCTGCAAAGAATACAAAAGCAGAATAAGGTAGCAGGGATGTAATGTTGAGGCTTTGTAAAACACTGGTGAGGCCTCACTTGGAGCATTGTGAGCAGTTTTGGGCCCCTTATCTAAGAAAGGATGTACTGACATTGGAAAGGTTCAAAGGAGGTTCATGAAAATGATTCCGGGATTGAAAGGCTTGTCGTATTAAGAGCGTTTAATGGCTCTGGGCCTGTACTCACTGGAGCTCAAAAGAATGAGGGGGTATCTCATCCTATCAAGTTGAAAGGTCTCGATGGAGTGGTTGTGGAGAGTATATCTCCTATGGTGGGGGAATCTAAGTCCAGAGGACACAGCCTCAGAATAGAAGGACGTCCATTTAGAATGAAGATGAGGAGGAATTTCTTTAGCCAGAGAGTGGTGAATCTGTGGTATTGGTTGCCACAGGAGGCTGTGGAGGCTAAATCATCAGGTTTGTTTAAGGCATACGTTGGTAGGTTCTTAATTAGTCAGGGCATGAAGGGATACAGGGAGAAGGCAGAGATTGGGGCTGAGGGAAATGGAACAGCCATGATGAAATGGTGGAGCATACTTGATTGCCACAAGGCCTAATTCTGCTCCTGTATCTTATGGTCTAAAGTCTTCTACAAATTTGTGCAAAGACAAAAGTTGGTGGAAACAAATGTAGGTCCCTTATGATTGAAAATGAGAGAATTTCTACTAGGCAATCAAGTAAATACTTTGGTTCTTTCATCTTGGAAAAGAGCACAGGTAGCTTCCTAGGATGCTCAGGGAAGCAGAAGTCTCATGGTAAAGAACAATAAAGAAATGTCTTAGTGTGAAAAAGCAGAACAGGAGAAATTAATGGAACTGAAAGCTAACAAATGCCCAGGACCTGAGTATCCACATTCTAAAGCACAAAAAGAGGAAGCAATGGAAGTGGTGAATAATTGGTTGCCATCTTCCAATATTCTATAGGTTAGAATAGGTTAAATGGTTGCTGGAGATTGGAGAGTGGGGTGGGGTGAGGTGGGTGTGTGGTTGTGGGGAAAGAAATCCATGGAACTGTAGACTTTATCGGTTGTGGGGAAAATGCTGGAATCTATCATAAAGGACTTGAGAACAGATATAGATAATACTAATGGGATCAGACAGAGTCAAGACAGGTTAATGAAAATGGAAAATATTTTTGGCATACATAGTGGAGTTTTTTGAGGATGTAGTTTGCAGGTTAGATAAGGGAGGACCAGAGGATGTAGTATATTTAGGTTCTGAGAAGCTTTTCATAAAGTCTGATATAAGAGCTTAATGGACACAAATTAAAGAGCTTGGTATGTTGAGGATGGGTTGAAGATTGCTTGACAGGCAGGAAACAGGGAATTGGAATAAATGGAAATTTCTCAATGTAGTGGATTATGACTATTTACTCCTGGCCAGGGAGTAAAGGATCTAGAACCAGGGATAAAAGATTTCAGCATGTGGGATAAAACACTTTGAACTATTAGAACTAGCATAACACTATTACAGCATGAACAACCTGGGTTCAATTCCTCAACTGTCTGTAAGGAATTTGTTTGTTCTCCCCCTGAGGGTGTAGGTTTCCCCAGGTGCTCCTGTTTCCTCTCTCATTCCAAAGGTATACTGGTCAGTAGTTCAATTAATCACAACACTGCACAGGCTTTTTGGGCTGAGGGGGCCAGTTACCATGCCGTATCTCTAAATAAAATCTAGAACATGGAGAATTTTTTTTTCATTCTTTCACCTTCTCTACCACGGAAGGCCATGGAAATCAAGACACAGAAGATATTTAAATAGAGTATAGATAGGTTTCATGACAGGAAAAGGCATTAAAGAGTATTGAGAAAAATGGGAATGTGGTATGGAGATAAAAGGTGAGCCGCAATTGTATCGGATGGCACGGAGATGATCGGTCTACTCCGTTTCTAAGAAAAAAAACATTGGCAATTCCTTTTCCCCACTGAGCTGCTCCGGTAGATTATTCATCCAGATTTTAGTATCTGCAGTTTCTTGTCACTACTCTTGATCCTTTTTTTCCAATGTTTTTAAGTGTGGGTTATTTAAAGGAAGCTGGCATTGATGTGTTAAAAGGAAAATTGTGCCTCTCTAATGATAGTTTATTGTTGAAGCAACAAAGAGGGGTGATGAAAGAAATATGGTGGGCGTGGTGCATGTGTGCTTCCTAAAGAGGACATAATTCCACAAGGGCTGCCAGAACATGAATATCTGAGGGTGTACATAACAACATGTACTGAAAGTTGCCGGGCAGGTTGCGAAAGTGGTTAAAGCAATATAAAGGATCCTGAGCTTCATTAAAATCTAACGTACAGTGCGCACGCAAGGATTCTATAGATGTACAGTGGAGAATATCCTGACAGCTTGCATCACGGTCTAGCATGGAAACACCAGTGCCCAGGAATGGGAAAGACTACAGAAGGTGGTGGACACAGCCCAGTCCAACCCTGTGGCACAGCCCTTCCCACCATTGAGTACATTTACACGGAGGGCTGCCACTGGAAAGCAGCATCCATCATTAAAGCTGCCCACCATCCAGCCCGTGCTCTTTTCTCACTCCTATAATCGGGTAGGGTGTACAGAAGCATCAGGTCCCACACCGCCAGGTTCCAGAATAGTTATTACCCTGCAACCATCAGGCTCCTGAACTGGTATGGGTATCTTCACTTACAGCAATAAACTTATTTTACACCCTACAGACTCACTTTCAGTGACTACTGAGTATTATCTTGTTTATTATTTGGGCAAATTGTCTTCCTTTGCATATTGGTCATTTGCCAGTCTTTTGTTTATCTATAGTTGTTCGTAAATTCTATTGATTTGTTTCATTTTCCTGTAAATGCCTGCAAGAAAAGGAATCTCAAGGTAGTATGTGGTAACACAAATGTACTTTGATAATAAACTTACTTTGAACTTCGGGACACTCACCACTGAGCAAAGAAAAGTCAATAAACATTTTATGCTTAACTGGTTCAGTCGTGACTGGAGTATTGCATTCACCCCTAAGAAAAGATGTAAGGGCTTTAGAGAGGGTGTAAGAGAGATTTACCATGATGATTTCAAGGTAAGGAACTGGATGAACAGGAGAGGCTGGTATGATCCTCTTTGAAACAGAGGTGCTTAAAGTTATGAAAGGCGTCAACAGAATAGTTTGAGAGAAACAGTTCCTGTTGATGGAGGTAACATGAGGAAACAAGTTCAAGTTTAATGGTCATTCAATTGTATGTGTGTATACCGCCAAACAAAACAACGTTCCTTTGGACCAAGGGACACAACACAGTGCATATAGCTCATACACATAACACAGAGTACTGTTACCATAAATAAATTAACAAATGATAAGTTATATTTTCGACACAAGATAAGTAAACTGTATAATGCTACTGCCGCTTCATATGTGATGAGACCTGGGAGGTGGCAGGGAGCTCAGTAGTCTTATGGCCTGGGGGAAGAAGCTGTTTCCCATCCTAACAGTTGTTGCTATGGTACCTCCTGCCTGATGTAAAGGAGTCAAAGAGATTGCTAGATGGATTAGAGGGATCATTGACGATGCTAAGAGCCCTGCCTGTGCAGTGCTCCTGATAATTATCTCTAACAAGTAGAAGAGAGACCCCAATGATCCATTCAGTAGTCATCGAAATCCTTTATAGGGACTTGCAGTCAGATGCCTTGCAATTCCCATGCATGCCCTGCCATGTTTTTACCTGTCAAATGCCAGGGATTCAAAAGGGAGACAGATATGTATCTGAAAGGGACATCTGCAAGAGTTTGGGGAGAAGAGGGAGAGTGGGACTAGTTCAATTGTGCTTATGTCGAGCTGGTATAAAGGCCAAATAGACTTTTTTGTACTGTGACCTTGCTGCAATTCTGTAAATAATGTTAGAAATATTTACGTTGAAAACACATAATTGCTCAAAGTCCAAACTTATCTAATATCCATCTTGGCTCATATGCCTCTGAAGGTTATGAGTTTAAATACTACATCAGAAACTTGAGCAACGAAATCTCAGTGGACGGTGCACAGCATTCCCAGACTTGTCAAACGTCAGAACAGTTAAGCTGTGGCTCTGCGTTCCTTCGCAAGCGGGCAGTCAACTGCCATGGCAACAGTTTCCCCAGCGTCCAACATTTATCCTTCAACCCTCATCATCAACAAACTGATTATCTGGTCATTATCGCATTCCTGTTTCTGCAGAAGCATGTAAATTGGCTGCCATGTTTGCAACATCGAAGTTGTAATTACATTTATAAAGTTCATTTTAATATAATGTGTTTTGGGACATCCGAAAAGTTGTGATAGATGCTATTTTAAGACCATTTGTGCTTTCTTTTATGTCTGTAATATTTGTACAAGGCAAGAAACTGGGACCATTGTGCTCTTCTGAATTGATGAGTATCTAGTTTTAAAATTTTGGCAGGGTGTCTATTCAAAGTTATAAATAAACACCCTATCGTCAAGGCTGATGCTTCTCACAGCTGTTCGTAATTAGTTTCCTGACGTACAGGTCAGAGCAAAAGAAACCAGCTCATTAAATAGGGCCAAACAGTGTCGTTCTTTGCTGAATTTCTTTCCCATTGGCATTTACATCAAAACCATCCAAGCACGTTGTGGATCACGTAGGTGTGGTATCACCATTGTGCAGAGTCAATAGTCTCTTCTGTCCTTTGGTTGGGAGACTTTTTTATGTTCAAGAGAGGTTTGAGATTGACACAGAATGTGCAAATTATTACCTAGCTGTGTATTATACCACAGAGCGAGTAACAAAATTCACGGAGGAACTCGTCGGGTCAGGCTGCTCCTGTGGAGGTAAACAGATAAGTCAGTGTTTCGTATTGAGACCCTTCATCTAGATTGTGCATCATACCTTCTGAAGTACAGTTCATTTGAAGCTGGTGGAAATTTCCAAAATGGAGTAACATTGGTGGCCATTTCTCAAATGTATATTTGCCACCATCAACAAATGCTTAGTCCATAGAGTAAAGATCCCCAATTTTATGCAGAGTGAAGCTGCGGGATTCACTCAGAAAACAAAATCTTAATGCTGTCGAATTCAGTTAATTAGGACCAACAGGGAGAAAGTATGAAAAATTCTGAAATTAGGACATCAAGTGTTCGAAGCACACCACAGATCAGGCAGCATCTGTGTAAAGAGAAACAGAATTAACACTGGATGACAAATTGTTTCAGAAGTGTTGCTTCCTCAGTATTTTTATTTTGTTTGTGATAGACTGCTTGAAGCTGAACACAAATATAATTTCAGACTACTTGTATTACTTCTATGAGTTTGAAGAAGCAAGAAATTAACTTTTATTGAATATAATGAGTTTAATTGCATAACAATGCTGACACTGCAATAGTTCAACTAAGCTGAAAATGTTTTGTTGATGATTTTCATTTGTACTCAGTGTCTGAGGCTTCTCCCTTAAATGTCCAACAATAATCAGCCAGCATTGATGTATTCCAGTTACCCTGATACTGTTTCTCCATGATTTCAATATCCATGCTTGTCACTGACAACGCCAAGATTTGCAAGGAAGAAGTCTAAGTGGGAATGCAAAAAATGAATCTTTCGTGACACTTTGCACTTTATGGTTTTGTATGTTTGAAGCATGCTGTCAACCAGCTGCATGTAGTTTGGTGCTCTGTAGTTGCCTAGAAGGTTTTCAAGAACATGCTTGAATGCCTTCCATGCAATTTTCTCCGGTCCCACTAGAAGTTCTTCGAATTGCCTGTTATTGATAACCTGCTTGATTTGTGGACTAACAAAAATGCCTTCCTTAATCCTGACATCAGTTATTCTGACTGGAATTATGAATTGAAATAACAAATATAGGCAATTTCAAAAAACAGTTGTGTGATAGGGAAATTTCATGGTGATTTGCATGATAAGCAGCCCAAAATCTATAAGATGTGCGCAAAAGTATTCAGGAAGCAAGATCTTTGTGTCCAGTTTAATGGTTCAGGTCAAAGACCATTGGTGGTCCTCATGTTCCCTCAATCCTCTTCGTCCTTTGCATCAGTGTAGTTTGTCTCAGCTGCTCTATGTGGGAGTATATTCTTTATTTTTAACACTTTTTAAGAGAAACATTTTTTTGAATGCTAAATTGGATCGATGAGTGACTTATATTCAGGCCCTGTGGTTTTAAGCTTGCCTACAAGTAGAAGCATCTCTATTCTGTATCATCTTGCAAAGTTTCCAACCCTAAAAATCTCTAGAAGATCAGCCATTCCTTTCTGCGTTTCAGAGAGGGAATCTCTGCCTGTTGTCTGGTCATACACAGCCAAAGAAGACCATGATTAAGATGATTGTTCATTTCCCTGTCAATCAAGCCTGGTAGCATCTCTGATTAATTTTATGCACACAATTTCAATGTAGGCATTGTCTACATAACACAATTTACCAGGAAATTTACTTCCTCGTATTGGGACAAGTTGCTGCAGTTTTCATTTACATGTATTCCATTTTCTGCATAAATTGACTTACCCGGTGTGACTCATACAGATTAATGCCAATAGGCTCCATGATCTAATGGAATGATGGAGCAGACACACGGGGCAAAATGACCTACTCTTGCTTTTGTCTTCTTAAATCGTGTCGTTGACAAGCGCATGACTTGTAACCGGCTTCTACACGATTCAGCTGAGAAGTAATACAATTCGCATTCCATCCCAGCAAAAATCGAAGTTCGCTAGCATAGGGCTGAAGTAAAGCATGGCAGCACTTTTGTCTTTCACCACACCCGAGCAACATAACTAGATTGTGGGGGTAACAATGTGGGTTGAACGAGCTCGCTACTAAGTTCAGCTTTGAAATTACAGTACTCAAACTGGTATGTTACACAGTTAAGCATAACTGTGGCTGTGCACTGGATTGGCAGAGAGTTGCAGTAAGGTGTTGTTGGATGCACCAGGAAAGTGTTCAGCAGTTTCTGTTTGTTTTTGGGGGCAGTGGGCCTCTTTGCTTCGCAGATCGAGGAGGTAGCATTCCAGTTCCTGCTAGAATTTTATCCCTCTCCTCCCCTCTTCCAAATTGTCACTACCCGCTTTGTATCGGCATCTCATGTACTCCCAGGTATCTAATAAAAGGAGGCTGCTAGCAGCAATGTTATAGGAGCACCATTGGCTCCAAGTTCCTTCATTCCTGAACTCTACACATTTACCATTGAGTCAAAGTATTGCATAATCTTTTTATTTAGTTTTCAGGGGTGGGGTGCTATCTGCATGCATCGTGCAGAGGTGTCCCTCTGTTGTTTTTGCCCCTTCATATATGTCTGCGTTGGTGTGTGATTTCTTGCTTAATGTTCCACATTTAGTCTAAAATACGACTATATTACTTAGTATTGTGTGCATGTTTGCCTGAGAATGATTGCCTCTCAGATGTACAAGCATTATTTGCTCAGCAGGTAATAATGTTTTAGTACTAGAGGGTGGTTGTTCATTGTCAGTAAACAAACTGTACCTTGGAACACCCTAAGGCACTTTGTATAATCAGCCATGTGTGTTTATATATCAAAACCACACACTGCGATAGATTCTATATTTTTTTTTGAAGGTTGTCAGCCGGTCACTGAGTGCCTTTAAGACCAGTGCGATGGTTGTGGTATAGATGAGGAATGCAAATGTCGAGTTAACAACACTTTTTGTAACCCAATACTTCAGGTAAATTGCAGTAAACATGGGAAATGCTGGAAACGATCAGAGAATCAGGCAGAATTTATGGAATGAGAGACAGAGTTAGTGATTATGTGTCAGAAATGGGAAGGAAACAAAGAGACATAAAGGCTCTGACACAAAACATTAACCTGTAACTGGTTTTACCCTCTTTGACCTATCTCCATCGTCTGTCTTGCTGAGGAGCATTTTCTGATTTTATTTCAGATTACCAGCATTTCAGTTCTTTTCAGCCGACACTTGCAGCCTGTCTTCAGAAAAGAGATTCTGCGAAAACTGTCAGAATGCAACGCATGGACCACAGAAAGTATTTCCCTATCACACAAACATGAGCAGAAGTGGGATATTTAGCCTGCTTTGCCATTCATTAGGGGCGGCACAGTAGCATAGTGGTTAGCACAACGCTTTACAGTACAGCCAACCCAAGGTTCAGTTCCCGCTGCAGCCTGTAAGGACTTTGTACCTTCTCCCCATGACCACGTGGGTTTCCTCCGGGTGCTCTGGTTTCTTCCCACAGTCCAAAGACGTACTGGCTGGTAGATTAATTGGTCATTGTAAATTGTCCCATGATTAGGCTGGGATTAAATCACTAGACAGCGAGGCTCGAAGGGTCGTAAGAGCCTACACTGCACTGTATCTCAATAATTTTTTAAAAAAGTTAACAGCTGATCATCATCTGGGGGAGGAATAGCGCAGCCACTGCCTCACATTGTCCAGACCTGGGTTCGATCCTGTTCTCCGGTGCTGTCTATGCGAACATTGCACGTTCTATCTGTGACTGTATGGTTCTGCTCTGGGTGCTCTGGTCTTCTGCCACGTGGTTAGTTAGTTAGTTGGAGCTTTACTGTCATTGCTGAGGACAATGAGATTGCAGGGCTGCTCCATTCTGACAATTCAATTACTAAAACACAATGACGAAATGAAAAATAATGTCTGACTTATTCAGGAGGACATCTAAGTCACAGCTGAATTAAAAACTTTCAGCTCTAAAATTTAAAGCAACAGTGGCTGCCCCACTCAAGTATTGCACGTGTCCATGTTATAAAATACAATGATTAAATTTTAAAATAACATCAAGAACTAAAGCTGAAACTTAAAAAAAACAAAGAGCTCTGAAATCAATATTTGGGTTTAAATGCCCCATGACCATGTACTACACTTAGAGATCGTCCATTGTGCTTGTGGGCTATGGGTGACTGGGTTTGTTAATTCATTTGCGTGACAGCCCTGGTGGAAAATGCTGTTTTTCCGTCTGGATGTCCGTGCAGAGTGTCTCCTTCTGTAGTCTATGTATGACATTCTGACAACTTTTCACAGCATGAGGTTGAACAGGTGATTACTGGGACGGGGTGAGTCCATCGCGACGTTGCAAGCCTGCCATTGAGTGTGAGTTGTAGGTGGTTTCCTTATCTGGTAGTTGTGTTTCTGTGTAGCACGCACAAAATGCTGAAGGAATTCAGCAGGCCAGGCAGCATCTATGGAAAAGAATAAACAGTCAACATCTCGGCCTGAAACGTCGACTCTCTACTCTTTATCACAGATGCTGCCTGGCACGATGAGTTCCTCCAGCATTTTGTGTGTGTGTTGCTTTGGATCTCCAGCGTCTGCGGATTTTCTCATGTTTGTAATGTTCTGTGCTGTCCTGATCACTTGTTGAGTTCTGATTGATCTTGTTGCAGCTAGTGTACCTTACCGTCATGTAGTAGATCAGTGGCACACTGGTTTACCAGCAGCTCTAGGGGCAGGTTTTCTCTCTTTAAACTCCTAAGATAGTATAGACATTGCTGAGCCTTCCCTACTATCAAGGAGGCGTTGGTGGTCCAAGAGAGCTCCCAAAACCATAAAGCTGGAGACCCTTTCCATTACTTCATTGTTTATAGGTAATGGAGCTTATTCATATCTTCTTGATTTTGTGAAGTTGTTAATCATTTCTTTGTTTTTTTAATGTTGAGCAAAAGGTTAGGGTTATTGCACCATTCAGATAGTTTCTGCACCTCCTCTTATGTTTTGTTGTTATTTGTTATTTGTGGTGTCATCTGCAAATTTGATGATGAAGTTGGTGGCCACATGTACATGGATGTGGTGGGCCTAAGAACTCTTTCTGTGCTGTATGACTCTGAGAGAGCCATTTGCTCAAGAAATCCCTTTCCACCAACTCAGAAGCCTGTGCAGGCTCCCTGCCTCCTGGAAGATCTCATCCATCCACTCCCAACACTGGGCATGTACTCATTCCTTACCAATACTCTCCATTAGCTGAAAGAGTGCCCTGGCCAGGATCTGAGCTGTGAGAAGAGATGGGGAACCATTTTCCAATGCACATTCCCTCCTTTTGTCAAATCTCTTGCTGATCAGATGAGGAGTTTCTTCAGTTCAGTCATTTAATTTTTAAGGATAAACCTGATGAAGCCAAAATATAAAAGAAGTCTTCAGATACTGCAAATCTGAAATAAAAACAGTAAATGCTGCAAACACTTCGCAGGTTAGGCAACACCTAGGAAAAGTATAAACACAAGAGATTTTACGGATACTGGAAATCCAGAGCTACACACTCAAAGTGCTGGAAGAACTCAGCAGGTCAGGCACAATTTATGAAAATGAATAAACACTCGACATTTCAGGCCAAGACCCTTCAACAGGAATGAAAAGAAAGGGGAAGATGCCAGAATAAAAAGGTGAGGGGAGGGGGAAGGAGCCTAAGCTAGAAGGTGACAGGTGAAACCAGGTGGGTGGGAAAGGTAAAGGACTGGAGAAGAAAGAATCTGATAGGAGAGGAGAGTGGACCATGGGAGAAAGGGAAAAAGGAGAGGCATTGGGGGAAGTGATAGGCAGACGAGGAGAAGAGATAGGAAGGCAGAGTAAGGAATAGAAGAAGAGGGAAGGGGGAGAGGAAAAGAAAAGAAGAGAAAAAAAATGACCGGAAAGGAGAAAATCATGATCATGCCAACAGGTTAGAGGCTACCAAGACAGAATATGACGTGTTGTTCCTCCAGTCTGAGAATGGCCTCATCATGGCAGAAGAGGAGGCCATGGATCAACATGTCAGAATGGGAATGAGGATGGGAATTAAAATGTTTGCTTTTGGCAGATGGAGTAAAGCTGTTCAACTAAGCAATCCCTACATCAAGTCTCACCAATGTATAGGAGGCCACATCTGGAGAATGGGATACAAAAGATAACCCCAACAGATTCTCATGTTAAGTGTTGCCTCAACTGGAAGGACTGTTTGTGGCCCTGAATGGAGATGAGGGAGAGGGTGAGCGGGTAGTTGTAGCATTTCTGTCCCGTGCAGGGATATGTGCCAGGAGGGAGATTGGTGGGGAGAGATGAATGGACAAGGGATTCACATAGGGAGTGATCCTTGTTGAAAGCAGAGAGTTGGGGGGTGGGGAAGTAAAAATGAGTTTGATGGTAGAAGATGATGGAAGTTTTGGAGAATGAAGAGTTGGATGCAGAGGCTCATGGAGTGCTAGGTGAAGACAGGAGGAACTCTCTCCCTGTTAGGCGGGGGTGGGGAAGATGGGGTGAGTGCGGATGTTATGGAAGTGGAGGAGATGCAGGTGAGGGTAGCATCATTGGTGGATGAAGGGAAATGCTGTTTTGTGAAGAAAGAGGACATTTCTGATGTGCTGGAAAGGAAAGCCTCATTCTGGGAACAGATGTGTAAGGGACAAAGGAACTAAGAAAAGGGAATATCATTTTTACAGGGGGACAGCTGGTAGGAAGTATGGTCAAGATAGCCGTGGGAATCGGTAGGTTTATAAAAGATGTTAGTACACTATTGTCTCCAGAGACGGAGACAGTGAGATCAAGAAAGGGGAGAGAGCTGTCAGAAATGGACCAAGTGAATTTATGGGCTGAGCAGAAGTTGGAGGCAAAGATGATGAAATTGACAAGCTCACCATGGGTGCATGAAGCAGCAAAGTAGTGCAGAGAGAATTGAGGAGTATTACCAGGGAAGGCTTGGAACGTGGACTGTTTTACATAACCAACAAAAATACAGGCTTTGCTGGGGCCCGTGTGAGTGCCCACGACTTCCCCTTGAGTTTGGAGATGGGAAGAGACTGAACGAAGAGGAACAGAATGGAGTCAAGTTCAGTGCGAGAAAAATGAGACCGACTTAACCAAAGAAACCCAGAACATTAGTCAGAACAGTGAAGTTCTTCAAGGTTGAAGGTCCTGGATTAGAAGCAGTGGTGAATTCAATAGTAAATGATTTCCAGTCTATATGAGGTTTGTTGGTCAAGGGTTGAATGCTGCAAACTCTTGGCAGATCAGGCAACATCTCGGAAAAGTATAAATACAAGAGATTCTGCAGGTGCTGGAAATCTAGTGCAACACACACAAAATGCTGGGGGAGCCCAGAAGGTCAGACATCATCCATGAAAATGAATAGATAGTCAACATTTCAGGCCAAGACCCTTCATCAGATCGTTTCAGTTTGCAGCTGGAGTACACACTCAGTGGCCACTGAGTGGAATAGTACAGATAGTAGAGAAAGTGAGTTAGCTGACTCAGATCATTGTGGTTGGAAATTTCACACTGAGCATTATAGTATTGAGTATGTCATTTAGAGAGTTAGATACCGGCAGTATTTTGCACTAAAAGACGCTATGATGTTAATGACCTGTGTTAAAACAGTAACACTTTGGTAAACTCGATTTTAATTTGTTTGATACCAGTTTTCCTGCATTGCACAGCTGAGTCTGAGACTTGCATTTCCAGTGACAGGCTCATGTGGCCTGTTTTCCGCACTTGTCTGTAGGAGATTTATACTGATTGATGTCACGCACTGGGAGAGGTGCTGCATTGCAAAACTGAATAGATCTCAAGTGTGAAGTGGGTACCTGTGCTTCTGGCGTTGAATTGTCAGAATTGAGCTCTGTATGTAACTTCCAACCCAAGGCTGGAGAGCCCCCACGTTGGGGTTGACAGTAGAACCATTGTTGTTCTAGCAGAGTGCTCACAGTTTCAATCCCTGAGTTAGAAAAAGCAGGTGGAAACGTCCAGAAAAATATTTGCATGTATGGTATTGGAACCATGAGTTCATAACCATCAGGCTCACTGCTCTTTTGCCTAGACAGAGAAGGCTAAGGAGCTGCCGGGTGGAGAAACATAAGATTATAAAAGAGTTTAAAAGAATGGTTTTGCAAAATATTTCCACTTATGGAGGAGGCTAAAATCAATTGCCATAAAAGCAGTAGCAGGTTGCACAAATATAATAGGCATAGTAAACAACTCCATCAATAAAAGTCAGCAGGAAATCAAAAACCTGTTTCCTAAAGTATGGTGAAAATGTGGAACCTACTGTCACCTGGAACAGTGTCATTGAGTCATACAATACTGAAACGGGCCCAGGTACCTCCTATCACCAAGCCAGTCTTGGATCCATTTAGCCAGCTCACCTTGGATTCCATGTGCCTTGATCTACTGGAACTGCCTCAGATGAAGGGCCTTGTCAAAATCCTTGCTTAGATCCATTTACTCCCCTGTCAATCTCCTTTGTTATCTCCTCGGTAGCTCAAATTAGTGACACTGGACCTCCCCTGTAAAAAGACATGCTGACTATCAGTAATTGGTCCCTGTTTTTCAAAATGTACATGAAACCAGTCTTTCAACATTTCATAGAAACATAGAAAAATATACAGCACAACACACGCCCTCCGGCCCACAAAGCTGTGCTGAACTTGTCCCTACCTTAGAACTACCTAGGCTTTACCCATAGCCCTCTATTTTTCTAAGCTCCATGTAGCCATCCAGGAGTCTCTTAAAAGACCCTATCATTTCCGCCTCCACCACCGCCGGCAGCCCATTCCATGCACTCACCACTCTCTGTGTAAAAAAACTTACCCCTGACATCTCCTCTGTACCTACTTCGAAACACCTTAAAACTATACCCTCTCATACTAGCCATTTCAGCCCTGGGGAAAAGCCTCTCACTATCCACATGATCAATGCCTTTTATTATCTTGTATACCTCTTATTAAGTCACCTTTCATCCTCCGTCGCTCCAAGGAGAAAAGACCAAGTTCACTCAACCTATTCTCATAAGGCATGCTCCCCAGTCCAAGCAACATCCTTGTAAATCACCTCTGCACCCTTTCTATGGTTTCCACGTCCTTCCTATATATTTCCTCCAAGAATTTCCCTACCACTAGCACCACGTATCTTAACCCTTTTGCTTTTCTTAAATAAAGAAAGAACACCATTTGTCCTCTAGTCCATTGGTACCTTATCCGTGGCAAACAAGGATATAAAAAATCTTGCAACACACATCAAAGTTGCTGGTGAACGCAGCAGGCCAGGCAGCATCTCTAGGAAGAGGTACGTACTGTCGACGTTTCGGGCCGAGACCCTTTGTCAGGACTAACTGAAAGAAGAGCTAGCAAGAGATCTCCTTCAGGACATCAGCAAGTTCCTCCCTTGTTCCCCTTGAATAGTCAGACAAATGCCATCCGTGTATTTGAAGAGCGTGTGGATAAAGACCAGCATTAAAAAAACCTTGAGAAATACAAATGAGGAAAGGTGAGAGAAAAACATCAAATGCATGGCGGAGAAGTGTTCACTCATCTGTCAGTGCATTGTAAATGTTATATAATGTCTAATTCCCTTAAATCTTGTACAATGTTAAAACTGCTCTCAAAGTTCTGAGTTTTTATCCATTCTGATGGAGACACACAAAAAAAGCAGATGTTAGAACCTGCAGCAACGAACAATCGAGAGGAACTAAGCAGGTCAAGCCCCACTGTAGGAAGAAAAGGAAACTCTGCCCCAGTCACTGTACACTTCCATCCCCCATCAAGAAGGTGTTAAAGCACCCCTCCCCTTTCTTTCTGTGAACCAAAGATCCAAATAGTTCCCCTCCTCCAACATTCTCATCTGCCTGGCAGAATTTATTCTTACCCTGAACAATTGTAAGACTTCTCTTACAATTGTTATGCAGAGCTTTGATGTGAAACATCAATAAATCCTTTCCTCCTGCAATTGCAGCTCAAACTGCCAAGTTTCTCCAGCAGATTTTTTTTGTTGCTTTATCCATTTAGAGATTGTCAGCTAAACCAATAATCACCATCTGGCTTTCTTGCTGATGTTTATATTGCTGGTGCTCATGATGAGCCTTTTTCAGTTGACTTATAATATTCTATAGTTTATTTTCATTGTTGGTGCTTCTTTTGCTAATGGCTGTGACTTCCTTTTCCCAGACATCATAGGCAAGTGAAGGGTAAATAGACTGAGATCTTTAAGGCACTTAAGTACTTTTCATCAAATTAAAATCTTTGAAGTGTGGTTAGTATGCTGGAGACAGATAAGACAGTTTGCATATTGTGGGGCTCACGAACAGCACGGAGATACTGATCTGTAGTAAAACGTACAAAATGCTGGAGGAACTCAGCAGCACAGGCAGTATCTAGGGCAGGGGTGGCCAACCTTTTACTTTCCATGGATCAGTTTTTTCACTCACGAGTTCAGATGCACCATGCAAATCTTGTACCCCCATTCAATTCTTGTAAAAATATGTTAATATAGAACTCGTGCATGAAAAAAAATCGCATCTGAACTCGTACGTGAAAAAATTGACGTATGGAATGTAAAAGGTTGGCCACCCCTGATCAATGGAAAGGAATAAAGAGGTGATTTCAGACCAAGGTCCTTCATTAGGACTGGGAAGCCAGATCTGATATAGATGAAACATGTTAATTGTATAGATGTTGATGAAGTAGCCTTATTCTTCCTCAAACAGTGCTGGTTTAAGATCTCATTTAATAAAATAATCCCCCCCGCCCCCAGTGATACAGCTCCATATTGATACTTTACTAAAGTATCTGCCAAGGTGTAAACTTCGGTCCTGCAACCCATAAGTTCACTAAGAGGAAGGTGCAAGCTACTGTGTCCCATGCTGTACCTCATTTGTGTGCCTGTTTAATAGTGGGAGATCCAAACTGGATACTAGAGCTCTTTAGAGAATAAAAATCTGGAGTACATTCCACAAAGGTTAAATCAGATTGCATTGATGTTTTCTTTGTTACTCCTCTTTCGTTTTTTTGTTCTTC
This sequence comes from Mobula hypostoma, assembly GCF_963921235.1. Lineage (NCBI taxonomy): Eukaryota > Metazoa > Chordata > Chondrichthyes > Myliobatiformes > Myliobatidae > Mobula > Mobula hypostoma. The sequence goes on from NC_086109.1 coordinate 67,639,590, forward strand.
TCATTCTTTGTCTTTTACTGGATGTCTCCCCTAGCGATAGTCAAATTGAAAACCCATTAATGCATTCAGCATAAAATTTTGCTGGAGTTTTAATTTATGAGAATTCCTATCTATTCACACAATGCAGCATTATTTTGTAGAAAATATCTAAAATGGCAAGAAAGGCATTAGATTACAGAATGTCTGGTTGAGTCAGCGATCCGTAAAGCAGAATGCAAAGCATTTACTTATTGCCTCTTCTCACAAGATTCAAACTCAGCTCAAGTCAAAACTATTACCCTTTTGAGGACCATTGGAGCAGTTCAACTCTAAACTTGTTTTTTCACTGCTTACTGGTTGTAAGTACACTCTTTGCAAAAATACCCACTTTCATTTGATCTTTTTCAAGAAATGGGTGAATTTCAGAGAGAGAACTGAGTTCATTTGACAGTGGCTGGCAAAAACAAAATGTGAAAGTCACTTCACAAGGTTGAATCTGAAGAGGTTGGGTGTAGGGGTTTTGCCGGCTACTTGCTTTGCAGAACCTACTTTCTCTCTTGGCATTACGGAGGCTGCAAAGATAAGAGCGATCAAGACCTTCACAGAGGCTGCTGATCGAGCCTCCCAATGGCTGTGGATCAAGAGGTGTGACCCATAGACCAATGCCGCTGGAACACAACTCAGGGCCTGATCAACCCTGGCTGGGTCATCTGGGCAAGGGTGTCTGATGTTGAACCATCCAAAACCCAGGTTACATCACTGATGAAGTGTCCCACTGCATCCCAGGATGTACCTCAACATCAAATTTTCATGTGCAATGAACTTACTGATCCAAAAAGGTTACATCAACAAATCAAGAATATCACTGGTAAAAAGCTCCTCTGTTCTTCAGGTGGATGTTTGAAAGCAGAGGATGGTACCATTATCATGGAAAAAGATGAGATTATGAACAGATGGACTGAGTATAATCAGGAATTGTTTGAAGACGATCAAGGCGAAAAACCAGAAATTAAGAAAAACATTGAAGGTCCAAGTATTTTAATATCTGAAGTTTGTAATGCAATAAATAAGATGAAGAAAGGAAAGGCAGCAGGTCCTGATGAATTAGTAATAAAACAAATTATCGCCCTTGAAGATTATGGAATTGAAAAACTTACTGATTTAATCAATGACATTTATGAGACTGGAATAATACCAGAAGAGATAAAAAATCAGTATTTATCACTCTTCCTAAGAAACCTGGAGCAATAGAATGTGAATTACATAGGACCATAAGTTTAATGAGTCATATCACCAAGATACTTCTAAGAATTTTGATGACAAGAGCTAAGAGGAAGATACAAGCTGAAATAGGTAAAGAAGAATGTGGTTTTGTGAAAGACAAAGGTAGAAGAAACACAATATTGATGTTAAGGATACTATCAGAATGAGCTATTCAAGTGCAGAAAGATTTGTTTGTTTTATCGACTACACAAAAGCATTTGATAAAGTGAAACACAGTACTTTATTTGAAATATTACAGAAAACTCTAGATCTAGATTTGAAAGACCTCCGCCTAATCAGAAATCTGTACTGGGAACAAACTGCTGCTGTAAGAATAGATGGAGAAGAGAGTCAGTTTATGAAAATCAAGAGGACAAGGATGTGTTTTCCCCCCTGGTTTATTTAATGTGTACAGTGAAACAATATTAAAAAAATAAGAGATATCTTGGGAATCAAAGTTGGCAGTGAAAACTTCAATAATTTCAGAAATGTGGATGACACTGTTCATTGCAAGTACGGAGGAAGAACTACAAAAGTTATTTGATATAGTTGTTGAAGAAAGTGCAAAAATGGGTCTATCTATCAATTGCAAAAAGACAGAATGTATGGTGATATCCAAAAAGAAGGAGAATCCTATCTGCAGGCTGAGAATAAACGGGAAAGACATAAAACAAGTACAGAACTTTTGCTGCTTAGGAAGCTGGGTGACATCAGATGGCAGGTGTGACATGGACATCAAAAGAGGAATAGGGATGGCAAAAGACACCTTTACGAGAATGAAGAGTGTACTGACCAACACTAAGCTAGGCATGACAACCTGCCTCAGAGTACTGAAATGTTACATTTATCCATTTATGTTATATGGCTCAGAATGTTGGACAATATCTAGTAATGTGAGGAAACGAATTGAAGCAGCAGAGATGTGGTTTTTAAGGAGGATGCAAAGAATATCATGGACGAAATGAATATCTAATGAGGATGTCATGAACAGAGCAAGCACAAAAAGAGAAATAATGTATGAGATCATGAAAAGGCAACATAATTTCATTGGATATGTGATTAGGAAAGAGGAGTTAGCATGCATGATAATTATGGGAAAGATTAAAGAGAAGAAAGCAAGAGGAAGACAAAGACAAATGATGATGGAGACAGTAGCCAGAGAACTGGAAATTAATACCAATGAATTGATCCACTTGACCCGAAATAGGAGTGTGTGGGCCATAGCATTCAAAGCACAAACTGGGCACGGCACCTGATGATGATGAATGAACTTCACTGGTAAATTTGGAGAGGGACAATATGACTAAGAAATAAGTATCAAAAAGTATATGGTGACTAAATGTGTACTCTACACAAGATCTTTAATGGTACATAGATGTTGAATAATTTCTAAATGTTGAACTCACCTGTTTTCCCTTTGTATAATATTATATTAATGACACATACAAGATGCTGGTGGAACGCAGCAGGCTAGACAGCATCTATAGGAAGAAGCACAGTCGACGCTTCAGGCCAAGACCCTTCATCAGACCAGTCCTGACGAAGTGTCTCAGCCTGAAACGTCGACTGTGCTTCTTCCTATAGGTGCTGTCTGGCCTGCTGCATTCCACCAGCATTTTGTGTGTGTTGCTTGAATTTCCAGCATCTGCAGATTTCCTCGTGTTTATATTAATGACCATGCTTTTTCTAAACTTTTCTTTCATCCACATTGGGAAACACAAATCCCAATTTAGAAGTTAGGAGGAAGTTTTGGTGTATGGGTTTTCATTCTAATTGATCAGCCTGCACAAGGTCAATTGGTTTCAGTATGTTCTTTTTTTCCATTTTGTTACCATTACCCTGTCAAGTTATTTCTCCCGTCTCTTCTCTCTGGAAGTGTTGTGGGACAATAGTGCCCTTTGCCCTTTGCACTTATGCACCTATGCTCATATAGTGATAATGACCATTGGAAAGCTCAGGGCCAACTTGGGGCAATCAGAAGAAATTCAGAGATATCAGAAGCCTGGAGTCAGGTTGGATAAGTCTGTGGAAGGTCAGGACAAGGTTAGAAGAGTTTTGCAAACAATTCTGCATTAAAACTGATGACTCTGCTTACTCTTCTTAGCCATAGACCTTTGTGCCAAAAAGGCATGGTCATGAGGTTTAGTTGTTCAGACCAATGTCAGAAGAAAAGTGATCTATGTGACTTTGACCATGGAATAATTGTTGGTGCCAGATGAGGTGGTTTGAGTATCTCAGAAACACCTGATCTCCTAGGATTTTTGTACACAACTGTCTCTAGAGTTTACAGAGAATGATGCAAAAAACAAAAAAAAATCCAATGTGGGTGAAAAGCGCCTTGTTAATGAGAGCGGTCAGAGGAGAATGGCCAGACTGGTTCAAGCTGATAGTAATTCAAATAACCACGCGTTATAGCAGTGGTGTGCAGAAGAACATCACTGCAGGCACAATACATTGAACTTTGAAGCGAATGGGCTACAGTAGACCGGGATCTCTCTCTTGGAGGCTAACATCAGAATATCTATCAAGAGGGTGAACTCTTGCAAGGCATCAGGCCCTGATAGTCTACCTAGTAGGGCCCTGAAAAGCTATGCCAACCAACTAGCGAAAGGGTCAAGAACATCTACAATCTTATGGTCTTAATTCTCCCTGCTGCAGTCGGAGGTTTCCATCTGCTTCAATACAGTGGCAATCATGCCAGTGCTCGAGAAGAGCAGGGTGAGCTGTGTCCCAGTGGCACTAACATCCACCGTGATGAAGTGCTTTAGGAGGTTGGTCACGGCTAGAATGGACTCCTGCCAAAGCAAGGACCTGGACCCACTGCCATTTGTTTATCACAAAACCAAGTCTATAGCGGCTGCAATCTCATTGGCTCGCCGTCCAGCCTTGGATCACCTGGACAATTGTAATTCCTGCATCAGAGTTCTGTTTATTGATTACTGCTCACCGTTCAACACAATCGTACCCTCAGTATCAATCAACAAGTTCCAAAATTCGGGCTTCTGTACCTTCCTCTGCAGTTGTATCCTTGACTTCTGACTGTGCAGATTGGAAGTAACATCTTCTCCTCGCTGACAATCAACACTGGTTCAACATCAACGTCTCCTGAAGGGTGCGTGCTCAGCCTACTGCACCCACTGTTGTTTGGCTGGACACAGATCAAACACCAGGTGGCATGGTATCATAGCGGTTAGTGCAACATTTTACAGTACAGACGACCCGGGTTCAATTCCTGCCACTGCCTGTGACGAATTTATATGATCTCCCTGTGACCGCATGGGTTTCCTCCAGGTGCTCCGGTTTCCTCCCACAGTCCAAATCCTTACCAGTTGATAGGTTAACTAGTTATTGTAAATTATCCTGTGATTAGGCTCAGATTAAAACTGATTATTGCGGGGTGGCGCAGCTCGGAGGGCTGGAAGTGCCTATTTCACATTGTATCTCAATAAGTAAAAAAATAAATAAAATTTGCCGATGACACAACAGTTGTTGGCAGAATATCAGATGGTGACGAGGAAGTGCACAGGAGCATGACAGATCAGCTGCTTGAGTGGTGTCGCAACAGCAACCTTACACTCAAGGTCAGTAAAACAAGGAACTGATTGTGGACTTCAGGAAGGGGAAGTCGAGGGAACACACATCAGTCCTCGTTGAGGGATCAACAGTGCAAAGGATGAGCAATTTCAAGTTCCTGGCTGTTAACATCTCTGAAAGATCTTGGAAAGGTGTGGTGCATCCAGATGGCTACTCTGGCTCCAACTAACGGTGTAATGCTTCATCTTTTATCTCGTTCTTATGATTGCAAGACGCTGCTGGATATTAGGAACACCGAGTCCTACAAGTCTCCATCAGTAGTGAGCTGTTGGACAGCAGCTGAGCTCTGCAGCCTGGGCTTATTGCGTTCCATGTTGTCGCCTGCTCTAGACACCCAGGGGAGACGCTGTCAGAAGCGGTGTGTAAGGGAGCAAAAGAGAAGAAGGAGCGTGATATTCATGTGAAGGTGAAACCCTTCAGGCCTGCTTCCCCCATCGATTCTGCTTTCAAACATCCGATCACTAGAAAATAAACTAGATTACCTGCATCTAAGACTGAATCAGCGCAAGGTGAAGAGCGGCTTCCCACTCGTTCTGACAGGAACGTGGCTCCAGGATATCATCCCTCGTGCATACAAAGCTGCTCCCCATATCAGATTCCCTGACCACTTACTTGTTATGCTAATCCTGCGTATGCCCCACTGTTTGTCAAAACGGTTCAAAGGGAGATAAAGGCCTGACCAGAAAGAGCAACCTCAGTGTTACAGTACTGTTTAGAAACCACAGACTGGAACATACTTAGGGAGACAGCTATCCACGAGCATCACATTAACATTGATTAATATTCAGGATCTGTGACGACATGGAGAGACGCACTGAGGATGTCACTGTTACTAAATACTTCTGTGTGAGGGCAAATTAGAAGCCATAGTTGACGGCAGAGGTTTGAACAGAACTGAGAGATCAGGGTGCTGCTTTCAGATCAGGGGATAAGACAGCTCTCACGTCAGAAAGAGCTGCACTTTTCCAAGCCATCAGGAAGGTAAAACTGGACTAGTCACACAGAATATACAGTCATTTCTGTCTCACCAGAGACACAAGGCGCATGTAGCGGGGCATTCAGACGATAATGGAGTAGGAGTCCACCCTACGCGTCAACAGCTGTGACATGTCTCTTCCTGATAGACTGAATGCCTTTTAAACTCATGTTGGTTCTTTCTGGTTCCTTGCTTTGCAGCTGCCTGAAAGCAGACAAATCTCAAGGTTGTATAATTTATACATTCTTTGATAATAAATGTGCTATGAATCTTGAATCTTTGAATATGCTATGATACTGTTTATTGACTAGCTCAGCATTCAATATGATCATACCACAGAAGCTGGTGGGTGAACTGTCCTTGTTGGATCTCAACAGTTCTCTATGTACTGGATCCTGGAGATCTTGGCAGAAATGCCACAGTCAGTCTGTGTTGGCAGAAACATCTCTAGCTCCATCACTGGCGCTCCCCAGGGCTGCATGCTCAGCCTGCTGACGCACGGCTGCACTGCTACATCCAGTTCAAACCGAATCATCAACTTCACCGGTGACACAACAGCCGTGGGCCTTATTAATAACGACAACAAGGTGGCATACAGAGAGGAGGTAGAGGGTCTGGTATAATGCCACGGGCACAACTTGAGTCTCAACGTGGAAAAGACCAAAGAGGTAATTTTGGACTTTAAGAAGGTGCAGGCTGACCATTCCTCACTGCACATACACAGCTCCTCCTGCTTTTACAGGACCACCATCAAGAGTGTCTTGACCAGTTGCATCACTGTCTGGTGTGGGAATTGCAAGGTGTCTGACTGTAAGTCCCTACGAACGATTGCGAGGACTGCTGAGAGGATCATCCACCCATTAGGAGAGCTACATACGCAGGGCCCTTTGCATTGTCCCATCCATCCAACAATCCCTTAGACCCCCTACCATCTGCAGGAGGTACCATAACATTAGAAAAGAACTGTTAGGATAGGAAACAACTTTATTCCCCAGGCTGTAAGACTACTGAACTCCCTGCTACCGCCCTGTCTCATAACATATTAGATTATGAAGACACACAGTCCTCTTTTATTGTCATTTGGTAATGCATGCATTAAGAAATGATACAATATTTCCTCCGGTGTGATATCACAAAACACAGGACAGACCAAGCCTGAAAAAAACTAACAGAACCACATAATTATAACATATAGTTACAACAGTGCAACAATACCATAACTCGATGAAGAAGTCCGTGAGCACAGTAAAAGTTCAAAGTCTCTCAAGTGTTCCACATCTCACGCAGATGGGAGAAGGAAGAAAAACTCTCCCTGCCATACCTGACCACGGTCCGACTCTGAGTCATCCGAAAACTTCGAGCTCTGATCAGCTCTCCGACACCGATTACCGAGCGCCATCTCTATCCAAACAATTCGACCTCCATCTTGGTCGCCAACAGCAGGCAAAGCCGGGAATTTTGAGGCCTTCCCTCCAAAAGATTCCCGACCGCACAGTAACGGCAGCAGGGAACGAGCGTCTCAGAAATTTTTTTCAGTTGTTCCTTTGTGCTTTCACGTCCAACTCCATGAAATCAGAATTGTCCACGGTCCCTATTTAACGGATACGATATCATTTTTCACCGGAGGGCTGAGCACGTGCGGCGCGCTGCTCCCGCCTTTGACGTGCCAGTAGCAATATACTGTTTATTTTTTTAACCTGTATCATATATCCACCTTATTATTTGTTTGTTAGTTGTGGTAATATTGCTTTATGTGTTATGTGTATGAGTTATATGTACTGTGCTGTTCCGGTGGAGTGTTGTCTTGTTTGGCGGTGTACATGTGTCTGATCAAGTGTCACCAGAGACACTTGCAAATTTCTACAGGTGAACCTTGGAGAGCACTCCAACTGGTTGCCTCACTGTCTGGTACGGAGGGGCCACTGCACAGGATCAGAAAAAGCTGCAGAAAGTTGTAACTTTGCCAGCCCCATCATGAGCACTGGCCTCCCCAGCGTCCCATCATCAATAATAAAAATGTAGGTCGCATCTGGAATTTTTCCAGGTAGCGGACGACTTCCTCCCACGCCGTTCTGACGTAGTTGGAATTTGTGTACGAGGCAAGTTACAGCAGTGGTTTGCCATTGCCTTCTGCCGGGTGAGTTTTTTTTCAAAGAGATCACCAGCTCTTAACTCCCGGGTGGAAAGCCTGCCGGGGGCGGGGGGGGGGGTGGTGGAGCTGGCTGGATTTGAAGTCCACCCCGCAGTCCAGCACTGATGCCACCTGCTGTCCCCCATCATCAAGGACACCTCCAAAATGCCTCATAAAGGCAACATCCATCATTAAGGACCCCTATCACCCAGGACGTGCCCTCTTCTCATTGCTACCATCAAGGAAGAGGTACAGGAGCCTGAAGACACAAACAACTTTACAGGAACAGATTTTCCCCTCTGCCTTCAGATCTCTGAATGAACAATGAACCCATGAACCCACTGAGAATTTTTTTCCTCTCCTTTTGTACTACTTATTTAAATATATATATAATACACACACACACACACACACACACACACACACACACACACCACACACACACACACACACACACACACACACCACACACACACACGCCACACACACCACACACACACGCCACACACACCACACACATACACACACACCACACACACACACCACACACATACACACACACACACACACGCCACACACACACACCACACACCACACACACACACACACACACACACACACCACACACACTCACGCCACACACACCACACTCACCACACACACACACCAAACACGCCACACACACACACCACACACACACACACACACACACACACACACACACACACCACACACATACACATACCCCCCCCACACACACACACACACACACACACACACACCACACACACACACACACACACACACACACACATACACACACACCACACACACACACACACACACACACACACACACACTCACACACTCATAATGAACAGAAAGAGATGAATTTTCAGTAAGGAAAGTCCACAAGATGTTTTACCATGGTAAACAGATTAGTTAAACAAATTAAGCATTGGAAGATGTCCAACATTTCGATTTGAGGTGTGTTTAAAGGCAGTTCTGGACTGACTTTATCGGAATGGAGCAAAGGAAAAGGGAGTTAACTACAATTAACAAGGTGCTTTAATGAACAATAAGTGGGGATGATAGTAAGGGGAAGCGGGAAAGAAGTTAGTGTCAGGAACCAAAAAACTTTTGTTCATTTTTGACCACTTCAAACCTCAAAAAAAAAGTCTTGATTGTGTTATGTTTGCAGAATATGCCTTACAGGTGCACTTGTTTACGGTTTAAATATTTACCAGCTTGTGGAGACATTCCAAAATGCACGGCTGAATTCAGCACTACTTTATGGTTGAATTTGGAGAAGCCACTGAAGATGAAAATTGCACTCATTACACATCTGCTCTCGCCCTGTTTCCACCTAGACAAAGCCAAATCACAGTTTTCCTCATCCATCTCACTCAAGAGTCACTGATCCAACATCTCTTCACAGTTTCCAACAGCTCCATCACAATTTCATCATTGCGCACACATTGCCCTTCCGACCCCTTTCAGCATTTCAAAGGGATCACTTCCCTTTTCCACCAACAGCTCCTTATCTTAGGGCATTTCCCCCATTTCCCATGCAACTACAAGATATCAAGACATTTTCCTTTCACTATGGAGGCAGACACTGGAATCAAAGCACAAAGTAAACTGCTGGAAGTTTACCTTGTTCTCTCCTGCTAACTGTCAAGGTGAAGCTTGAATTCATTTGCGCTTCTAACCTGCGTACTACATTTGATATTTGCAAGAGTTGATGGGAAGGTGGTGAGAAAAATGGGATTAGTGCAAAATGGTGTTTAACAGTTGGTGTGGACTTGGTGAGCAGGACACCCTGTTTTTGGTTGTATGTTTTTCTCACTCTCTACAAAACCCTGTGGTCTTCCTCAAGATAATATTTTGGAATCCTTTACAAGAGCATATGGGTCTTTAGTAGGCGTCTAATCCAAATGATGGCACCTTTGACCCTGCAGCTCTGCCACGTGCTGTACTGAATTCACAGCATAGGTCCCTGTTCTCAGTTTTCCGGAACATGACCTGAACAGAGGTTCACCTGAGTTTTCCACCCGCTGAGCCATAGCTGATGCCAGAAAAAGAAACTAGCAATAATACTGGTAATATGTCAAAATAAAAGTATTTTCTTTTTAACATTTCTCTTGACATTGGGTACTTTAGTCCTGTGACTGAACACAAAGATGATTAAAAACCCCTTCACCTACAGCAAACTTGTCCCATATTAACTCGATAAATCTGTGATACTTCAGCACATTAGAGGCCAACAGTTGCCTAAGGGAACAGCCAAAGTGCTCAGTGTTAATGTGAAATATTGTGTGATTTGAATTTGATAGGCCACTTGTTCAATGTAAAAGACGGCTGTTTAAATTTACATGGTGCATTTCACATTTCTGATACTTACCACACGGTTAGTAGCCATTTTTATTTAACCAGCACAGTCCTGTCAGAGGCTGGACGAGGTCCAGTGCAGGGAACAGTGAAAATGGGACCAAGCACTTTTCCGGTCAGACCCATCTTATATCATTCACTTTTCTTTGCCTGCTGTTTTGCACAATCAAGCAAGACACTTCAGGAGTAAGTGAGTAAGTGCAGAGATCTATGCTTGTTAACTTAGCTGCAGATATTGTGAACTATTTCATACTTCAAGATCTAGCTGAGTTTAAGATATACTGATAAGACAAGATAACTTGTTTCAACTTGTTTTCTCCAGTATTGTTTAGTAGGTAAGTTTGATAATTGAAGTCTCATTATGACTTGGTGTTAGTCTACCTCCTTCAGCAGCAAGAAGGATCACATGAAGGTTCCTATGAATCACAGAATAGAACACTACAGCAGAGTAACAGGCCCTTTGGCCTACTTCTAATCTGCCCAGTCCCATTAACCATCAACCATCTGCCTAGTCCCATTGACCATCATCCATCTGCCTAGTCCCATTGACCATCATCCATCTGCCCAGTCCCATTGACCATCAACCATCTGCCTAGTCCCATTGACCATCATCCATCTGCCTAGTCCCATTGACCATCATCCATTTGCCCAGTCCCATTGACCATCAACCATCTGCCTAGTCCCATTGACCATCATCCATCTGCCTAGTCCCATTGACCATCATCCATCTGCCCAGTCCCATTGACCATCAACCATCTGCCCAGTCCCATTGACCATCATCCATCTGCCCAGTCCCATTGACCATCAACCATCTGCCCAGTCCCATGGAAAGATATGTTGCTGATCGCTCATGATCACATTAAATGGTGGACTTGTCCTCAGGGGTAAATACTCTTATTTTCTGAATCTTCTGTCCTTTACTTCTGTCACAACTGAGTGAGGTATTTGCAAAGATGAAACTGCTTCGGTTTATTTAGCTTCATCTAAATTCTGAGATTGGCCTGAAATATGGACATCAAATTGAAGCAAAAAATGGTAAAAGAAATCAAAAACCTTCCACAGCATCCTGCTCACTGTATCTTTCTTACTCTTTCAATTGAATCTAACACCAAGATTAACAAACCATGTTGATGCTGCCACTACGTGCTGAGAGGCAATGAAACTGTTCACATAATGACCTGAGTTACCTACTGACAAAGTAGGTGGATAGTTGTTGAGAAATTTTTGCAAGCACCTATATAAAAAAAAATCCCATTTTTGTAGGCGCTCTTGTAGCGCATTGTTAGGTATCAATTGTCTTCTGCATGAGCTTATTGCAACTTGACCTGAGTTTAAAACAGCCCGCATTTCCCGTAGTGAGCTAACAATGGTGTTCTTCATGTCCTTTATGCATTGAATTCTAAAATATTTCAGTATATCAACAATCCACTTGGTCTACCTGTGGCATTTTTTCCTGCAAATCACACTTTCCTCACTGCTTTGCTTCCATATCCTATAATGCTCCGTTTTAAGCAACTGTACAGTTTCCTTGTTAAGAATATGGATTTTGCTCTACAATGTTATAATCAATTCCCAAAATGTATTCCCAAGTGTGTAACCAGAGTATGTCGTTTCTCCTCAATATGCTGTTGTGAATTAAACAGAAGTGATTTTTACTTCTAATTCTTGGAAAGGTTTCTTCACTTTCTGTACATCTATAAGGTCACAACACTTTCACAAAGATATGGCTCTTCCATTTTGCGCTCTATACAACTGTACTTAGAAGGTAAGGGTAAGGCGTCTCCCGTGCAAGCATTGAAAATAATCTCTTCAGTGAAGCTTTAACTGTAATAGGCCAGCAATTAGGAAAGAGCAACCAGATAACAAGCAGTGTGTCAGATCCTATTAACTGCTCACTTATTCGCTTTGTAAAATTGTTTTACTTAGGTCAGGTTGAGATGCTGGAAATCCAAAGCAACACACACACAAAATGCTGAAGGAACTCAACAGAGTAGGCATCTATGGAAATGAATAAACAGCCGAAACATTGTCTGTTATTCATTTCCACAGATGCTGCCTGACCTGCTGAGTTCCCTCCAGCATTTTGTGCATGCTACATTGGTGTTCTGAGACACGAGTTGTACCTCACTAGGTTTTTAATCTTTTCACCACACATGGATTTTGAAAGAAATGTTGCATATATCCAGCACTTCTCTAATTATGAAAGCACTGTACTTCCATGTGGTTTTGTGATTTTTTTTATTTTCAGATATCCTCTGATTCCTTAGATATTTTGAGAGTGACTGCCCATTCCTTCAAGATAAGTGAAACTGAAGGTGTGTTTAAGTAAATAAGAAGAACCTTTGCTGCTCTCGAGTTGAATGACCTATTTTGCTCTTTGGCTGTCTTGGAGCAGAGGGATTAGCTCTGCGAGATCTGAAAGTCTTGGCTGTGCAAGGTTTAGCTTTTGCGAAGATGATAAATATTACAAAAGCTGGAATTTCTGCAAAAATGTGATTAAGGTACTGCTGTAATCATGTGACAAAATCACCCTACTCGTTGGGCTAACCAACCAAAGTCAGGGATATGAGCTGTCTACTGTAGAGTGGCTGCTTGTAGATTGGTGTGTCTTAATTAAAAGGACTGACATTGAGTCATAAGAGATGTGGCACGGAAGCAGACTCTTCAGCCTAATGAGTCTATAATCACCATGAACTGGCCTTTTCCTAAGTAGTCCATTGTACTTTCCCCATGTTCCCATCAGTTTCCCTCTGGATTCTGTTACTCATCTACACACTAGTGACAACCTGCAGAGGACAATTCACTTACCATCTCACAGTGTATTTGGGAGATGTGGAGCCCCTGGAGGAAATACACATATTCACAGACAGAGAGAACATACAAACTCAATACAGGCAGCCCTAGAGGTCAGGATTGAACATGGGTTGCTGGGGATGTGAGGCAGAAACTCTATAGGCTTGAAGTGTTTTAAGGATGACCCAAATGTAGCCACCCAGATTGAGAAAGACTGTTTTCGGCAGTGGCGTTTGTGCAGTCTTGCGTCCTCCATACTTCTCCCACTTGGCAACAACTCCACTGTCTGAGGGGTAAAACATTGTTCATGCCGGAAATGAAAACAGGAAACTTCTGGAAACATCACCTGGTCAGGTGGTGGCAAGAGGAGTCAATGGCCTAAAACATTATTCAAACTCTGCACCGATGTAAGGGCAGTGTTCAGGGGAAAAAGTACAGGGATTTCCCTCCTTTACTGTTTTTTTTGTTGTGAGACTGATGTTTCTTTGAATTGGAGCAACACACACAAAATGCTGGTGGAACACAGCAGGCCAGGTAGCATCTATAGGAAGAAGTACAGTCGACATTTCGGGTCGAGACCCTTCGTCAGGACTAACGGAAAAAATTCTTTCAATTGGGGCAGGTTTTGCTGTATACACATAGGAGTGTGCAACAAAGGTCCAATTTCCACAGTTTCAGACTTTAAATTTTGGATATAAAGAGGGACTTAATGATGGAGTGTGGAGTTAGTTCCTCAACTTCCTCAAACTCTGATTGTTTAAAACTTGTCAGTTATTCTATTCTAGAAAATGTAATCTCTAGTTTATTGTATAACGATAGAAGCCAACGATTTCCAGTTTGAAAAGTTAACTGATCACATATTTTATATTTTTGACAGCTTTTAAGTAAATCCTCAGCAGTGTTGCAAAAATAAAATCTTTCTTTTATCTGAAATCATGAGTTGAGTTTAAAAAAGAAGTCTAAAATAGAATATAGCACAGCCTGTCGCCTCAGAGCATGAAGGCTTTCCTCTGATATTCCTCTAATCATTCACTGTACAACCAGGAACACTGAAACATCTCCCAAATATTGACACAGCCTGCCATCAGTCTACCATGGGAACATTAGTAATAAGAGAAGACCCTCAGGCCTACCCCATCACTCAGTCAGATCATACCTAACTTTAGCTCCAGCTCCTGTCTCTCTGCCTTAGTTCCTTATACCTTGATGCTGAGACTGAGAAAAACCTGTCTCAGTTTTAAAAGCCTCTGTAGTCTCCCATGATCCACGGCACATGGGGACAAGAATTGCAGATTTCTGCCGTACAGTGTATTGAGCTCCTAGGCTTAAAATCTAATTATGGACCCTGCTATATTGCCAGTTATGCAGAGCTAGGAGAGAAAAAAAAAGCACAAACTGTACTAAAATTGAGATTGCTGGAAGGCAGAGGTTCAATTCAGTTATAAACTTATCATTACACGTGACACGGTACTGAAGCAAATAATTCACTCATAAGATGGCAGGTGTTGGAGCCCAGAAGCAAAAAGAAGGCTGGAAGAACTCAATGGGCCAAGCAGCATCTGTGGAGGCAAAAAGTATAACTCATTTTGGGTCACAAGACTGCATCATGACTGAGAGGAACAGGAAAGGTCGCCATTACATAGCGCGTGGGTTAGGGAGGGGGATGGGGACGTGGCTTCAGGCTTGTAGGTGATAGGTGGATCCAGATAGGGAGGGGATGATGGGCAGATGGAAATAGGTGGGCGGGAGGGGTTGGGGAAGATGAAGAAAAGTAGCGCTGGCAACCCAGGTTCAATTCAGCCACTGTTTGCAAGGCGTTTGTACGTCTTCCCTGTGACTGCACAGGTTTTTTTACTGGGTGCTCCAGTTTTCTTCCTCATTCCAAAGGCGTACAAGTTGGTAGGTTAGTTGGTCACATGGACATAGTTGGGTAGCAGGGGCTTGTTAGGCCATGCTGTATCTTTAAATAAAGTAAGTAAAACTTGATGGATAGGAGACTGTGTATGGAAAGAGAGCACTGGGGATGATTAGAGTTCACAACGTTGGATTGTAAATCACCCAAGCAGAACATGAACAGTATTTGCATTGGAGAGGGCCCAGAGGAGGTTTACAACAATAATCCCAGGAATGAAGAGGTTAAAGTAGAATTTAAGAGGAGAGTTTGGTGGCTCTGGGCTTGTACTCACTGGAGTTTAGAAGAATGAGGAGGGATCTCATTGAAACGTACTGATTACTGAAAGGCCTAGATAGAGTGCGCATGTAGAGGATGGTTCCAATAATGCAGAGTCTAGGACCAGAGTCCACAGCCTCGGAATAGAAAAATGTCGCTTCAGAAAAGAGATGGGGAGCAATTTCTATAGTCCTAGAGTGGTGAATCTGTGGAATTTATTGCTACAGATGGGTGTGGAGGCCACGTCATTGTGTATATTTAAAGTGGAGTTTGATAAGATTCTTGATTAGCAAGGATGTCAAAGGTCACAGGGAGAATGCAGGAGAATGGGGTTGGGAGGGAAAATAAATCAGCTATCCATAATCGAATGGTGGAACATACTCACTGAACTGAATGGCCTTATTCTACTCCAATGTCTTATGGTCTAATATGAGATTTTTTTTCAACTTGTGTTTGTGCTTTCCAGAGTATCACAGAAGGCCAGGGACAGACAGTTGGGTGTGGGAATGAGAGAGGGAGCTGAAACAATATTGAACCGGAAACAAGAGATACCTTTTGCAGGGCACAGATGCTCATAATAATGAAACCCAAACAGCTCTCTGCCTGCAATAAAAACAGAAAAATCTGAAAATATTCAGCAGGTTAGGCAGTGTCTGGAGAAGAAAATGAAGTGGACATTTTATGTGGGTGTCATTTCATCAGAATTGGCTGCAAGGAACACCCTGTCCTATTAATACATATGTAAATATAACCAAATCACATCCTGGCATTTTGGAGTCCGGTGTGTGCTTTACAAAATGCAAACCATAGGCTTGAAATTTGTGAGTTACATACTTACTAATAAGGCTACACACTGGACAGAATGAGTTGATCAATAGCATTTAATGTTTGACATCTGGAGTTACGCACCTAAGTTCATGACAGGTGCCTCCTGCATTGTTGTGTCGCCTGTACTAAACACAAAGCCATACTGCTTTAGCCATGAGAGATCACATGATAACATTCAAAATGAAGCAGGGATCTACCCAGTGTGTTGACTAGTATATATTGTTAACCAATCACAAACAAGAGAAATTCTGCAGATGCTGGAAATCCAAGCAGCACACACAAAACGCTGGAGGAACTCAGCAGGCCAGGCAGCATCTATGGAAAAGAGTACAGTCAACGTTTCAGGCTGAAACATCGACTGTGCTCTTTTCCATAGATGCTGCCTGGCCTGCTGAGTTCCTCTAGCGTTTTGTGTGTGTTCATCGTCAACCAGTGGCTTGCTAGGTCAATACTTCACTATCGGTTGTGGGAGCTTGCTGTGCAGAAATTGGCTTCTACATTTCTACATTACAACAGTCACTCAATTTCAAGAAGATCACCTTGTAGGCTCTGAAGCTTCTTGGTGCATCCTCAGGTTGTAAATATTGTTTTAAAACTGTGAAACCTTTCACTGCTTGTCCTTGCTCCCCTCCCCCACTTTCCCCTTCCTTACTATCCTAGACTTGCATTTGCCTTTTCATAAAACTTGACCTAAACTGACTTTAGATATCCGCCACAATCTTTTCCTTTTCAAAATAAATCACAGAGTTGGTTTCCTCTCTGTCTTCAGTTCCACCATCAATTTAGAAGACAAAGGAAGGAGGGAACTGGACGCTTGGGGCTGAGCAAGACTTCTGACCAGTGGAACTGAAAGTTGGGAGGGGAAACAAAATGGCTGTCTGTACTCTCCAACTCATATAACACCGGCACACAAAGGCAGATTTCTGCACTGGGCCCAGGTCCAATTGCTGTGGCTACTTAACAGGCAGCAAGGCCAGTTCATCTCTGATAAGCAATGAGTCATATCAGGAAGCCTGAGTAAGCCTGACTAAGTTTACCAAACCTGCTTGACATTAAATGACTCACTCTGGCAGTTCAATCTCATTTACAGAATAACACCAGAATTTAATTAGGCAATAATTTCAAATAGAGCAGACACATAATGAATATCCCCAGATGGACATTTATTTAGAAGACTTAATTGTGTCATAGTTGCACTAAAATTGAAGCACAGATCTTTCCTGTAGAATGGTCAGAGCTTTTGTACACAATGCTCCTATAAAGAAACTTACGGTAATGGTACTATGTAAATGCAGGATGTTGTTGAAGTGTAACTAGACTTTGTACAAAGTATATTATTAAGTTGCAAACAACAGGAATTCTGCAGATGCTGGAAATTCAAGCAACATACATCAAAGTTGCTGGTGAACGCAGCAGGCCAGGCAGCATCTATAGGAAGAGGCGCAGTCGACGTTTCAGGCCGAGACCCTTCGTCAGGACTAACTGAAGGAAGAGTGAGTAAGGGATTTGAAAGTTGGAGGGGGAGGGGGAGATGCAAAATGATAGGAGAAGACAGGAGGGGGAGGGATAGAGCCGAGAGCTGGACAGGTGATAGGCAGAAGGGGATACGAGAGGATCATGGGACAGGAGGTCCGGGAAGAAAGACGGGGGGGGGGGTGACCCAGAGGATGGGCAAGAGGTATATTCAGAGGGACAGAGGGAGAAAAAGGAGAGTGAGAGAAAGAATGTGTGCATTAAAAAGAGTAACAGATGGGGTACGAGGGGGAGGTGGGGCCTTAGCGGAAGTTAGAGAAGTCAATGTTCATGCCATCAGGTTGGAGGCTACCCAGACGGAATATAAGGTGTTGTTCCTCCAACCTGAGTGCGGCTTCATCTTTACAGTAGAGGAGGCCGTGGATAGACATGTCAGAATGGGAATGGGATGTGGAATTAAAATGTGTGGCCACTGGGAGATCCTGCTTTCTCTGGCGGACAGAGCGTAGATGTTCAGCAAAGCGGTCTCCCAGTCTGCGTCGGGTCTCACCAATATATAAAAGGCCACATCGGGAGCACCGGACGCAGTATATCACCCCAGTCGACTCACAGGTGAAGTGATGCCTCACCTGGAAGGACTGTTTGGGGCCCTGAATGGTGGTAAGGGAGGAAGTGTAAGGGCATGTGTAGCACTTGTTCCGCTTACACGGATAAGTGCCAGGAGGGAGATCAGTGGGGAGGGATGGGGGGGACGAATGGACAAGGGAGTTGTGTAGGGAGCGATCCCTGCGGAATGCAGAGAGAGGCGGGGAGAGAAAGATATGCTTAGTGGTGGGATCCCATTGGAGGTGGCGGAAGTTACGGAGAATAATATGTTGGACCCGAAGGCTGGTGGGGTGGTAGGTGAGGACCAGGGGAACCCTATTCCTAGTGGGGTGGTGGGAGGATGGAGTGAGAGCAGATGTACGTGAAATGGGGGAGATGCGTTTAAGAGCAGAGTTGATAGTGGAGGAAGGGAAGCCCCTTTCTTTAAAAAATGAAGACATCTCCCTCGTCCTAGAATGAAAAGCCTCATCCTGAGAGCAGATGCGGCGGAGACGGAGGAATTGCGAGAAGGGGATGGCATTTTTGCAAGAGACAGGGTGAGAAGAGGAATAGTCCAGATAGTTGTGAGAGTCAGTAGGCTTAGTAGACATCAGTGGATAAGCTGTCTCCAGAGACAGAGACAGAAAGATCTAGAAAGGGGAGGGAGGTGTCAGAAATGGACCAGGTAAACTTGAGGGCAGGGTGAAAGTTGGAGGCAAAGTTAATAAAGTCAACGAGTTCTGCATGCGTGCAGGAAGCAGCGCCAATGCAGTCGTCGATGTAGCGAAGGAAAAGTGGGGGACAGATACCAGAATAGGCTCGGAACATAGATTGTTCCACAAACCCAACAAAAAGGCAGGCATAGCTAGGACCCATACGGGTGCCCATAGCTACACCTTTAGTTTGGAGGAAATGGGAGGAGCAAAAGGAGAAATTATTAAGAGTAAGGACTAATTCTGCTAGACGGAGCAGAGTGGTGGTAGAGGGGAACTGATTAGGTCTGGAATCCAAAAAGAAGCGTAGAGCTTTGAGACCTTCCTGATGGGGGATGGAAGTATATAGGGACTGGACATCCAAGGTGAAAATAAAGCGGTGGGGGCCAGGGAACTTAAAATCATCGAAAAGTTTAAGAGCGTGAGAAGTGTCACGAACATAGGTCAGAAGGGATTGAACAAGGGGTGATAAAACAGTGTCGAGGTATGCAGAAACGAGTTCGGTGGGGCAGGAGCAAGCTGAGACAATAGGTCGGCCAGGACAGGCAGGTTTGTGGATCTTGGGTAGGAGGTAGAAACGGGAAGTGCGGGGTGTGGGAACTATAAGGTTGGTAGCAGTGGATGGGAGATCCCCTGAGCGGATAAAGTCGTTGATAGTGTGGGAGACAATGGCCTGGTGCTCCTTAGTGGGGTCACGATCAAGGGGTAAATAAGAGGAGGTATCCGCGAGTTGTCGCTGTGCCTCGGCAAGGTAGAGGTCAGTACGCCAGACTACAACAGCACCCCCCTTATCAGCGGGTTTAATAATAAGGTTAGGATTAGTGTGGAGGGAGTGGAGAGCAGAGCGTTCCGAAGGAGTGAGGTTGGAAATGGGGACAGGGTGCGGTGAAGTCGAGACGGTTGATGTCCCGTCGGCAGTTGGCAATAAAGAGATCCAGAGCAGGCAGAAGACCAGAGCGGGGTGTCCATGAAGAAGAGGAGGGTTGAAGACGGGAGAAGGGGTCATCGGTGGGGGTGGAAGAGTCCTTGCCGAAGAAGTAGGCTCGGAGACGGAGACGGAGACGGCGGAAGAAAAGTTCCGCATCATGGCGAAAACGGAACTCGCTGAGGTGTGGGCGAAGGGGGACAAAGGTGAGGCCCTTACTGAGAACAGAGCGTTCTGCCTCCGACAGTTGAAGGTCGGAGGGGATGGTAAAGACCCGGCACGGATGAGAGCTGGGATCAGAGGGGGGAGGGGGGAGGCTGGGGGTGTCAATGGAGAGGGGAGGGTTGGGGTGAGAGGAAGATGGAGCCTCTGAGGGCCCAGGAGCTGACGGTGGGATCTGAGGAAGACGGGGCTGCGGAGTGGTGGTGGGGGAAGGGGAGACGGGAGTCACAACAGCAGCACATAAAGACCCGGCCTGGAGTTCAAGGCTGGAGCCGCAGTTGGTGGTTGCACGATCGCTTTGAATGTCTCCATGGTCGTTGCTGGAGTCCGGGTTTTGAATATGTCCTGAGGTGTTGGAGCCGCCGAGACCAACGGCAGGGGCCGCAACCGAAAGTTCATGCCTGCTACCATCCCTCCCCACTGATCTCCCTCCTGGCACTTATCCGTGTAAGCGGAACAAGTGCTACACATGCCCTTACACTTCCTCCCTTACCACCATTCAGGGCCCCAAACAGTCCTTCCAGGTGAGGCATCACTTCACCTGTGAGTCGACTGGGGTGATATACTGCGTCCGGTGCTCCCGATGTGGCCTTTTATATATTGGTGAGACCCGACGCAGACTGGGAGACCGCTTTGCTGAACATCTACGCTCTGTCCGCCAGAGAAAGCAGGATCTCCCAGTGGCCACACATTTTAATTCCACATCCCATTCCCATTCTGACATGTCTATCCACGGCCTCCTCTACTGTAAAGATGAAGCCGCACTCAGGTTGGAGGAACAACACCTTATATTCCGTCTGGGTAGCCTCCAACCTGATGGCATGAACATTGACTTCTCTAACTTCCGCTAGGCCCCACCTCCCCCTCGTACCCCATCTGTTACTCTTTTTAATGCACACATTCTTTCTCTCACTCTCTTTTTTCTCCCTCTGTCCCTCTGAATATACCTCTTGCCCATCCTCTGGGTCACCCCCCCCCCCGTCTTTCTTCCCGGACCTCCTGTCCCATGATCCTCTCGTATCCCCTTCTGCCTATCACCTGTCCAGTTCTCGGCTCCATCCCTCCCCCTCCTGTCTTCTCCTATCATTTTGCATCTCCCCCTCCCCCTCCAGCTTTCAAATCCCTTACTCACTCTTCCTTCAGTTAGTCCTGACGAAGGGTCTCGGCCTGAAACGTCGACTGCGCCTCTTCCTATAGATGCTGCCTGGCCTGCTGCGTTCACCAGCAACTTTGATGTATATTATTAAGTTGGCAGCCTTTCTAGTGCCAGCTTCATTCTGTTACCCTTAAGGCCAATATGTTGGATAACCTGTCAGTCTGGGGCTTCTGGTGCAATGGTTGATTTCGACCACTGGTTCTGTTGATGACCTCAAGTAGGAGAACAGTGGTTCAAGAAAGCCCCATGTGTTTGTACTCGGTTAAATGCACCCACGAATGTCTGATAATGTTTTGGGCCTGTTCCACTTGTGTTCGCACTGTTCCTGGGATTCCCAGTGTCTGCAAACTGCTCCATTCCTGTGGCTGTTAGCATGCTGAGTATATCTTCACTTCTCAAGCCAACTTTTGCATTAAATGATCTCAACATTATGGAGTGTTTTAATCCTTGACCAAGAGGCCAGAGTTGGAGGGACACAAGTGCAGGGGTGTTGGGGCTTGGCAGGAATAGGGCACACACTGCAGAATTGTGAAGAACTTCAAGTTCAACAGGGGTGGAATGAAGGCGGCCTGCCAGGGGTACTTTGGTATAATCACCACTAAAGATAACAAGGGCAGGAATGAGGATTTCAGCTGCAGAATAGGTGATGGAGGGCAAGACAGGGGCAGTGTCACATGGTACTTCCAACGCTCGTGGTTATGATGTCCAAGCAATCCCCAACTCAGAGTCAACGTTGTAAACAAGCTCTTTCAGTTCCAATCATTTCAGTAGCATGGGGATGCTGTCTGTAACATGGCCTGAGTTCCTCAGTATTTAACTGAAGGAGGTTTATGTTGGGCCAGCCCTGGATAAAGCTGTCTGAGAGTTCAGCGAGACTGCAGAGGGCCAGCTGAGGTGGAGCAGTTTTCCACTGGCCTATATGAGAATATACTCCATATCTTCACGGAACATTGCCGAGGAGAAGCATGAAGATGAAGCAGTTAGTGGAGGGTTTCCCTGTGGCCATTCCCCTCAGCAACCTCTTTGGATACTGTTGAGGGGAATGACATATCAGAGTCCAGCAGCAGCAGCTAGCCCAGTAGCACTGTGGCTGACTATGAGACACATCAGGGAAGGGTAAACTTAGGCAGGGCAGTAGTGATAGGAGACTCAATAGTTAGAGAGACAGACAGCAGATTCTGTGGCTGTAAAACAGAAGCTAGGATGGTGTGTTCTGTTCCAGGTGCTAGGGTCCAGAATGTCTCAGGGTGGCTGCAGAAGATTCTCAAGAGGGAAGGGGAGCTGCCAGACGTCTCGATGCACGTTGGCATCAATGCCATAGGTAGAAAGGGGGAAGTGATAGGGCTGTGGATGGGGCAGTTGTTATATAAGTAGATGCAGTGTGTATTGAGACTGTGAGAAAGGACAGGCAGTGGAATGAGTTGAAGTGTAACATAGGGTAAAATGAAGAAGGGTGATGAAGGTGTTATATTTGAATGCATGCAGTATATAGAATAAGATAGATGTAGCTGCATGGACCAACCATTGCTCTAAGCAAGATATTTTTTAATGGCCTGAAAACTGCATGGCACTTTGCAATATGAATACTATGAATATTTAGAATGAAAATTGAAAAAAAATCACATACTTTTGATTTTAATTATTAATTGAAGGGTACAATGAAAAGCAGTACAACAAAGAAAATTTATCACATTTCATAAACTTATTCTAGCTGTGTCCAGCTCCAGTTGTGCAGCAACAAAGACTGTGCTTGGGAGCATTTCGGTTGCTGCATGGCCGTGCATCCGCACAGCTTGGAGGGAACAGTGTTCCTATAATGTGTGAGTCTAGGATCAGCGGGCACAGCTTCAGAAAGTGGGAGATGCCCATTTAGAACCACGATGAGAAAGAACTTCTTTATTCAGAGTGTGGTATAACCATGCAGTTCATTACCATGAATATCTGTGGAAGCTAAGTCATTGAGTATATTTAAAACTATAGTTGTTAGGTTCTTGGTTAGTCATGGCATCGAAGTTATGGGAAGGCAGGAGAATGGTGTTGAGAGGGTTAATAAATTGGCCATGAATGGTGGAGGAGACTTGATGGGCTGAGTGGCCTAATTCTGCTCCCATGTCTTATGATCTACAATGAGAAATAGCAGGGATGTAGCTATTGAGAATACTAGAGCTAATGGTGCAGTCATGAACTAGAGTATTGAACATATCAGCACAGTACAGGCCCTTCAGCCTACTATCTACTCCAAGATCAATTTAATCTTCTGCCCTCCATTTTTCCTTCATCCATATGTCTATCGACAAGTTTCTTAAATGTCCTGGATGTCTTTGCCTCTACCACCACTCATATCAGTGCATTTCAGGTGCCCACCATTCTCTGTGTAAAAAACCTACCTCTAACATGCAACGAGAAGCCACTTCCGGCAATTCTCTTATGGTTGGATAAATCACAGGCAGATGTCTCCCCAGCCAGCTAAACAATAGTGGAGAAACATACTAAAGAACAAGGGGAAAGCCTACATTATTCTTGTTAGGCCAAGTTTGATTAGAATTTCGTGCTGCACTGCCCTTTAAGCGCATCATTTTCATTTAGGGAACAGAACCCAACCTAGTTGAAGAACAGGTGGTATTGTTTTTGGAACGGCAACCAGAGACTCTGACTGAATGATTTAAAATTTAATTAAATAAATTATCTAAAATAAAATGCCATGGTCTATAATAGTGGATGTGAACCAACTGGATGGCTATAAGGATTCACTGGATTATTTAATGTACTTTGGGGATGGAGTTTATTGTCCTTCACGTCTTTTGCCTCTAGGCCCACAGCGCCAGTGACTTCGTAAAGTCCCTCACACAGTCAGTTGTGCCAGCAGCTCAAGAAGACAACGTTACAGGGAAATTAGGGATGATCAATAAAATACCTCCATGCCAGTGACTTCTATATCCTATGAATGAAAGAGCAAAACCGATGGAGACTTAATGAATGAGTATTGTTACTTAAATACAAATGCAAGTTAGAGATCACTCTTGAATTCTAGCTTCAATAAAATTTCAAGTTATTGCTTGTTTCTTGCACCAGGATGCTCAGTAAAGATTAAATAACCACTTATCCAGTGTGTGCAGTAGGAACTTCAAGACTCAGACTAACAATTCAATCAGATTTTTATCTATACACTGTTAAATCTCTGAATTTAGGATATGTTGCGACAGTTCACATACCTAGTCAAGATTCAATATTCAATTGTATTTATCATGTGTGCATCAAAATATACAGTGAAATATGTTGATGTGCTAACAACCAGCACCCCCAAATGTGTGCTGGGGGAAGTCCACAAGTGTCACTATACTTTCTGGTGCCAACAGAGCATGTATACAACAACACACACAAAATGCTGGAGGAAGTCAGCAGGCAGCATCTATGGAAAAGATTAAATAGTCAATGTTTAGGGCCAAGATCCATCATCAGGACTGGGCAAAAAGATGAAGAGTCAGATCAGGAAGGTGAGGGCAGGGAAGGAAGAAGTACAAGGTGATAGGTAAAACTGAGAGAGGTGGAGGGGTGAAGTAAAGAGCTGGGAAGCTGATAGATGGAAGAGATAAAGGGCTAGAGAAGGGGGAATCTGATGGGAAAGGGTTGAAGACCATGGAAGAAAGGGAAGGAGGAGAAGGGCAGGTAAAGAGATGAGGTGAGAGGGAAACTGGAACGGGAATGGGAATGGTGAAGTGTTGGGCAGGAACTAGAGAAATCGATGTTCATGCCATCAGATTGGGAGCTACCCAGATGGAATATAAGGTGTTGCTGCTCCAGCCTGAGTGTGGCCTCATCACAGCAGAGGAGGCCAGGGATTGACATGTCCAGCATGCCCACAATGTCCCTAATTAAGCAATAGGGAAGTCTAAAGATTATTAGTCCAACTTGCCATTTTGCCATCTATTAAAAAAAACAACCACTCCGTAAATTGATACTGGATTTGAGCAGGAATTCAACAATACAGACAGGTCCATGATGCATTAAGATAGCATTTGCAATTTATGGGCCATTCTTGCAATAATCACAGTTTTAGTGTGTGTAAACATTTAGCAGAAAGCTTCTGGGATTTCTGCTTTCTAGTGGCACCGTGGAGAGAGATTGTTCATTGTATGTTAGTCTTCAATGTGATAAATGATTCCTGGAATTGACAAACACTGCTTGAGAAAGAGCAGTAACTCTTCCCAAGATTCGCTGTACATTAGACCACATGCAGCCACTTAGAGTATAGGCATGTAAAGTTTACTTTGCTGAGAGATTCTCCATTGCATCAATGATTTTTGACGTCCTTGTCCAGGAGTTTTACTGCTCAAGCTGCTTACATGTTTGGATCAATTGATTTCCGGAGCACAATTTACAGATCATTATCATTCATTTAAATATTTTAAATGTATTTTTCTATCATTCTGTAGCAGGAGACAAGTTAAGTTATGAAATAAAAGCAGCTAAGAATACTGGGCAGAATTAACAGTACTGTACAATGGATAAATGGTTATTTTTTAAAAACTTTTCTGCAACTGCTTTGTTGGATACAAAACAATTGGCATCAGTCGCAAAATCTTCTGTACTGTATTTAGTTTAAATTACTTTTGTTCTTGTGAGAATATTCAAATTTAGTATAATCTGATAAAGATATATACTTATTGCTAACAGTAACATTCACAATCTTACTTCTTATTACCACAATATTCATTTAGTCTACAAGTAACATTGTAAACACCAAGACTGCCCATTACGTTCTACAACATCAGCTGTCAGGGGATGGTTTTGACAGTGTGATGTGTGTTACTGAAGCCTGAGCAAATCTGTTGTCATCTTGTAATGGCTTTGTTTCAGAATGCGGGGATAGTTTGCAGCAAGATGAAATGGATTTTTAAAAGGTAAGAGTAAAAGGACACAGGCAGTATCTGTGGAAAAGACTACTGTCAATGTTTCGGGCCGAGATCCTTCATCAGGACTGGAGAAACGAAGAGATGAGGAGTCAGAGTAAGAAGTTGGGGAGGGGAGGAAAAAACACAAGGTGATAGGTAAAACCGGCGGGGGGGGGGGAGGGGGTGGTGGCTGGTGAAGTAAAAAGCTGGGAAGTTGATTGGTGATTGGAGAGGGCTAAAGGACGTGGAAGAAAGGAAAGGGGGAGGAGCACCAGAGCGAGGTGATGGGCAGGTAAGGAGATAAGGTGAGGGAGGGAAATGGGAATGGAGAATGGTGAAGGAGTTGGAGGGGGCATTACTGGAAGTTTGAGAAGTTGATGTTCATGTCATCAGGTTGGAGGCTACCCAGATGGAATATAAGGTGTTGCTCCTCCAGCCTAAGCGTGGCCAATGGAACTAAGGCAGATAAATGAAGTTGAGGTGCACTGCAGCCATGAACAAACTGAATGGCAGAATATACCCTTGGGCTGAATGCCCTATTCCTCTTCTCATTTAAATCAACTGGCTGTAGAAATTGTTACCAATGCTTTATTTGTAAATTTCTATTTTTGCTAAAGCATGTTATGTTGGTCCTTTTGTACTTTCTTCATTAAAGTATGTTATTTTTCAGATTGAAGTGTAATTATCAAAATAAAATGGTTTACTGTATAAACATGATGCAATTCAGTAAATCAGTGAACTATAAATATGAGCACATATTTTGTTTAGTAAATTAAGCTAAGCAGAAATAGATCTAATATAAAACAGAAAATACTGGAAATACTCAGCAGATCAGGCAGCATGTGTAGAACAAGGAACAGTTAGCATTTCAAATCAAAAACACTTTGTTAGAACATATTCTGGAGTCATGGAATACAGCAAGTGTTAATTACAACAACATCTGGTGTTCAGATCTGAATGTGGATTGCAGATTGAATTTAAAATGTAACTCAGAACAATGGTCTTGCTGGAGCTGCAGACTGGGGTCGATTGCAAACCCCATTGATCTGAGATGTCTGCATATGCATGAGACAGTGGTGATTAACATTCAGTTGAGGGTGTCTGAAGTGTTGGTGGGAAGATCTAGGTGTTTGACAACTATATGTAACTCAAGGGAAGCATTGTCAACTCAAGGTATTGAAGTAACAATGTAATTGTAACTATTGAAACTGTACTCAGCTAACATTGATCTTAAGGGTATAAAGATGTGATATACTTTGAGTTTGGGAGGCCTCTTCCAAGAGTGTGCCCAGTATGATGCCTGCTTGTTTTGCTGAATAAAAACTTGTATCTGTCTATGTGACTTTGATGACTCTGGTGACTTCGATCAGTCACAACCCCCTTCATCAGACATCGTTTTCTATCAGGTAAACAGAGTTGATGCCGGCCGGTGGTGTACTGGCAGCAGCACCAAATTTTGAGGCCATTGGTCCCAGTTCGAAACCAGCCGCCTCCTTGCACGCTTTCCATCCGTGCTGGATTGAGCGTCAAGCTAGCAACTTGGCCTCATAAAAAATAACAAATGCTAAGGAAATGGAAAAATGCTGCCTAATGTGCCACAAGGCACAAAAAGGAACAACCACAGCAAACAAGAGTTTATACAATAGTGATGCCATTTCTAAAAGCACTGCTGCCTCAGGCTAAGTTTTGAATTTGTTGATTGTGGTAGGAAGCTGATTGACCTACAAACTGAGATAGAACAGGAGGACTACAGCTCTCCTCTCCCAGCTGGTGGTAAGAAACTTAACTGAAATGAGCTAAGCAGTTTGCAGATTGCTCTGAATACCTCTGACAGTCCCCAATTTGTGATTAAGTTTGTACAGTACTCACACTTGGAGGTTGTTAAGGAAATGGAAGCGCATTTGAGACCATGCTGAGCTACATTATTGGAGCAGAGTCAGGTGGTTTAATGCTCTCTTGTTCTTTATTGGAGTTGAATAATACACAGTGTGTTTCAAAAAAAGTTCCACTTGATTGCAGGAACATCTTTAGCTTGTTGAAAACTTGGTTCCGGAGAAAAATACACCAAAAAGGAATGTAAATAAATGGCAAGAGACTCAATATTGGGTATTTCAGCAAGAAAATTGTCTGTCTGTCACCATTTTTGCCTCTTTTCGGCTAATTGGGATGGCCACTTGAATTGGGCCAAAATGTACTGGTCCTGATGTGCCCGCCCCAATTAACCAGAATCCACTTTGTATATTTGTATATTATATCACTATTGATCAATACACGTTGTATTTAAATCTTCAACAGCTTCACTCCTTTCTATCAATGTAACAGCCCCTATCACCAATAGCTCCGTCTCTCTCCTCCTTCACCACCTACGCCTGGTTTGGTTTTGTGTTTCCTTGAGCTAACTTGAGACAGATTTGAAGGTGCAAATTAATAAACTATTCTTATGTTTTTATCATAATGTTTCCCTTTGTATAGTGTAGTGAAGTCTGGTGAATAATTGGCCCCATTCTAACGGTTATTACAAGTAGACAGTTATCCATGACACCAGCCTCGCTGTGGAGACACTTTTTTTATTATCATTGCTGTGGTCTTCAAGACAAGCCTGAAAATTAAAAAAGACTTTCATCTCATAGCCGTTTGCAAGGAAGACTCCAGGCGACAGTTGTCACTGCTGGCTGATTGATGTCTAATGTTTTGTGACCTGCTTGTCACCAGCTGCAGCCCCGCATTGACAGGACGCCCGCGCCTTCATTAGAAGGGATCAGGAGGACTTCTGCTTGCAGCTGCTTCTCCTGATTAGCTGAGTGACAACAGCTAAAGGCTACTGCTCTGTGCAGTGTGTAGAGAAGGAATGTCAACGTTTGATTGGGTGTGTAAATCATGTGACTCTGGCCAGGGTGAAGTGGTACACTCACTGATATGGGCAAGATTTCCTTATGACGTAGAAGAAGGCACTTTGGCCCATCAAGTCTATGCTAGCTCTCAGAGAAATCCCATTCTCCGACTGATTTCTAGCCATTTCTCCCCACATTCTGCCACTAGGCTGCACCACAGGCAATCTGCAGTGACCCATTGACCAACCGAGCCGCACATCTTTGGAATGTGAGAGGTACCCAGAGCATCTAGGGCCACAGGGAGAGCAGGCAGATCCCACACAGACTGCATCGGAGGTCAGGAATTAAAATGGATCACTGGAACAATGAGGATGCGCCACCGTGCCTAGGTTTGCTTTCTGTAGAAAAGGTCCAGTGAAGGGAAAGTTGGAATGCGTGGAAGATATCTCTCACGGTCATCCCTTTCCATAATCTGGTTCTTGTTTGGTGATTGCAGCACCAGGAGATGGGTGAGCCTTCAGTTGGACAGTAGATCCATCCCTAACAGAAGTCCATTAGCTGATGGAAGTGCCTACTTGGTAACTGCACTGAGTACTCAATGCAGTACATGACATAGCAATCCATTTCCAAGGTTTGCATCTATTGATAGCCTTCCAGAAGTAGATTGTAATGTAGAGATGCTACATTACCACCCATGTACCATATGCCACTGGGGGCCTTTTGCATCCTTCCCATTCCATGTGCAGAAAGATCCTCCTCCCATTCACTGGCTTGCAGAGAAGGAGCAGGTTAAAATCGTGGATGGCCGGTTAGGGACTTATCCAAAGTACAATGATTGGAGTGTATCTCTGTGGTTGTGGAAAATCTGAAGCTCCCACCTCCCCACTTAAAGGCTGGGTCAGCTGAAGAATTCCAAAACTCACATTGGTAGATTTCTGCTACATAAGGATATTAATGAGTAGGGAGCAAGTCTAGTACTTATTACAGCAAAGCAAAGTTGTGCCGGCTCACAACAGAGAAATCCCATCAGGCCCGTTTCCCCCCTCCTTGTTTCTCATAGCCTTGTAACTTAATCTCTCTCACACATGCCCTCCAATTTCCCTTTGATTCTTTTTCACTCTGACGTACTCTAAGGGACAATTGACAACAGCCAATTAACCTACCAGAACAACAGGAATTCTGCAGATGCTGGAAATTCAAGCAACACACATAAAAGTTGCTGGTGAACGCAGCAGGCCAGGCAGCATCTCTAGGAAGAGGTGCAGTCAACGTTTCAGGCCGAGACCCTTCGTCAGGAGTAACTGAAGGAAGAGTGAGTAAGAGATTTGAAAGTTGGAGGGGGAGGGGGAGATCCAAAATGATAGGAGAAGACAGGAGGGGGAGGGATGGAGCCAAGAGCTGGACAGGTGATAGGCAAAAGGGATACGAGAGGATCAATGGACAGGAGGTCCGGAAAGAAAGACGGAGGGGGGGACCCAGAGGATGGGCAAGGGGTATATTCAGGGGGACAGAGGGAGAAAAAGGAGAGTGAGAGAAAGAATGTGTGTATAAAAATAAGTAACAGATGGGGTACGAGGGGGAGATGGGGCATTAGCGGAAGTTAGAGAAGTCGATGTTCATGCCATCAGGTTGGAGGCTACCCAGACGGAATATAAGGTGTTGTTCCTCCAACCTGACTGTGGCTTCATCTTTACAGTAGAGGAGGCCGTGGATAGACATGTCAGAATTAACCTACCAGCTTGTTTTTGCAATGTGGGAAGAACCCAGAACAGTAGGAGGAAGTGCATGTGGTCTAAGGGAAAAAACACAAACTCAGTACGTATAGCGCTCGAGGAGATGGTCAACCAGGAGCTGTGAGATGCCACACATACTGTTGCATCATCGTGTTAAGGTGCAATCAGCTATCATCAAATAACAAGCACTCTTTTTAAATATGATGCCCTCTCTCTCAAGGTGACCCATCCAGCACTGTTTGCCCAATTTTTGAAGTACAGGGATTGTTCTCGTGAAGAAAGCGTAGCAGCCAGTTTGCAGTTAACAGGCTCTCACGAAAAGCAGAACAAACTCAAGTATGTACATAGGTACCTGTCCTTACTTTCTAGATTAGTCAAAGGTATATTCAACCTGCGAAAGGTTAAAACAATAATAATTACTGGTCTTATATTGCTGATGATTTTGACAGGATTGCTGCTGTCAGACTGAGTTGCATCATGACTGATTTAACATTCAATCTTATTGTTTGACATGCCAAATTCAATATCTAGATCTCCCTCCTGGTATTACATTTTGTTATACTTGTGGCTTTCAACCATTTTCTTTCTATAAATCAGCCATTTTTACTTATTAACAGTCTTAGTAGATTAAAGTAACTAGAAAATCAATTTTGTACCTTACGGTAAAATAGTCTGGTCTCCCATCTTTGCTGCCTTGTGAGGTGCTTGGGTGGGTTTGCTTTGGTTTGTTCCAAAGAGAGAGAAGACTAATTAAGCCGTGATCAAATGGTGGAGCAGATCAGATGGGCTGAATGACCTAATTGTGCTCCTATGTCCTATGGTTTTATATCTCCTGTTTGTCTCCTAACTTCACATGCTCAATGTGAACTTCGCATGCAGTGCTTTGGCACATTTCCCCAAACATGAGCCAATGCCATAACACTGTCAGGTTGTTCCAATGTAAGAGGAATTACAACTGAGCGCTTTTTGGTTGTTATGATATGGAATTCGGTACCTGAAAGGATTCTCGAGACAGATTCAACAGAAACT
The DNA here is from genome assembly GCF_963921235.1 of Mobula hypostoma. Classification (NCBI taxonomy): domain Eukaryota; kingdom Metazoa; phylum Chordata; class Chondrichthyes; order Myliobatiformes; family Myliobatidae; genus Mobula; species Mobula hypostoma. The sequence continues at coordinate 67,671,274 of NC_086109.1, forward strand.
TTCAAAGTGGAATTGGAATAAACACTGTAAAGATCAGAGTTACTGGCAAAGAACAGAAGGTTGGGACTAATGTGAGAGCTTTTTCAATGATCTGGCACAGACCGAATGAACTCATTTTTCACTCTCTGTGCTGTGCCTTTCTGCACTCAGTCCGACACAGACTCCCAGCAGTGTCGTTGGATACAATGTGTGCACCCAGGCAGGTATCGTAAATGGAATAAGCAGGAATTGGCTGCATATTTTGTTGTCCCTGGCTGAGATGGCCTAACACAACCTCAAATGAGGCCTAGATTATTTTTACATCTATTACTGAGTCTCCTTGCTACTCAAACCACTGAAGAACGCACAGATGCACGCGCATGCCTGTGGTTTGAACTTTACTATCCAGCTTTCAATTTCAAGTTGAAATGTTTCTGAATATCGAGCCAAGGCATGAGATACAAGCCATGAGTAAGTCCAGTTCCCAAACCTGTCCATCACTTACTGTCAGATTACTAATTTGCATTGGTTTATTTTATTGGTTTATCATTGTCAGGTGTACTGATTTACAGTAAAAAGCTTTTGCTTATATACCCATTTGGGCATGTCATGCATTGAAGGAGTAAAAAGAAAACAGAATACAGAGTTACAGCTACAGAGCCAGTTCAGTGCATGTAGACAAATTCAGTGCAAGGGACACAGCAAGGTAGATTCGGAGATCAGAGGTTCATCTTTAGTGTATGAGAGACTGTAGTCAGTAAGATAGAAGCTACCCTTGAGTCTGGTTGTGCTTTCAAGTTTTTATATCTCCTGCCTGATGGGAAAGGAGAGAATGACCAGGGTGGCGGAGGGGGGAGGGGTCCTTGATAATATTGGCCACTTTCCAAAGGAGCAGGTAGTGTAGACAGACGGCGGAGGGGAGGGTGGTTTGTGCGATGGACTGGGCTGCATTCACAGCTCTCCACAATTGCTTACAGTTTTGGACAGAGCTGTAGGCATATAAAATAGTGATATATCTGAACAGGTTGCTTTCTATAAAAATTGATGAGTCATTGGGCCTCAGCCTCACCATTGCATACCATTCACTTAAACAATGGAAAGCATGAGCCGCAAATGATTTTCTTCCTGATTTGTGAGGACAGGATGTCAATGACTTTGAACGATCCAGGCACAGGTGGGTGTCACAAGTGGGTACCTCACAGTCCCAGCCAGTCAGATTCAGTCTTGACTTCTGTTGCTGTCTGTGTGGAGTTTGCATGTTCTTCTTGTGACTGAGCAGGTTTTCCAGTTTGCAGTTTCTCCCACATCTCAATAACGTGTGGATTAGCAGTTTAATTGGCCACTGTAAATTCTGAATGTGAGATAAGTGAATCCAGGAAGGAATTGATGAGAAAGTGGGGAAAGCCAATGGGCTAAGGTGTGATTAGCATAAAAGTGGGTGGTCTTTGCTCGAGCTGGACTCAGTGGGTCAAAGGAGACATAAGAGACTGCAGATGCTGGTATCTGGAGCAAGAAACAATCTGCTGGAGGAGCTCAGTGGGTTGAACAGCATCTATAGGAGGACAGGGATTGTCAACGTGTGGCATCAAAACTTAGCACCAGTCTTGATGCAGGGTCTTGGCCCAAAACGTTGACAATTCCTACCCTGGCACCCCCCGCCCCCACCCCAAGCCACACACACACACAGATGCTGCTGAGTTCATCCAGCAGATTGTCAGCCAGCCAATTGCCTGTGTGGTCTTAGGATGGTGCAATCTCGACACAGACAGCAACAGAGGTCAAGGTTGAACCTAACTGGCTGGGACTGCAAGGTTCACCCTCTTGTGTCTGGAGCCCATTAAAACATCTGGGTCTCTCAAAGATCATAGGCACCCTCTTCTCACAAATCAGAAAGAAAATGATTTGTAGCTCAGATAGCGAATTTCACAGCATACACCGGTGATGTTAAACCTGATTCTGATTTCAAACAATTGGTTTATTGATCATTACAGGATGTCTCTCTGGTGCTTCCTGCTCCCTTCCCCTTTTCCCAACCATGACTCCCTTCTCTCTGCCCCATTCCCACTCTCAGTCCACAATAGAGACCCGTATCAGTCAGGTTTGTCTTCCCTCACATAAGTCGAAACGTCGACTGTACCTCTTCCTGTAGATGCTAGCTCTTCCTTCAGTTAGTCCTGACGAAGGGTCTCAGCCCGAAACGTCGACTGTCCCTCTTCTTATAGATGCTGCCTGGCCTGCTGCGTTCACCAGCAACTTTGATGTGTGTTGCTCACATATGTTGTAGGGTTCGTGTTTTTTTTGCAGCAGTCCAGTGCAATACATAAAATTACTGTAGTACTGTGCAAAAGACTTAGAGTCTCCAGCTACATATATATGTGCCCAAGATCTTTGCATGGTACTGAACCAACCAGAAGAGATTGGCAGGTCTATTAATCAAAATCGATTAATTATTGCTACCATCAGGGAAGAGGTACAGGAGTCTGAAGACACACACTGAACAATCCAGGAAAAGCTTCTTTCCCTCTGGCCATCAGATTTCCGAATGGACATTGAACTACCTCACTACGTTATTTCTTTTTGCAGTAATACTTAATTTAACATGGTTAATATATATATATCTCTGTAACTTACAGTTTTTATTATGTATTGCAATGTACTGCTGCCATATGACAACAAGTTTCATGACATAGAATTCTGATTCTGATTCACCATGCGTCTGCTGGATGTCAGGCTGACCCAGTGTCTCAGAGCAGAGTAAGCAGTGACTCAGCCTGGCTGAACCTTGCCTGAATCATCCACACACCACTGCCATTTGTCATCTGTGACTCCCTGGAAAGAACACTCCCCTGTGCACCCGAACATGCTCGGGCCCAAGTGAGATTGGGTAATAATTAAAGACAGGCAAGCTAAGGGCTGCTTCATGATAATGACAGCACTCACTGGAAAGAACAAAGAGTTCTTCCTTGTTCCATCTCTTATCTGATTCGAACTTGAGACCAGTTCGTCCCACACAAAGCAGTCGGAGATTCTGCGTCTGCGAAGCTCGCTTTCCTATCGAAGAAATTTCAGGTTCAGTTGCTGAACAAATGATTGTTAGCTGCAGGGTAAAGGTACAGATAAAGCAGATTAGATGTATTGATGAAACTGTGTGATGAGCATCAGAAATTCAGAAACGATTGCAAAATCTATCTGGCCCATGTGCGAAGCCTATGTTGTTTACCAAAGCAAGTTTGATAGGGATAATACTACATTTGCAGGAGCTGCTGATGTGGTCCAAGCATCTGACAGGTTCATGTGGACAGTGTAATGGGACAGAAGGATTTGCAGGCATTGGCTTGAGGACAGCTCCGGTAGTTGAAAGGTTTTCCCACTAAGATAAGGGAGCACGTCAGAGTGGTTTCCTTGTGAGGAATTCCAGGGCACAGTACTGGCCTTTGGGTCTTCTTGATGTGGGGAGAAAGTGGCCACTTGTTGAAGAGCTGGAAATTGAAATGTTTCAGAGTTCTGCCCTGAAGCGCTGTATGAAGATGGCATTTCAGTTAAGAGTTGAAACCATGAGTGAGCAGTACTTTGTGTGCAGCTTGTGGGGAGGGTTGTATTTTATATTTTCCATGGAGAGCAGTCTACATCTATTTATTTATTATGTCGAGCAGATAACTCCAGTCTGTTTATTCTGCCTGTTCATGTAGCATCCTAGCTGGTTTGTTAGTATTGTCTTGGGAGTAATACTCAGCTCATTTACCTCACCTTGCCAATAAGTGACCACAATCTCATAGTTATTTATTCTTATTTTTATTTATTTAGAGATACAACCCAGCAACAGGCCCTTTCTGCCCAACGAGCCCATTGCCATCCAACTAAGTGCATGTGACTAATTACCCTACTAATCCATATGCCTTCAGAATGTGGGAGGAAACCAGAGCACCAGGAGAAAATCCACACGTATTAAACGGGGGAATGTACAAACTTTTTGCAGGCAGTGCTGGAACTGAACCATGGTCGCGAGCGATATATTAACATTCTGCTAACCGCTACACTACCGTGCTGTCATCAGGTGGTCTGAGTAAATACAGGGTGGTCTTGTGCAGGCATGGAGGTAACAAATAATATGCGGCATAAACACACACACACACACGCACGGACCAAGCTTCAGTGCTTGGTAGCCTGCTCCTCTGAAACGATAATGCTGACCTTCTCCATCTCTAATCCTCTGATGAGAACTGGCTCATGGGCTTCCATTTTCCTCCTCTTCTATTCAATAATCAGCTCTTTGCTTTTCTGACATTGAGTGGTTGCTGTTTTGGAATGCAACCCTGATGTTGGAAAGAAGCTATGTTGATTGTTTTTATTCAGTGTTATCAGCAGAATCTTTCAGTGTGCAATAGTATCACCTTCGCCCACACTACTCAAAATATTTTGGACTACATTTGTATTTGAAAGCTTATTTATCCTAGAAAATGAATTATAAAAAATTGAGGAAATATTTCAAATGTTTGACTACTTTAAATAACTGCTTATTGGCAAAAACAATGAAAGAAGACTAAAGGGATTACATGGTTCAATATTCTCCTTTCATGGCATTGCAAGTGTAAGAATCTCTCTGGCTCTTCCAAGGAAAGCATAGCTAATATAATCACCACATTATTCTCTGTCTCTGAGTTAAGCTTCTTCCCTGGAGTATAAGTTAAGCATTTGATAAATCTTGTTCTTTTTTTTCGCGGAGTGCATTCCAGGTGTTTTCAGCCACTGCATTCCCTTTGATATCTCACACAGAAAGCAGAAAATTTATGTGAAAGGTTTGCTGTGTTATTCAAGTATGGAGGAACACGCTGGAAGGAAGTGCCTAATTTTGAAATGCTTTACGAAAACACTCTACTCAATATCACTGAGTATTGCTGCTGTAGTACCCGGTAAAAGAAAAATGTAACTGTGTGTCAGAGCATGACACATTCCGAGCCTTGACCGTATGAAGTTACAGCTCAACACATGGACAATATCAGTGCAAGTACTCGATCCATATTTGTTGATAGATACATCAGCACTGTTAAAAACATCAGAAGATCTGTGAGGCTGAAAGCCCAGATTGCGGGGGATTTCAGCCAATGTGTGGCAGGGGTTTTCTGTCAATTGCTAGAATTCTGCCAATGGCGATCTGTCTCGTATTCATGAATGGAATTGTGGGAAGGGTTTTACATCGTCTGCAGCAACGGCGTCGTTGGTCCCTCTTGGGTGGTCACTACAACCAACACGTTTACAAGTGTGGTTGGAAAGGGTCGCCCACCTCTTCAAGAAATACAGCGGTATACCTCAGGCATAATGGGATATGGAGCCAAGATACAAAACAACTGTGCTCACTGTGTGTCACAGAACAGGCTCATGAGGCTGAATGGCCCACCGTTACTGCAGACGATAATTCCCACAATTCCATTAACGATAATGAGGTCATAGGTAGAAATACTCTGCACATCCGAGCTTTCTGTAGATTTTGTGATGTTGTTCTCCTACAGTGCTGATACATCTGTCAACAAATATGGGTCACCTGCACAGGTACTTGCACTGAAATTGTCCATGAGTTGAAAGTGCAACTCATATTGTTCTTAATTATTGTTTTACAAAGAGGGCTACTTTGAAAAGTTTCGGTAGAAGATTCACTATTTTCCATGTGGGCCCCACTACCACATTGTGCCACAGGAATGCACAATGGATGGTGGTTGTAAGATAGACACGCGGATCTGAGTGGAATGGAGGGATATAGATCGTGAAGAGATTTAGTTTGGTTAGATTTAGATGTAGGGCTGAAAAGTCTGTTTCTCTGCTGTACCTCTCTCTGTTCTATAGCTCAGTGTTATTTCCTGGGGAAAGTGGGAATCGCAAATAATCTCAGACTTTCTCTGTAACTGTAAAACTTTATTCTGCATTCTGTTATTATTTACCCTTGTACTACCTCAATGTACTGTTGTAATGAAATGATCTGCATGGAGGACATGCAAATAAAGCTTTTAAGTCAAAATCAAAGTAAATTTATTACCAAAGTACACATATGTAACCATGTACTGTCCTGAGGTTCATTTTTGCAAGCATTTATGGAAAAATAAATATAATAGTATCTATGAAAAACTATACATATGGAAACAGAAACTGACAAACAACCAATGTGCACAATAAGAGAAATTGTGCCAATAAAAAATAGTACTGAGACGAGCTGTAGAGTCTGCAGATTGTGGAGTCAGTTCAGGCTTATGGTAAGTGGAGCTCCCCATAGCGGTGAGGAGCCTGATGGTTGCCTGATAATAAATATTCCTGAACCTGTAGGACCTGAAGTTTCTGTAACTCCTGCTCAATCGTACATGCGACAATAATCAACCAAGCAACTAATTTACCTATAACCCACAGGCACATATATAATTTAATTCTTCTCCAGAGTGCTAAAATACAGAGTATTTGTGATTTGGTTGGGAACATTTAGGTTCAGGTGGATAGCAACCGCTTTATCTCAAAATTTTATTTAGTCCAAACATCAGAGGTCAAAGCCCCTGTTCCTATGCTGTACAGATTTACAGTATGTTCTATAGCAGATGCTGGAATACTCAATAAAAGAAAATGCAAGTCAGGCAGTATTTGCTGCGTGGGTACCAAAGGTTATGTTGGAGGATGATCAGTATTCAACCAGCTGAAAGAAAACAGAGCTTGCATAGTGTAACCTTTCCTGAGGTTGCTGGCTGCTTCTTGGTGACGTGGACACACTCAATCTCCCAGTGTAGTTTTACGTTTCCTCAATTAAACGTTTGCTTGGCTGGCAGAGCAGCCTAAAGGAAAGCCACTTTGAGATTCTGATCTGTAACCACAGGAGCAGTTCAGCACCACAAAACCACAAGTGGTATGCACCCAGGTTGAAGCCAAAGCTCCTGTTGCTCTCAGAGAATTGGCAATGTGTCATTCGACATCTCCGCTAGCCACTCCAATTCATTACAGCAGGAGGAAGTAAGCATGACTGCAGATACTGGAACTCTAAACTCTGAAAATGTTGGAAGATGCTTCCTTCTTTTTCTTTCCTTTGGGAGTGCACATCAATCCCAGTCTACTGCTCTGCACTTTGCCAGTGCTACATTCCTTTGACTATGTTCTTTTGTCCATGTTCTCACTCTCTAACTGTTCCCATTGACTCACTGACCAGATTACCTGGTTTACAGTGTTTCCCCATGGTCACCTTGGTTTTATTCTCTCAGAGACATCAGCCCTCCCCATCCTCTCTGTGGCTCAACAAACTTCTTTTGCCTCCTTGCCTGTCCCGACCAAGTGTCCTCGACCTGATACATTAATTCTGTTTCTCCTCCCACAGATGTGGCCTGGGCTACTGAGTAGATTCTGTTTTTTTTTATCAAGAATCCAGCTGCTTTTCTAGTGAGTTAGTCTTTATGTCAACTTTGTATTAAATTGTTTTGTGCAGTGTTGCAAAAATACAACCTGTAAATTTAGTTACCCAGAGATCATAAGCCTAGGTTATATATTTTAACTCATTACTATGTGTACGGATGATAACATGTTGTTTAATAGCAGCTAATCAAGGTCGATTGAATGCTGGTAGGCTGACTTTCTTCAGCTCCAAAATAGCAAGCGGGCAGCGTGTACACGTTCCCAGTCAAAGTGTGCTTCCTGTTATACTGAGGTTAATTTATAGTAATTTCTTTGTGTTTTCTATCCTCAAACCATCCTAATTTAATCCTGTCTATGCTAAATTCAAGGGGAAAGGGGGGCTGTGCTCATTGCTGCTGCTTATTGGTTAACTAAAGGTGGCCAGAGGTGTCTCAGAAATAAAAGTACATGTTGATAAGACATATGGTTTACTGGCTATTATTGGTGAGGGGGCAGGAACAGAGGCCATGCCTGAAACTGTCCAGCTAGACTACTTTGTATAGTTGTGATTATCATACCACTGGCAAATTGTGGTTGTCCAAGACAAGTTGTGGAAAAGATGCACAAAGATGTTGCTGGGCTGGTGAATTTTAATTAAGAGGAGAGGCTGCATCGGTTGGGATAATTTTCTTTGAACAAAGAAGACTAAGGGGAGATTTAAATGAGGTATATAAAATAAGAGATCTAGACGGGGGAGCGGGAAGGACATTTCTCTCAGCAGAGACGATTGAGTTAGTTGGAAGATTACAGGGGAGATGAGGTATATTATTTTTATCTAACAAGTTATAGCGTGTGAAACTCTCTTCTTAAAGCGTGGGAGGCAGAAACTTTCACTGCCTGTAAAATACGCCTGGATGACTGCTTGTGGACCAGAAGTTAGCAAATGGGATTAACGGAAATTATAAACATGAAAAATTCTGCAGATGCCTGAAATTCAAAGTCATGCACACAAAGTGGTGAAGGAAGTCAGCAGTGTCTATGGAAATGAATAAACGGTCAACATTTCAGGCCAAGACCCTTCTTCAGGACTGAGAAAGGAGGGGGGAAGTTGCCAGAATAAAAAGGTGGGGGGAGGGGAAGCAAATTTAAGTCAAAAGAAGATCATCTAAATTATCTTCTTTCGATTGGCATGAACACAAGGAGCAAAATGGTTGTCTTCTGTGCAGTAAGTTGCTCCAGTTCCATAAAGTGCAAGCATTATTCTGCTTACAATATATATAAATATCTGATATATGTATGATATATATATTCCTCATTGTTGGAAAGAGTAGAAAAAAAGAAAATGCACCTGTCTTACCAATTGTTCTTGTCTGTTAGTGATTCACATAATTCATGCCATTTGAATAAGAACTTTTACACATAAGTGGGCCATCAATATGTAAAGACTGGAGTTCGTGTCAAGAGAATAAATGGACTCTATGTGAAGCCAGTAGGCGAACCTGTGAGCCAACAATGTTGGTGATCACTGTGATAGTTTGAATCATTGTAAACATCATTGTCTATAGCAGAAGCTAAGCCCGAGAATGTGTTGGTATATATCAAGACAAAAAATTATGGTTAAGTAGTCAACATGACTTCCAAGAGGACCATAACCTTGTCGTAGGGTTTGAAGACCCACTTGCCTCAATGATCTGGAGAGCTATGTTGGCTGGAGGCAGGACCCTGTGCTTTGGCTCTTCCTAGGGTCACCTATGCCAAACAGGTCAAAGGGTAGAGGCGAAACTAAGAGTGGTCCACCATGCCTCCAGGTTTGGGGGTTCAGCTCAGGGCTAACAACCCAGAGTGGCCAAAAAGCAATTGTTACAGAAACAGCAATCTCTACAGATAGGGATGGAGGACCTTCATTGCTGCCCTAAATGCCAGCAGCATAACGGGCAGTAAGTGAGTAAAGGCTGATTTATACTTGTGCATCAACTCAACGCCGTAGGGATAGCTCTACGCAGAGCCTACACGGATCCCAACGCTGTAGCCTGACGCGCAGCTTTCCCAAAATGTAACTACGCGTCGCAGCAACACAGACTGCAACAGCTGTGATTGGTCCGCCTGGTAGCATCGCATTTCCTCCTAGGCTGCAATAGCTTCCCATTGGCCGACTGAAGGGCAGGGAAGGAATTCTGGCTGCAATGCTTTCCATAAAGCTTTACAGACCTCCAAAATTATGGAGGACACATTTCACTTTTACGAAAAAAGACGCTCCCTTTAAACCTGTTTACCCCGAGAAAGACTACAATGACCATGAAGCCTTGCAAGGGCAGATGTGTTCACATGCGCGACGTGCGTGAATTGCAGAGCGACGCAGACACATCAATGCACAAGTATAAATGCTCACAATACGCATAGGCCACTTGTGTAGGTTACGGCGTCCATTTAACGCACAAGTATAAATCAGCCTTTATTGTCAACATGAACTCAAGAAAACAGCAAAGGTTTTTGCACCATGAATATTGACAAAAAATTTTAAAAAATCTGGAATTAGAAAGAGGCATTTGCAATTGTCTTTAGAATGAAAAAGTTGAACCTTTTCCTATTGGACAGAGACTTTATTTTGGCAGACCCAATGAAAAATGAACAATACTCTGAAACACCTTACCTGCTGCTCTGTCCACTCAAACGGTAATGGAATCATAAGTTAGCAGTTCTTTGGACAGAATATTGCTGGCATGTTACTGATGATATGCACCATGCCATCAATATTCAGTCCAATGAATGACTAATTTATGTTTCCATTACAGTCAGTAACATGTGACCCAAGGGTCACAGTTTACTTGTTTTGTTAAGAACTAGCCTCATTTACAGAAGTAATTTAGCCGCCATTTGAAATTTGAGCCGCTCAGCACACCACTCACCTTGTTAGCGATTGTGACACTGTGAATCAGATTACTAGAAATTCAGGCCCATCATTAACCAGGGCACATTAGCTCAACTGGATGCACCATCTGCATTGTTGGTAGGTGCCATTCTACACATGGTTGTTAAATTAAAACTCCAGCAACCAATGTGATACAGAAGTTCCAGTGACATTCTTGAAAGAGGTAGGTAGCTTCCAAACAACTGACAAAGAAAATCTACAGATGCTGGAAATCCAAAGCAACACATGCAGAATAAAGGAAGAACTCAGCAGGTCGGGCATCATCTGTGGAAATGAATAATTCCATTTAGGACTGATGAAGGGCCTTGGCTCGAATCATCGACTCTTTACTCTTTCCCATAGATGCTGCCTGACCTGCTGAGTTCCTCCAGCATTTTGTGTGTGTTGCTCCAAGCAACTGAGCCAATGTTATTCCGTCAACCAAAGCCAGCAGAAACCGGCCTGCAAATCAGTTATTTACAGTGATAGGGCATGTGGAAATATAGATTACTTGTGAAATGCTTTGGCGTGTGGGTCCCGTATTGATGCATATCTTTCTAATTCCATTCCTTTATCTCGCTGAAGAGGAACGTATTAAACTATTAGCTGTGCCCTTTTACATAAATTCCTGGATTTTATTTCACAAAATATAATTAATCTAAATGTTAGATGCGGTACTTATGCTAATCCTCTTCATTCCTTTATTCCTCTATGCTCCTCTAAGACTATTCTTAGATCTTACCACCTTGACAGAACTTTGCTAACCTTTCTTAAGTTCTCACCATGTGTCTAATTGCCATTTAATTTATTAATGAGATTGTGATACATTTCAAGACAGGTCATTGCATCAAGGACATCATATAAGTGCGCTGTTGTAAATCACCTGATGTAGGTGTGAAACAGAAGAACGATCATGTGTTTCCAGTACAATAATCTGTGAGGCCAGTTGTCCTGTTACACACGTTCACTAAATTAACCCTTATGGAATTGGCAGTGGCAGTAATTAGAATCACAGCTCCAGCAAAAGAGGTTCCATCCTGACACCCCCATTTATAAATAAAATGACAGTGAGACACACAGTGAGAACATAAAGTCAAAGTTCAAAGTAAAATTTATGACCAGAGTGCAAACGTGTCACCACATACAACCCTGAGTTTCTTTTTCCTGGGGCATACTAATACACTATCAATTACTCCAAAAGACTGAAAGTAGAGTAAATACTGAAGGGCTTTTATTAACAGTAAATGGTCCAACGTCCATGCTGAGTATCTGCCCTGGACTGAGGGAGGAGCAGTGGCACAATCGCCTTTATTCAGGGGTCTGTGGGAGGAGCCACAGTAGCAGTCAGCAGAGGGGTGTGTCCAGACAGGTAACCCAGTTACAACATATATATATGGTTTACCACACATACCTAGCAAATCTATAGACCAGTAACTGCAAACAGGACCAATGGACAAATGCAAATATAAGTTAATAGCAATAAATGACAAGAGCATGAAGTGACAAGATAAAGAGTCCTTAATGCAAGACCATTATCAGTTGTGGGAACACCAGAGACAGAATAAGTATAGTTATCCCCTTTTGTTCAAAAGCCTGATGGTTGAGGGGTAGTAGCTGCTCTTGACCCTGTACCTCTACCTGATGGCAGCAGCGAGGAAAGAGCATGGCCTGGGTGGTGAGGATCTTTGATGATAGATGCTGCTTTTCTACGGCAACGTTCCATGTAGATGTACTCAATGGTTGGGAGGGCTTTTTCTGTAATGTATTTAGGAAAGATTAGCAAAGTTCTGTCAAAGTAGTAAGTTTTAAGAACAGTCTTGTAGGAGTGTAAAGGGGTAAAGGGACAGATAGGATTAGAGCATGTACATAATCTAAAATTTGCATTAATTATATATGCAAAAATCCAGGAATGTATGTAAAAGAACAGATTTAATAGTGTAATACATTCTGTTTCTGAGAGATAAAGGAGTTGCCTTTGTGTAGTTTGCATATTCTCACTGGGACCATGTTCCTTCAGGTGTTCTGATTTCCTTCCATGTTCCAAAGACATGGATTTGTATATCACTTAGCAATGATTAATTGCCCCTACTGTGTAGGTGAATGATAGAATCTGGAAAAAGCTGTTTGAAGAATGAAATGAGATAAATGTGGGATAAGTGAAAATGGGTCCTCAAACTAGTTGCTGCTCGGTGGACTGACAGGCCTGATTCAAAGTCAAATTCAATGTCAAAGTCAGATTTATTATCAAAGTGAATGCAGTACTGTGCAAAAGTCTTAAGCATATGTGTATACACAGCTCGGGTGCCTAAGACTTTTGCACAGTACTGCTTGTGTCAATGTGGAGCAGAGAGCAAACCTATAGATCTGGTGGGAGCAAAGGATGTTGGGATTGGCAAGGGTGAAATGCCACGGGAGGGCTGTGGGAAAGGTGGCAGAAAAGGAGTTCCAGGGGGCGCAGGGTGGCAGGAGTGAAGATGTACCCAGCCCTGAGACCGCCGGGCAGGTCATTTGACTTCAAATAATTGGTTCACTGATTATTACAGAATTAGCTCTCCAGTGCTTCCCACTCCCTCCCCTCTCCCTTCCCTCTTTCCCAACCACAATTCCCTTCTTCCTGCCTCCTTCCCACTCTCAATCCTCAATAGAAACCCATATCAGAATCAGGTTTATCATCACTCACATATGTCTTGAATTTTTTTTGTGGCAGCAGTACAGTGCAATACATAAAATTACTACAGTACTGTGCAAAAGTCTTAGGCATCCTAGCTCTATATATACACATAAGACTTTTGCACAGCTCTGTATATGTTACCGTATACTACCTTGAGATCGTTTTCAAACAATGCAATAGAATTTATGAAAGTTATACATAAACAAAGACTGACACATGCCAGTGTGCAAATGACAAACACCAATGTGACTCTGCGCTCTATGACTCCACGGGTAATTTCAAATTCTTCAGTGATTGGGCATGTTCTTAAATCCTTTGGGCAAGAAGAATAAAACTTACTGCAACCAATTGAGTTTTGATTGTTTAAACCATGAAGAACCCCTGCTGGTTGAATGTCAATTTCCCATCTTGCCAAGCTAAGCAGACCTTGCTGTAAGAAGCTGCGCTCAGCTCCCTGCCTTTCTTCACTGGAAGGGGTCTGTTGCGCCATCTAACCCAAGCGCTTATTTTTCAGATGACACAGACAGAGTCGTCAAACACTTCTACAGGGATGGAGTGCAAAACTATACGAAGCTGCTGCTGGGTGCTGATGGACAATCTCTCTACGTTGGCGCAAGGGATGCTATTTTCTCCTTGAATGTTTCAGATATTGCTCCCAACAAGTTCAAGAATGAGGTATATTCTCATTTATCTGAAAGATGAAAGACTATTATCCTGGCAGACAATGAACAAACATCTCCATTGGAGATTTTTCCTTTGCTTATTTTTGTATAATGTTTTGGAGAGTAGGACATTTTCAGAAGCAAAAAGGTCCTTAGGCTGCAGACTCAAATACTTTGCAAGCTAGATTTGCATTTTAGTTAGAGGCTTCTGTCAGCTGTCAGAGCTGTACACCCAGACACAGGGCAGAGGGTCATAGGAATATTATTCAGTCAAAGCACTTCATCAAATCACCCTCACCTTCCCCTGTCATTAGATGCCCTCCGGCAGCGGGAATGACTGACAGGATAGTTTCTTCTTTCACAATTATGTGATTGCAGAACCAACAAGAGCCCAGAATCTCTAAAGATGTGAATTCTAATCCTCGTTGTGTCCCAATCTGAAGAATACTCGAATATCTCAGCCAGACTTGACAGAGCAGATCCAATTGTTTTTGAGGTTAGCTGGATGCCTGGGTTGAGTTAATCAGTGAAGCATGACCAGTTAAAAATCCTAAAATATTATATAAATTTCATGGGACTACTTTGCTAGAAATTTGAATAAATCTCATGGCTGATTTAATTCTGTATCTGAATTTTACCAAAGTCAAACATGAGGTATTTGTCTCTTCAACTGACTGACTCGTTTCAAAAAATGCTTACAAAGAACAGCAAAATTCCAATAATCCAACGCTCTCGGGACTCTGGTGATGATGGGCGGGCTGATTTTCCTGACTATTAAAGTGTTAAGATGTCTTCTGCTCTCTCCATCCTCACTAACAGACTTTTAATTTAGAGGAATGCCCAAAATGCTGGAGGAACTCAGCCAGTCAGGCAGCAACTATGGAAGGAAATAAACAGTCGACATTTTGGGCCGAGACCTTTCATACTCCGCATGAAACATTCCTCCAGCATTTTGTGTGTTGATCTGGATTTACAGAGTTTGGCCAATCTATTGTGTTTACACTTTTAATTTCCTAATAAGGTCACAACACTACACAGAACTGGTCAACACAGCACGCAAGAAAGGCCCTTTGGTCCAACATGTCTATGCTAACCAAAATAAATATGACACAATAGTATAACAAACTTTCCAGTGAACTTGATGAGTTTAAAGGGGCCACAGTACCAGCACTCAGTGAGTCAGATGCCGAAGCATCAAGATTTCCGAACAATTGGATGATGAATTATAGGAGTTTTACTACGCAGGGAGCTTTGTCACTGTAGCTTCGTTTTGATGGAAACATTAAAGCTAATGAGCTGTTTGACAATTTCTATTACTCTGAAAAAAATAGAAATTGCTTCTTATGATAGTTCTATTGTGTCACTGAAATACAGTATAGGGTGGGGCACCAGTAGGATCTTAGGGGCACTCTGCTCAACTTCTCTGGCTGTTCAGTAGAATTTTATAGAGGAATGAAAGATTCAGTGTACAGCAGGTGTTTCATGTACCATCATTTTCTTTAATCTGTCAGGGTATAGTTCTCCTTTAATTAATCTGTTAATTGTAGGTGAAGATATAAAGATAGTTTATGGTAATTTAGAAATAAATTATTGAACACAATGCATTGGAACACTGATATGATTATGAAATTATTTTGGATAAGCTGGATTATCACTAGTTTTCACAGTATCCAATGCCTGAAGGAGTAAATTGTGTGATTATGGGCACCCCAGCGATTAATGACAGCAGCTGATGAAAAGGGAGATCTCTGACATGGTCATTGGTTTCTTCTGCTCAGTGCTCAGTCAAGGCCTGGCATTCATGCAGTCATCCCATTGAAGGGAACTACACCCAGTCTAATTCCCCCTGCACCCCAGCACCCAAATTCATCCCCCTCCCCTTACTGGTTTCACTTACTCACTTCACACACAGTTCATCTGTAGGCTTCCTTCCCCACTCCCCCTTACCGATCTGATTCTGGTTCCATTTGCCATTCACCTCTTCCTTAATGGTTGCATTGTTACGGCCTTTACTTATGAGAGTCTGGAATTGGTAGCCCCTTGTGCACTTGTATATCTCCCTCCAGCAGCTATCTCCAATCTTTGCACCATCCCCGCACCCCCCCCCCAGTCTTTCTCTATCTACCCCTCATTGGTTTCTCTGCCTCCATCTCTTTTTTTTTAAATGCCCTTAACTCCTGGTGGAGTCATCAGGGCGCCATCATGACAAGCTTTTTGCACCGATCTTTTTGGTGATTGCTCATCATGTGGCATTTCTTTAGCATCTGAAACCTGGAGGAGCCTATCCCAGGTTTTGTTTTACGAGGTCGAGTTGCTAGCTTGACACTCAACCCTGCACGGATGGAAAGCGTGCAAAGGAGTCGGCTGGATTCGAACGCGGGACCTGTTGCCCCGAAGTCCAGCGCTGATGCCACTAGATGGACCAGCCAGCGACCGTCCATCTCTCATTCACCTGTCAATATTCCTCATGTTTGAAAGCTGGTGAAGGTGAGGAGTCCGAGGCAATATAAATTTCTAGTGTGAATATAATCCCACCTGAGATGTTGCTGAATGACAGGTGATCGTATTCCTAATCTCTTTCCAGGTGATTTGGGAAGCCCCACAACAGAAGAGGAAGGAATGTCACTTTAAGGGGAAGAGCCTATCGGTAAGCATTCTTGTTTGTGAAAGTAAACTGTTCAGCTATGTCCAAGTCCATTCGCAATAAGTTTGATATTTGTCCATTTGCAGAGTGACTGCTTCAATTACATCAAGATCCTCCTCCAGCTGAATAGCACACACGTATATATTTGTGGGACTTATGCTTTCAGCCCTACTTGTGCCTACATTGTAAGTGTTAACACTGTTGCCATCAAATATTGGGTGATAAAACATTACCATATAATTACAGACAGGGTAATGCATTATCTTTTATTCATAGCAAATTGCAGACTTCTCTCTTGCAAAAGGCCCCAACGGTAACCTTCTCATGGAGGATGGAAAAGGTCGATGTCCCTTTAATCCGACCTATAGGTCAACTGCAATTATGGTTGGTGAGTAGAAGCAGGTTTTAAGTAGATGTTGCATAGTTCAATCTGAGAATGAGTACAGAATAGAACCAGAAATTCTTACTCTTCACAGAGATCCATAAACAGGAGAAAAACCCCAAACAATGAATGACAGAAAAATGTTAGAACCCCTAAGTTCTCTCTCCCCCTTCCCTGCCCAGTACCTCTGGTTATATCTGCCTGTGACTTATGCAGGGTTTGGGGGCCAGAGTAGAGATTAGTCATCATTCAAATGTTGCAACTTTATTCAAGCCTCTCCACTTGAAGAGCTTTCTAATGGAATTTCTTTCGCTCAAATGGGAATTTAACATAGCTGATGTGGAGAAATCATTTTGTTTGATTAAGATAGATCAGAACAGGGGCCTCCAGTGCAAACCATACACCACACACTTTCTCACACAAAAGGCAGAAATCTGGAATTCCCTTCTCTTGATTGGGTCAATTACATTTTTCAGGACTGAGGACACCAGATTAATTTGACTGAAAGGTAACAATGGTTGGGAGTACACATTGGTGGTATCTAACCATTTAGAACTGAAGGACGAAACTGCTAATCCTGTGAAATCCTCCAATCTGAAGTAGGCAGCACAACCATGTACTGAGCCAGGGAAATGATAGATATGTTGCATTATTTTTTAAAGGTTTTGTCTGTGAATCCAGGGGTTATCCATGGCACCTCCATCAAAGATTTGATCTTGGGTAAAAAAGAAACAAGTGGCAGGTACAAGCAACTGGATGAAGGGTGTCTCATAATAGATATGGAATGGCTAAGAGATAACTTAATCAAGAAATTAGAAGGGCATAAGGGGGGGCCTTGAAATGTCATTGGCAAGTAAGATTAAGGAGTATATCTAGAGCAAGAGAATGGCCTGTGAAAGAGTGGGTCCTCTTAAACAAAAACAACTTATGTGGAGTCTGGCAATGTGGGAGAAGTTCTCAATGAATACTTCTTATCTGTATTCACCAAGAAAAAGTATATGGAAGGTAGTGAGTTCAGGGAGGGGGTACACAAGTAACCTGACCAGGTCAATATTAAGAAAGTGGAGGCATTGGTTGTTAGGGAACGAATAAGGATTGATAGATCTCCAGGCTCAGATGAGATTCATCCCACTGTATTATGGAAGGCAAGGAAGGAGATAGCTGCAGTTGTGATGGAGATTTTTGCATTTTTGTTGACCACAGGTGAAGCGCCAGAAGACTGGAGGATAGTTAATCTTGTTTCTTTATTTAAGAAGGGTAGCAAGAAGAAGCCAGTGAACCTTATATCAGTCACAGGGCAATTATTGGAGAAACTCCTCAGGGACAGAGTTTATGTCCAGGAATAATCACCATGGCTCTGTGTGGGGCAAATCCCATCTCACTCGATTGAATCAAGTTTTTCAGTCTAAGAAGACTAATGAAGGCATGGTAGGCTGCAACCAAAGGTTAAGTCATTTGGGATCCAAAGCAAGCTGGCTAGCTAACTGGACCTAACGTTAGCTTGGTGGTAGGAGACGAAATATAGTGCTGGAAGGTTGCTTTTCAGGTCAGAAGTTTGTGACCAACAGTATATCTTGGGGATTGTTGCTGGTGCCCTTGTTTGATGTGATATACATCAATGACTTGAGTGTGAGTGGAGGAAATATTACTATGTGGATAAGAAAGTTGGTGGTGTTGCGGAGCGAGGAGAAGGTTTCCGAAGGCCACAGCAGAATATGGATCAGAAGGAAAGCTAAGCAGAGCACTGGTAGATGGAACTTAGTACCGACAAATTAAATTAAATCTCGCAGTCCCAACAAATTAGACCCCTTCCAATTTGCGCATTGCACAAAGGTACATCAATGATGCTATAGTCATCTGTCCTTTACACAGTCCTGTCCCACCTGGACCGTGGCGTATCCCATGTCAGAATGCTGTTTGTTGATTTCAGTTCTACTGTCAACATAATCATTCCCCAGAAGCTGGTGGGGAAACTGTCCATGTTGGGTCTCAACACCTTAATCTGTAACTGGATCTTGGACTTCCTGAGGAAGAGACCACAGACAGTTCGTATTAGCAGCAACATTTCTGGCTCATCACGCTGAGTATGGGCATCCACCCCCCCACCCCCCCCAACACGTACCCCCAGGGCTGCCTGCTCGGCATGTCGCTGATCACACTGCTCTTACATGACTGTAGTGCCAAGTCCAGATCGAAACACATCATTAAGTTTGCAGACGACACAACAGTGGTTGGCCTTATCAGCAACAATGATGAAACAGTATCGAGGGAGGAGGTAGTGAAGCTTGTGAACTGATAAACACCCGACAATCTGGGCCTCAACGTGGACGAGATGAAAATGTCATCAGGGTCTCCCTCCCTCCATTCAGGACATACAGTATATCAGAAGTGCCATGTACGCATTGCCTTCAGCATTATCAAAGAGCCCTCCCGTCCTTGGCACAATCTCTTTGATCTCCTGCCATCAGGCAGAAGGTGTCATAGCATAAGAACCAGAACCATCAGACTAGGTAACAGCTCCTTCCCCCGGCTGAAGACTTCATAGCACCCTGCTTCCACCCAGCACTCACGTACACCCCGTGTGAGTGCGCGGCCACGCAGCATACCACCCCATCCACTCTCCAACTCACTCTCAAACTCAGATTCTCATCCTGCTCTGGTCAGTTCTCATCTTTTATCGCTGCTGCTTCACATATTTATATGACTGCTTGCTTTATTATAACAGTGCTGGCAACATTCAACTGTCTTACATAAACATGCACTTGGCCATTTATGTCCACCTTGTCAGTCTTCAGGCCATCCTATCCAGAGACTTGTGCTAATATTATTTTGTGACTGTATGCTCTCGATCGTAACTACATGTGCTGTGTGTGACCACTTTGCTCCTTGGCCCCAGAGGAACATTGTTTTGTTTAGCTGTATACGTGAGTATGGTTGAATGATGAGGAACTTGAACGAGTGTGAGGTGATGTATCAATTGTGTAAGTCGACATATAGAGTAAATGGTAGGGTGTTAAGGAATGCTGATAAACAAAGGAACCCTGGGGTTCAAATCTATACTTCCCTGAAACTGGTAGATAGGGTATGAAGAAGGCCTTCATAGGTCAGGGCATGGAATATAAGTGTTGAGATGTTATGTTGTGACTTTACAAAACATTGTTTCAATTGTATGTGAAGCATTGTGTACAGTTCTGGTTGCCACGTTATAGGAAGGATGTGGTTGCACCAGAGAGAATGCAGAGGGTGTCCACCAGATGTTGCCTGGATTGGAGGACTTTTGGGGCAGTCATTAGATAGGCTGTGGTTTTTTTTTGCCTTGGAGTGAAGGATGCTGAAGGGTGACCTGATTAAGATCCATCAGCTTGAATTGTTAACTCTCTTTCTCTTCTCACAGATCCAGTCTGACCTACTAAGTCTTTACTATGAGGCATAGATAGGTTAGATAATCAGCTCTTTATCCTTTGGTAGGGGTAACAAAACAAACAAAACAAGTGGGAATTGACGGTTTTGTGGCCAAGTTTGCAGATGATACAAAGATAGTTGGAGGGGTGGGTAGTGTTCAGGAAGCAGGGAGTCTGCAGAAGGGCTTGGACAGATTAGAAGAATGGGCAAAGAATTGGCAGATGGAATGTAGTGTAGGGAAGATGGGTCATTATATTTTACACATTGGATGGATAATGTGGACTCTTCAGGTATGACAAGATCATTGATGGAGTATTGAATAATATGAGTAGCATCTTTAATATTCATTTGTCTTCACTTTCTCTAGAGGAGGAGTTATATGCAGGAACAGTCAGCAATTTTCAAGGCAACGAACCAATCATTTCCAGGAGTCTGGGAAATAAACCACCCTTAAAAACAGAGAATTCTCTTAATTGGCTTCAGGGTAAGTTACAGACAACAAACATTGAGATGCTGATGATAAAGATGAACGCTGAAGTAAAATCCCAATTCATAGAGATATTTTACAGCAGTGCAGTTGGAGAGAGAGTTGGCACAGAGCAATGGGATGTTGGAGCATTGTAATTCTCTGCGTAGAGAAAAGAATCTTTGTTCACCAAACATTCCTTCTCATTAACCTTCCACCTTCCGAATCCACCCCCAAAATTCAAATACGTATTCAAGTATTCAAATAAGTATCAAAATTCAAATATGTTTCAACAGATGAATGTTAAAGATTTATATATGTTTGTAATTTCAGGAAGTTTCAAGTTTATTTCTTGGGTTCAATTATCATAAAATTTACTGGAGGTTTCACTGTGTTCAGCTGATCAACCTAATGCAATAATCTGCCTCTAGACAAACAATGGAGTTATTTTAAACTAGGTTTACATGAAAATAATGAAAGGGTGCTCCGTATCATAGTTGCATTCACTCAATTAATTGGATAATGCAATAACTCACTGGTTCCAGTTCTCGCAAACAGTTGGAATTCAGGGGCAGTAGGCTCTGATCACTGCAGCAAGTGCTCCTGCATTTCCCCTTTGGATGCATTATTGTTCTAATAATACAGAAATCATCATTATGTTTCTGCATGTCCTGGATCTACGAGTCAAGCTCGGTGTTAATTGGAGCAGGTTTCCCTAGATGTGTACAGATCTATTGCAGTTCCAGTTTCATTCAGGAACTTTAAACCCGATCCCTTTAGTGTGTAGAAGATTATAGGCTATTGAACTCCAACTGGGGTGAAATATTCCATGGAAATCTACACGTCTGCTGTTTGACGTTTAAGCAAATCTCTTAAAAAAAACAAAAGCCCATCTCAGTCAGTTTTGTGGATGGACTTTGTGCTTCAGCGAAGAAATGTCAAAGATTGAACTGTGGAAAGAATTGTAACTTTAAATGTTAACTTCATTTGAAGTTTTGTACATAATTCATGAACAAGAGCGTTTCTTTTAAAGCCATTAATTTACTTAACTGACTTACAGATCCAGCATTTGTGGGCTCGAAGTTCATCCAGGAGAATCCTGGGAAGGATGATGGAAAAATCTATTTCTTCTTCAGTGAAACTGGCAAAGAATTTGACTTTTTTGATACTACAATTGTTTCACGGATAGCCCGAATCTGTAAGGTAGGCTCATTCAGGTGTTGATGGTGGGTAGGGAGTAGTGTCTTCTTATTTCTGATGTTTGGTAAAAAAATATGTTTTATGTAATGACCCTTTGTTGTTATTAAAGCCTTGAGAATTGTATGATTCTCTTCTAACTTGTGCCAATTGTATAAAGATCTTCTTATGTCAAGATGTGACAGGTATGGGTCAGCAGTATGGGGGCATGGTAGTTTAGCTGTTAGCACAATGGTTTTACAGTGCCAGTGATCACCAATTGGGGTTCAGATCATCCCATTATCTTTAAGGAGTTTGTATGTTGGTCTCCTCTGGGTGCTGTGGTTTCCTTCCACATTCCAAAGATGTTCAGTTAAGGTTAGTAATTAGTGGGCATGCTCTGTTGGCACCAGAAGCGTGGTGAATCTTGTGGGCTACCCCCAGCACAATGCTTGCTGATTTGAGTTCATGCAAGCAAAACATTTCACTGCATGTTTGGATGCTTCGACGTGCATGTGACAAATGAAGCTAATTCTTTGTTAGTTGCCCGTGATGAAGTCAGAGAGATAACCAGCCTGACCAAACCAAGGTTCCCACATCATCAGCTGTTAGATGCTTTGCACCATATCAAGTGTGTGCTTTACATCAAGTCATACAGCATTGGAATCTTCTTCGAGGATCTCCACCTTGTCAAGGTGGA
The DNA here is from genome assembly GCF_963921235.1 of Mobula hypostoma. Taxonomy (NCBI): domain Eukaryota; kingdom Metazoa; phylum Chordata; class Chondrichthyes; order Myliobatiformes; family Myliobatidae; genus Mobula; species Mobula hypostoma. The sequence continues at coordinate 67,693,617 of NC_086109.1, forward strand.
GAGACTTGTGAGTTCCTGAGATACCAAGAGCGATGCCACCTGAAGTTTAGCCATCTGGCACTTAGCTCCTGGGTTACCCACAGCAGAAAGGTCAAGGGGGAGGTTCCGGACAAGGAGCGATCTAATCAAGTACTCAGTGGCGGAGCTGGCAGAAGATGATGACACAGCACAATGGCTGCGAAAGTGGAGGAAGGCTGCATCAGTGGCAGTGCAGGGTCACCAGCCGTGGTGCATCCCTTGTCACTGGGCCCCCAAACCAATCTCTCAAGGACCATCTGGTGACTGCCCGTGCATCAGCCTCCCCACATTAAACAAAGTCATGCACGGGCGTTCTCCATTGAGGGAATCCTCCCTACCTGTATATGTGAGTCCCAGACTGGCCCCTGCAGCCTCCTGAGAACCCACCAATAGACAACCCCTCAGAAGAACGTTGTACTCGACTCGAGTGATCATGCTACTACTACCACAGCGTAGAAACAGGCCCTTTGACCCACTGTGTCTGGCACCCATTTGCACTAATCCTACATCAATTTAATTTCGGAGGATTTGACAGGAATATGGACTATTCCTATCAACCCCTCCCACACTAGATTTATGTAGGATTAGTGCAAATGGGTGCCAGACACAGTGGGCCAAAGGGACAGAAACATGGACCATTCCTATCAACTTCTCCCAGACCTACACTAAACAATCAGAGGTATTCCTCTGGAAGCAAGGCCTGAGAAATTAGAGACAAAATACACTCTATAGAAGCATGCACATTTACCAAATGGTGTAACTTCAAATATATGGTTAATTACCATTGGAAGTTCTCTAATTCAATGATCAGGTTTGAGAGCATCTGGGAAGATGCGGCTTTTAGACTGTTCAACAACCCCAGCAAATCTTTCATTAGAGCTGTGAGATATTGAAAGCAAAAGTTAATGGATCTGAATAAATAGGGAGTTTTATTGACTTCTAACAGTGTTCCCAGAGAGGGAATAGAAAGAGATGAATTTATAATTGTTGAAGGTGAACTGATGGGGATCAGAACTACAAGTAGATGACACTTTAATGGGAGTAAAAGGCAATCTTAATCCTCAGAAGATCGTGTTCAGTGATGTAGATCTGTAGATAGCCTCTAATTAGAGACAGTTTCTGATTGATTGGTTGATTGATGGCTAAATTGATGTAAGTCATAGCAATATCTTCAACTACACAGTGAGTGGTGTACAGGTCCTGAGGTATATTTCTGTTACCAATTCTTGCTGTGATTACTAGATGTATAATTACTCATTAATACAAGGAGTCATAATTTTAAGGTGACTGGAGGAATGTATAGTTCAAAGTATATTATTGAAGTATATACATGACACCATACACAACCCTGAGATTCATTTTCTTGTGGGCATTCACAGTGAATTTAATAAAAGACTGTCCCCAAGCGGACAGTCAGAGAACCAAACTGCAAAAGACAACAAACGGTACAAAGCCAAAAGAGGGAAAAAAATAAGGAATTAATGTTGAGAAAAAGAAATGTAGAGTCCTTGAAAGTGAGTCCAAAGGTTGTGGGGATGGTGAGCTGGGGGAATGTCAGAGGTAGGGTTTTTACATGGGGAGCGCTGGGTGCATGGAATGCACTGCCAGAGGTGGTGGTAGAGGTAGATACGTTAGGGGCATTTAAGAGATTCTTAGGCTACGTCCACACTAGACCGGATAATTTTGAAAACGTCGGTTTCGAGTAAAAACGACAGGCGTCCATACTAGGCATTTTTCAAAATATCTCTGTCCACATTAGCATGGATATTTGGGCGAATCTACTCCTACTGGGCATGCACAGACACATCTACAGAAAACAAGTGAAGAGGAAACGGTATAATATTTATGTTTCCGCGGCGGCGTTGTGCTATTTCCATTGGTCAAAAACTAGAGTACCAACAACAACAGGGAAAGAAAGTTTTTAACAATGTCTTCGAGGAATACAAAGAAAACCTCCACTGGAAAAAGCAGACCGACCTCTTAGTTTAGACAGACAATGAAGTCGAGCTGTTTCTGCGAGTTACAAATGACTACAAAGTCAGCAAAGCAGTGGAGAATATGGAGATGTTTAACTCCAAACAAGCTATTAACGTAGACAATAAAGTAAACAACACATGCATGAAGCCGTCCTCTACCCAAGATCAACAAGAGAGTGGAATCTTCTGCCGCCAGACCTGCGCAGTATTTCTGACATTAATATTTTTAAAGATAGACTCAATCAAATCAATTTAGGGGATCTAGTTAAAAAAGATAATTTTACAATTTAACTCTCACGCCGTTCACACCGACTGCGCGTTATAACAGCCGTCTGGCAGTGCTTGCGCAGTACCAAGCAGAAGCAGAGAAAACATTGTTGTTGTGATGTTGTCGTGACAGCGTTCTTAAATATCTCTGTTTACCCCGCCCACAGTACAACGCGCAACAATCGTTTTCAAACTTACACACTCTGGAGAGTGTTTTAGAAAAGCTTCGTTTTCGGGGGATGAAAATGCCGTTTCAATGTGGATGGAGGGTCAAAACGAAGAGAAAAAGCTTCGTTTTCAAAATTATCCGGTGTAGTGTGGACGTAGCCTAAGATAGGCGGGTGGATGATAGAAAATTGGAGTGCTATATAAGAGGGAAGGTTTAGATTGATTGTGGGCCAAACATCCTGTATTGTGCTGTAGTGTTCCACGTTCTGTGTACAATGGACCCATATTAAATGTGATAAGTCAGAAATCAAGACTGAAAGCAATGGGAAGTATTCAGTGTGTTGGAGATTGTCAGCAGAGATAGGAAGACCCAAGTCAGTGTAGTTGATCTCCCTTATATGTTGTAACAGTGATTGAAGCACCAACATTCTGAACAAGAACTCAACTAGCCCCTCCCAGTTATAACAGAGCTAGCGCCTGGCCACCCACCCAACGTGTGACTGTTGAGCTTGGAGTGACAGAAACAGAATAAGAAAATAGGGGCTACACACACAAAATACTGTTGGAACTTTGCAGGTCTGGTAGGAGGTCACAGTCCATGTTTCAGACCAAGACTCTTCATCAGGATTGGAAAGGAGCGGGGAAGAAACCAGAATAAGAAGGTGGGGGAAGAGGAAGGAGTACAAGCTGGCAGGTGATAGGTGAAACCAGGTAATGGGGAAGGTGGGTGGGTGGGGGAGGGCAGACGAAGTAAGAAGCTGGGAAGTAATAGGTGGAAGATGTAAAGGGCTGAAGAAGAAGGACTCTGATAGGAGGGGACAGTGGACATTGGAAGAAAGAGAAGGAGGAGGGGCACCAGAAGGAAGTGATGGACTGATGAGAAGGGGTAAGAGGGGAGGCAGAATGGGGAATGGAAAAAGAGAGAAGAGGACGAGTGAGAAATGACCAGACATGAGTGAAATTGATGTTCCAGCAATCAGGTTGGGGGCTACCCAGACAAATAAAAGGTGTTGCTTCTCCAGCCTAAGGGTGGCCTCATCGTGACCATAGAGAAGTCCATAGACCAACATGTCGGAATGGGAATGGAATGTAGAATTACAATAGATGGTCACTGGGAAATCCCACCTTTCGTGGTGATTGGAGCAATGATGCTTGATGAAGATGTTCCCTAATCTACATCAGGTCTTCCTGATGCAGAGGAGGCTGTGCTGCTGGCCACAGTAGACAAACCCAACAGACTCGCAAGTGACGTGTCGCCTCACCTGGAAGAACTGTTTGGGGGGCAAAATTGTTGTGAAGAAGGAGGTGTAGGAGCAAGGGGAGCACTTGTCTCACTTGCAGGGATAAGCACCAAGAGGGAGATCAGTTAGGAGGGATAAGTGGAAAAGGGAGTCATGTAGTGAACAGGTTTTCTGTGAGGATATTCCTAATGATAACCCAGCTAAAAGTTAACATTCAAAGAGTTAAGACATTAGGTTTGGATTGTTCAATTTCTCAGCTTTATTTTCTAAGTATCAGTTAATCTCGTTATAAAAATCTAATGAAGAACTAATTATATCATTTAGAAATTGTCACTGCAGGAAGTTAAAATAACAGTAACTCTCTATAAAAACAATTTGGTGAGAAGTCATTCAAGAAGGTATTCAGTTGCTAGAATGAGATTGGGCAGTATTATTCAGTTTTAGCAACAGTGAATTAGGTCTATAACCGGGGAAAGAAAGGGTAAAGCAGATTGGTGAAGACTGGGGAGATAGAGTAAAAGTAGATTTGCCCAATAGGAGGCTAGAAATGGCACAGGAGCAATGTGCTGTGGGCATCCTTTCTGATGAAACTGGGACTAATTACAAACAGCGGCAGATTGCACAGTGAGCAATTCAAACAAATAGTGGCTCTTATTTTATCATCCATGGGAATATTTAATCATCCATGTAAAAAATGGAAAGGACAGGGAGCAAAGTTTGTAGAAACTTTATAGGTTGCTGTGTACTTTAGATTGAGTGTGTCAGTTAGTTGTCAGTTTAAGTTTCGTTGTTCCAAATCCAGAATACATTTAGAGAAGTTAATTCAATAATTCAAAATAAAGATATACTAACCTAGCTTTCACATCTCATAAAGGGAAATTAAGACCATAAGACATAAGATAAAGAGCAGAATTAGGCCACTCAGTCCAACGAGTTTTCTCTACCATTCAATCAAGGCTGATTTTTTTCAACTCCATTCTCCAATCTCCTCCCCAAAACCATTAATCTTCTTACCACTGAAGAACCCACCCATTTCTGCTTTAAATATTCCTAATGACTTGGCCTCCGCAGGCCTCTGTGACAACAAATTCCATAGATTTACCACCATCTGGCTGAAGAAATTCCTTCACATCTTAGTATTAAAGGGATATCCCTGTATTCTAAAGCTGTGCCCTCATATCCTAGGCTCTCCTACTAATGGAAACTACCTCTCCACATCCACTCTCTCCAAGTCTTTCACTGGCTAGTAGGTTTCCATTAGTAAGAGAGTCTAGGAAAGTCTTAAAATCTCCTTTAACCCTCAAAAGCCAAGAATCAGCAGGTTTTCGAAATATGAAAGAAAAACAAAAAATGTTCCCATTAGTCCTTCTCTGTTAAAAGATCCTCAGTGAAGAGTTTTAATTTTAAAAAACTCTTCATATGAAAAGGGACCCTACAGTAGATTAACCTGGAAGCACCTGAAGATGTTCTGGGAGACATTTATAAATGGTTGGGTTAAGTTGTTTTCCGATCTTGGCAATTTACTTGCAAACGTTTCGTCACCATTGGAAGAGACATCAGCAGCGCACTGATGATGTCTCCTCACATGGTGACAAAATGTTTTCAAGTAAATTGCCAACATTGGAGAACAACTCAACCCAACTATCAACCTCCCATGCTACATATCTTCTAAATTATATTTGTAAGTGCTTCAGGATTGGTCTTGATGCTAAAATGTTGAATATAGACCGGGGTAGGCAACCTTTTTGCCTCTGTGGGCTGGATCGCGTATTAATGAGCAGATGGTGGGCCAGATAAATGCCAAAAAAAATCTTGAAGTATGGGAATTATCCATTTAAATACATCTAGTTATGTTTTGCCTCAAAGTAATGAATAACGCATGCTAGAAAATCAATTGTGCTTAAGGTTGCCTACCCCGATATAGACAGTAGGAACAAATGCTGTGAAGCTTAAAGAAGAACAACCTAGAAGAAGATTGCTTCACTGGCCACTGGCCAACTCTAAAGTTGGTTTCTTCCTAATAACATATAAGAAGAACTTAGCTATCTTTTTAAGGCCTGCTGATGTGCAAGTAGCAGCTCTGTTTGTGCCTTTCAGGGTAGGGTACTTACCAGAACATTTCCCACTCTACAAAAGCCATTCTGAAATTGTGGATATCACAGCAGTGAAGTTCTGAACTGTCCATGATGGAGTTCCACAGTACTCCTGCAATGTGACTGCCTCTGCTGCGTCACCTTTATTCTCTCACTACTCATTGGATTATACTCTGGAATTTAGAAGGCTGAAAGGGGATCTTATTGAAACATAAAAGATTATTAAGGGATTGGACACGCTGCAGGCAGGAAACATGTTCCCGCTGATGGGTGAGTCCAGAACCAGAGGCCACAGTTTAAGGATTAGGGGTAGGCCATTTAGAACGGAGTTGAGGAAAAACTTTTTCACCCAGAGAGTGGTGGATATATGGAATGCTCTGCCCCAGAAGGCTGTGGAGGCCAAGTCTCTGGATGCTTTCAAGAAAGAGATGGATAGAGCTCTTTAAGATAGTGGAATCGAAGGTTATGGGGATAAGGCAGGAACTGGATACTGATAGTGGATGGTCAGCCATGATCACAGTGAATGGCGGTGCTGGCTCAAAGGGCCGAATGGCCTACTCCTGCACCTATTGTCTATTGTCTATTGATTCTGCTAACGTCCCTTCCCCACTAGTTATCTCCCAACCTTTGGGAATGTTTATTGGCCTGGCCGTTTTCACCACTGGTCACCAGACCATAGCCTTCTTCTGCTCAGTCATTCTAATCCAATCTATGGCTCAGTCTTCCATTCCCAAACTCGGAGGATAATTTGCGCATTTCGAAGAAGGGCTTGATGTTATCATTAGTCTTCTCCATTATTCTGTAGTTGAAGTTGAAGATTAGATCAAAAAGCTTTGGTCCCTGTTTTACTTTTCCAGTTGCCATGACCTTGTAATATTCACAGTAAACGTGTTATCTAAGTGACTGAGTTGCACTGTCTTATTTAATTATGCTGTTCTACAGCATATCTCACCTGGTAGGCAGTAAGAATCAGAGAGAAGTAATTTATCTGGTGGATCAATCAGCCGGACTCTGTCACTCTCATTAGTTGCTGTTCGCTACCTCAGAAAGCTTTGTCATTTTCATTGGCATTATTGATCAAAATAATAGCTAACTAAAAAAAATTCATGCTTAGCATGAGGCGCCATTATACATTGATGTAATAATCACAGGAGCTCGTCAGTGACAAATTGCCATTGCTTAAATTGCCACCATTGATTTTTTTTTCCCTGAGCTGCATTAACATTTACAGCATCATCCTGTTCTTAATGAAAATAAATGATAATCTGGTTTGGGGATGGAGGAGGTGATGGTCTGGTTACGGAGAATCATTATTTTGCAAAGTACAAAATGGAAGAAGGCAGAGTAATGGTTGGAAATTGTGCTTCAGGAAGATTGCTCGACCTGAAACGTTTCACTGTTTTTCTGTCTCCATTGTTGCTGTCTGCAGTATTTTGTTTCTTGACGTGTTTCCGAACCGTGAGCCAAGTGAAAGTCTTGGCTGATGCTGCCTGACCTGCTGAAGTGTTTTCTAGAACATTCTGTTTTAATTCAGGCAATTTTTCTACATGCACAGCTGGGCAGTTGTTTGGTACCTTCACAGAGGTTCATTGTTGCTGGGCCCATTCTTAATTTTAAATTGGACGTCTTTTGTTAGCCAAGATTAATATGGTAAACAGAGGAAACGCCTCTGTTAAAGTTAGGTCACCAATCAGCTGTGGCAGCAAATTCATCTACTTCAGTTCCAGTATTCCAAAGTAACGAGTTTTGATGCAAATAAAATTTGTGTTTCAGCTCATTTACGCAAGTAGTGCATGCGAGCTCAATTTCAACATTTAAAGGAAGTTTGGATCGGTACATGGATGGTAGGGATATAGAGGGCTATGGTCCCAGTGCAGGTCGATGGGAGAAGGCAGTTTAAGTGGTTCAGCATGGACTGGATGGTCCAAAGGGCCTGTTTCTGAGCTTTACTTCTTTTTTGACTCCATGTTTGTCATCATACATGTTTACTGTTCAACTTTTAGTCACAGGAAGAAGAAAAACATAGAAGTAGGCCACTCAGCCATTGAGTCCATGCTGACAATTAACGACCCATTACACTAATGCTGTCTGTCTAGGTACCATATCCGATGCGGACTTTGGTGACCATGGTTTTCCATATAGATCTATCCTTCGTTTTTTGGATGACTTCCATTTTCTCGATGTGTAGCCACCTGGCTATGCTTTTGATGTACATAAGCCGAGGTCTTCCTCTAGGTTTACTCCCCTCAATCTTTCCAGAGAGTATGAGTTTTTCTAATTCATCTTTCTGCATGATGGGACCTAGGAATCTGAGTTGTCTTTCTCTTATTGTTTGTATGAGTGATGGAATGCTACCATATGTTAATTCTTCATCTCCCCATGATCCTACCACTCACCAGAGCACCAGGGGCAAGTTAACCAACCAAACCACACATCTTTGGAATGTGGGGAAAATCTGGAGGAATACACGGAGGAAATCCATCTGGTCACAGGGAGCATGTGCAAACTCCACACAGATAAGACTCAAGGCCAGGACTGAACCTGGGTCATTATTGGTGCTGTCAGGCAGCAGTTCAACTAGCTGCACTATTGTACAAACTCTTATCTCTTTGCCAATTATTTGTGTAACTGATCTTGGTTTGTGTTACTGGAGTCAATCAGTCTAGAGGGCAAGCCCGTTGCCTGGTTAGATTGCAAGTGAGGTCCCAGCTGTTGAAGGGTGTTCTATTTTTAAGATGGTGTTGCAAAGTATCTGAGAATATTGTATTTCTAAATCTTTGCTCAGCTGTGTTGTGATGGTCAGCAGTGTTATATTCTGTTGAAATCTCTGTTGTATAAGCACCATCAATAAAATCTTTCCACAGGGGGATATAGGAGGTGAGCGCGTACTCCAGAAAAGGTGGACAACATTCCTCAAAGCCCAGCTGTTCTGCTCACTCCCAGATGACGGATTCCCATTTAATGTTATCCAGGATATGTTTGTTCTGTCTCCAGGAAAAGGAAATTGGAAAAACGCAACCTTCTACGGAGCATTTACTTCCCAGTGGTATGTGAAATTGTACGAAAATTCAAATTGTTTGCGCTCAGCTCTCCGATCAGATCAGGACCTCCTGAATTTATGTTGTTTTTTGATAAAATTCTGATTTTCAAAGCATTCCTTTGATTATTACAATCTTAAGGTCTTGACTTTAGATTTGAACTTCAGTGAATATGTATTATCTCTACAACTTCCCTAATTCTCACACATAGCAGTTAGAGAGATAACACCAGGAGTACCTCATTGGTATATACACTCAGTGCCCTGAAACATCAGCGGTTAATTCCGTCCATAGATGCTGCCTGACTTGCTGAGTTTCTCCAGCATTTGAGTTGCTCAAGATTTCCAAAATCTGCAGAATCTCTTGTGTTTATAACATTTTCTGTTCTGTCTTCTGGGACTTCACCTGTGACTAAAGATGATGCAACAATCTCCTTTAAACCCCCATTTACTTCCTCTCTTGGCTGTCTCAATAACCTAAGATGGATCCCATCAGACCATGGGGTTTTTATCCACTTTAATGTTGTTAAAGGGCCCCAATACCTCTTCCTTGATACTGTATCAAGGTAAAATTGGTAAATTGGTTAACTATTGTCACATGTACTCAGTGGCCACTTTATTAGGTACACCCGCTTGTCAATGCAAAATTTAATCAATCAGTCATGTGGCAGCAATTCAATGCATAAAAGGATGCAGACGTGGTCAAGAGGTTCAGTTGAGTTGGGAGGGTGGGACAAGCTATGAAGTAGAGTCAACCTTTTTGAGTTACTTTTGGCTGAAGAGGAAGGGAGAGATGATGTAACTGAAAGACCCTATTGGCTAGTCTGAAATGGACACCAAGGAGGGAGCGACACGTTGTTTAAAGTGAGCGGCAGATAACGAGTGAATGACACATGTTTTTGGCTACAGGTGGTTTCCAGCACATCAGGATATTTTGTGCCATATCCCCATTGTTTAATTCTTCATTTTGGATTATCTTTCAAGATTCAAAAAACGTTATTGTCATCCTAACCGTACATCAGCTCTACCGGGCAGAATGAGACAGCGTTTCTCAGGAGCAGTGCAATCATAACATAACAAACGCAACACTAAATAATAAACATAACAATAAATAGTAAAATACAACAGCCACATGTCAGTTAAAATCAAGTTATAAGTGTCCAGTGCAAGTTAAAAGTGTCCAAAGCAGAGTCAGGTAGAGCAGCTATTTAGCAGTCTGACTGCCTGTGGGAGGAAGCTGTTTAGTAGCCTTGTGGTTTTAGTTTTGATGCTCCTGCAACGTTTTCCTAATGGCAGAAGAACAAACAGTTCATGGAGAGGGTGTGAGGGGTCTTTAATGATGTACCGTGTCTTCTGGAGGCATCGACTCTGAAAGAGGTCTTGGACAGAAGGTAGGGAGACCCCAATAACCTTCTCTGCTCCCCTAACCACCCTCTGCAACGCTTTTTTGTCGACAGCATCTTGATTATGAATTGCAGCAAATGACTTGGCTGGTAACTTGGAGGGGAGGAGACCACACTTCAGTTGTTGCTGCTGTTCTCAGGCTGTCAAGGAATTAATTCCAGGACATCCTCTTGGTTCAGTACTACTTTAAAGTGTGATAAGTTCTTGGAGCATTTAATGATACTGGATTCAGTTTTATGTTTGGAAAATGATATTAAGAAAGGTAATGTACCTTTAAGTTGGGCTGAACTTAAAAGACAGAAGAAAAGAAAGAGGTTCAGTTGTTGTTCAGACCAAATGTCAGAATGGGGAAAAATGTGATCTAAGTGACTTTGATCATGGAATGGTTTGATTATTGAAGAATCTGCTGATCTCCTGGGATTTTCATGCACAATAATCTCTATGATTTGTAGAGAATGATGTAGAAAACAAAATAAAATCCATTGAGCAGAAGTTCTGTGGGTGAAAGCACCTTGTTAATGAGAGAAGTCAGAGGAGAATGGCCAGCATACACCCTGTGGCCACTTTATTAGGTACAGGATACTTGTACCAAGAATTTGGATCATGTAATCACATAATGCCACCTAATTGTGCACTACATGGAGAGTGAACTGCAAGTTTCACATGGTTTGTGATTTTCCCTCTCGGATTGCCCAGGCTTCTGGCATGCTGTGTGCAGAGCAACCGTGCAATGTAGTGACCTCCAATGGAGTGCAGTCCAAGACCAGGATACCACTTCCATTATCTTATAGCTCTTCTGACTGTAAATATAATACTTTTATTATTTAAAAGTACATATTTTTAAAATGCATACATAATTAAAATGAATAAATAATTTAACCTTTAAAGCTATTTTCCAGCCTAGTTAATCCAGTAAAATGGCGCCATTATGTGGTGACTCATTATGTGCAGCTCTAGTGGGAATCATCAAATAATCCCATTACAACTACTACGGCTAAAATCTGCAGTCACAGCCATGGCTGCTTCAGTAAACAGTGTTGTTTTAATAGGTTTACAAAATCTATTGCACGTACAATCTCTGGAAAATAAAACTGAAGACCTGAGAAGAAGATTGCTGTACTAGAGGGACATCAGGGACTGCTGTGTACTTTACTTCATGGAAATATGTCTCACACCTGTAATTTTGGACGCAGTGCTGCAGCCCCATTGCTTCAGCATTCTCCACAAAGACAGGACAGCTCTGTCTTTTAAAGGCAGAGGAGGAGGAATTACGCTTTATGATTAACCCATTGTGATGCACAGTTGTGGCAGTTCTGCTCACCTGACCTAGAGTATTAGCGGTCAAATGTCATCCATGTTTTCTGCCATCATCCTGGTAGAAGTGTACATTCCACCACAGGCCAACGTCAGGCAGGTACTGGAGGAGCTGAGCAACATAATCAGCAGGGATGAAACTGCACACTCTGATGCCTTCTCTATAATTGTGGGAGATTTCAATTAGCTTGAAGTCGCTGAACAACTACCAATAACATATCATCTGTGGAACCAGAGGAGCCGACACGCTTGACCACTGTTATACTACCAAGAACGCTTACTTGTACCATCCCACGCCCGCACTTCAGGAAGTCCAACAGCCTGGCTGCATTTCTACATCCAGTGTATAGGCAGAGAGTAAAGACTGCAGCACCAGTGGTGAGGACCAAGAAGGTATGGTTAAGGGAGGTGGCGAAAAGCTTACAAGACTACTTTGAGTTGGTGAACTGGACAATATTCAGGAATTCACCTTCAAGTCAGAATGAATATGCCACAATTCTCATTGATTTTATCAAAGTTCAAAATTCAAAGTAAAGTTATTATCAAAGTCCATACTGTATATGTAACCATTAACAACCCTGAGATTCATTTTCTTGTACTCATACTCATTAAATCCAAGAAACATGATAGAATCAATGAAAAACTGCACCCAAAAGGACGGACAAACAACAAATTGGAAAGAAGTCAACAAACTGTGCAAATGTAAACAAAAAATAGGAATGATAATAAATAAGCAACAAAATATAAAGAACATGAGATGAAGAGTCCTTGAAAGTATATAGGTTACGGTAACAGTTCAGTGATGGGGCAAGTGAAGTTGAAAGAAATTATCTTATCTGGTTCAAGAGCCTGATGGCTGAGGGGTAATAATTGTTCCTGAACCTGGTGGTGTGAGTCCTGAGGCTCTTGTATCTTATTCCTGATGGTAGCAGCAAGAAGACAGCATGACCTGGGTGGTGTGGGTGGCTGATGATGGATGCTGCTTTCTTGCAACAATGCTCCATGTCGTTGTGCTGAATGGTGGAGAGGTCTTTACCCGTGACGGACTGGGATGTACCCACTAATTTTTATAGGATTTTCTATTCGAGCACGTTTGTGTTTCTATACCAGTCTGTGATGCAAAGATTCAATATACTGTCCACTACACATCTACAGAAGTTTGTCATGTTGAATCTTTGCAAACTTCTGAGGAAGTAGAGGCACTGCCATGCTTTCTCCATAATTGCACTTATGTGCTGGGCCCAGAACAGATCCTCTAAAATAGTAACACTAAGGAATTTAAAATTGAAAACCCTCTCCACCTGTAATCCCCCAATGAGTACTGGCTCATGGATCTTCAGTTTCCTTCTCCTGAAGTTAATAACCAAACTGCTGGCCTTGCTGACATTGAGTGAAAGGTTGTTGTTATGACATCACTGATTCATCACCACCTTTGGTTCAGCAAACTTAAATATGGCATTGGAACTGTGCTTAGCCTCACAGCCATAAGTATAAAGCAAGAAGAACAGGGGGGCGATAAGCACACAGCCTTGTAGTGCACCTTTGCTGGTCAACATTGTGGAGGAGATGTTTTTGCCAATCTGAACTGATTGTGGTCTGCAAGTGAGGAAATTGAGGATCCAATTGCACAAGGAGTTATTGAGGCCCGGGCCGTGAAGCTTATTAATTAGTTTTGAGGGGATAATATTATTGGATGCTGAGCTGTAGTTGGTAAAGAGCATCCTGATGTATGCATCTTTGCTGTTTAGATGTTTCAAAATTTCAAAGCACCTTTATTATCAGTGAATGTATACATTATACAACCGTGAGATTTGTTTACTTACAGGTAGCCACAAAGCAAGAAACCAGAAAGAACCCAATTAAAAAAAATAATTTAAACAAACGATGTTTCCAGAGTTGAGTGAGCAGCCAATGAAGTGGCACCTGCTGTGGACCTGTTGTGCTGTTAGGCAAATTGCAGGAGTTGATAAGTTTCATCATCACCAAACTCTCAAAACACTTCATCACAGTGGGTGTAAGTGCTTCTGAATGATAATCGTTAAGGCAGGTTACCACATTCTTCCTAGGCACCGGTATAATTGAAGCCTGCGTAAAAAAGGTAGGTTCCTCAGACTGTGTGGATTGGTGTGTACCTTTGAGAACATACTGGACATACACAAACCAAAAACTTTGGATGAACCAGGAGATTCAGAGTATGCTGAGGGCTAGATCTGTGGCATTGAACACTGGTGATCCAGAACTACCCAAGAAGTCTGGGTATGAACTAATGAAGGCTATTTTAAGGGCTAAAAAACAATTCCAGTTGAGGGTAGAGATAGAATTGGATGCACTTCAGCTCTGGCAGTGTTTACAGGCCATTAGTTCCTACAAAGCGAGACCTAACATCATGTATAGCTGTGATGCTTCACTCCCAGATGAACTCAACAGCTTTAATGAATAGTTTGAAAGGGAGAAAAAAACTACATCTGTGTGAATCCATACAGCACCTAATGACCCAGTGACCTCTGTCTTGGGGGCCGATGACAGAATATCTTTCAAGAGTGTGAACCCTCACAAGATGTTAGGTCCTGATGGTGCCATTGGAGGGCTCTGAAAGCTGTGCCAACTAGTTGGGGGGAGTGCTCAAGGACATCTTCAATTTCTCACCAGTGCAGTCAGATGTTCCCTCCTGCTTCAAAGGGTGATAATCATACCAGTGTCCAAGAAGAGCAAGGTGAGTTGCCTCAACAACTATTGCCCAGTGGCATGCACATCTACTGTGATGAAGTGCTTTCAGAGGTTGGTCATGGCTATTATCAACTCTGCATAAGCAAGGACCTGGACCCACTGCAATTTGCCTATCGCCATAATCAGCCTACAGCAAATGCAATCTCGCTGGCTGTCCGCTCGGACTTGGATGACCTGGACGATAGTAATACCTATGTCAGGCTGCTGTTTATTACCTACAGTTCACACCAACAATCATACCCTCAGTCCTAATCAAAGAGCTCCAAAACTGGGCCTCTGTCGTCGTCCCCACCCCCGCCACTGGATCCTTGACTTCCTCATCACGAGACCACAGTGTGTGCAGATCATAAATTGTATCTCCTCCTTGCTGACAAACCACATGAATGCATGCTTAGCCCACAGCTCTTCTCTCTCTGCACCCATGATTGTATGCCTAGCCTAGACACAATTTAAAGACCATCCATAAATTTGCTGACGACACATCTATTGGCAAAATTTCAAATGCTGATGAGGAAGTGTACAGGAGCATGACAGATCAGCTGCCTGAGTGTGTCGCAGCAACAACCTTGCACTCAGTGTCAGTAAGACCAAGGAACTGCTTGTGGATTTCAGGAAGGAGAAGTTGAAGGAACACACATCGAGAAATCAAAGGTGGAAGGGGTGAGCAGCTTGAAGTTCCTGGCTGCCAGCACCTCTGAGGATCTATCGTGAGCCCAACATATTGATGCAAATACAAAGAAATTCTTATTTCATAAAGAGTTAGAGGATAGTTTGTATGTATCCACAGATACTCACAAATTTCTACAGATGTACTGTGGAGAGCATTCTAACTGGTTGCATCACCACATAGCATGGAGGGGCCACCGCATAGAATTGGAAAAGTCTGCAGAATGTTGTAAACTCTGCCAGCTCCATCTGGGGCACTAACCTCCCCAGCATCCAGAACACCTTAAAAAGCTGATGCCTCAAAAAGGCAGCATTCATCATTAAGAACTCCACTCCCCACCCCGCCCCAAATCACCCAGGACATGCCCACTTCTTATTGCTACCATCAAGGAGGAGGTACAGGAGCCTGAAGATACACGTTCAATATTTCAAAAGCAGATTCTTCCCCTCTACCTTCAGATTTCTGAATGAACAATAAACCTATGAACACTACCTCAGTATTTTTTCCTCTCTTTTTTGCATTACTTATTTAATGTGTGTGTATATATATAAATTAGCATACACTGAGTGGCACAACCAAGTTGCAGGAATTGTGTACAGGAACATCTGCACTTACTATGGATTGGACATTCCCAAATCCAAATGGGAAACACCCAAAAGCTAAGGGAGAATGACAGAGCTGAGATCCTGTGGGACTTCCAAATACAGACTGATAAGTAGGTACTGGCCAACCAGCCAGACATGGTAATACTGCAAAAGGAACAGAAGAAAGCAATGGTAATAGGTGTGGCAATCCTGAATGACAATAACATCAGGAAGAAAATATGAGAAGCTGGAGAAATACCAGGACTTGAAAGAGAGGATAGAAAGGATGTGTAAGGTTAAAGCCAGAGTAATCTGGCTTTAGGAGCACTTGGAGCTGAGACACCTGAACTGGTAGAGTGGCTGCAACAGATCCCGGGAACAACATCTGAGATCTCCGTCCAGAAGAACAGCAAGGATGTTGCACCGAGCCCTCAAGTTCCCAGGCCTCTGGCAGAGGACCAGAGATTGAGGGGAAAAATACACATATGCACCACCCGTAAGGGGTGCAAAAAACAATTATATATATATTGCACACAAATTATACAAGGGGTGATTGATAAGTTCGTGACCTAAAGTAGAAGGAGTCAATTTTAGAAAACCTAGCTGTGACGAAGGCCCGTCACTAACTGCGGACAGCAAATGGTGCACTCGGTAAAACACTCATCCCCAGCAGTAATAGTGACTGGGTCTGAACCAGAGCTGCTGCATGGAGCTGTCTCAGAGAGGCAGCAGCAACCTGCACAGGTGTGCTGATGGTGGAGGATACCATCTTTAATTGGATAATTGAGTTAATTAGCTTTTGGTTGGTCTAGGGGGAGGGGCTTAGCAGTTATAAGCCTCAGGTTACCAAGGCTTTGGGGTTAGTTTTCTTTGGTGTTTAGTCTGAGGGTGGAGATGAGTTATTAACTTTCTGCATAATCACTGAAAGAGTTGAACTGCACGTGCATGTAACGAGAGCTGTATAACTCATGTCCTTCTACCCTAGGCCACGAACTTATCAATCACCTCTGCTGTAGACCACTTTCTAGAGGTCCAAGACGCTGACTTCTACAAAGAAGGGAGCCGCATGCTCCATGACCGCTGGACTAAGTGTGTAAATGTAGGAGGGGACTATGCTGAAAAATAAATGTGCTAGGTTTTCTAAAATTGACGCCGTCTACCTTAGGCCACGAACTTATCAATCACCCCTCGTATATTTATATGTACATGTACATTATATTGTAAATTATAGTTTTTGTTAGTCAGTATTGCAATGTATTGCTGCCTCAAAACAACAATATGCCAGTGATATTAAGCCTGATTCTGATTGTAATTCTGAGTCTATTGAGCTTAAGCAATACTTTCTTTAAAAATACAAAGGGGCAGGAGAGAAATGACACTCCTTGCATCTTGTAAAATTAGTAGTTGTTTCTATCATTTTGCTGGTTTAGACTTTGTATTTAACGCTGTGACTTGATTAGAGCTTTCTATTCAGTGCAATAACATATATACCATTGGAGAGAGATTAGCTTTATTTGTCATATGTATATCAAAACATCCAGTGAAATGTGTTATTTGCGTAGAACCAAATCAGCGAGGTTTTCACAAGTCCAGAGCTAACATAGCATAACCACAAAACTTGCAAACTCTCACTGTACATCTTTGGAATATAGGAGGAAACCAGAGCACCCGGAGGAAACACACACGTTCACCAGAGCAGGATTAGATTGTCAGAAGTGGGGAAAGAATTGCATGCTTAAACACTGGACTGATCTGCTGGTTCTCCTCTCAGGTATAAAGGTGGTGCAGCCTCTTCCGCCGTTTGTGCTTTCTCCATGGCTGATGTCACGAGGGCCTTTGCTGGAAGGTACATGGAGGTGAACCGTGAAACACAGCACTGGTATCCATATAACCAGAACCCCCCAGAGCCAAGACCAGGTGCTGTAAGTATCACTCGTGACAGCGTCTTTAGAGGAGTACGTTGGCTTTTTAATAACTGAAAAACTTTCTTGTTTTGCCACGGTCTTAGCTCCAATTTCAATTTGGAATATTTGTTAATTTGCTGTTCACTTATAAAGTTCTTGCGAAAAGCAGCCACTTCCAGTTCACACTGCTGACATTGATCACGAGAACCAAAAGCAGAAGGGGGCTGTTCTGCCTGTCCTTCCTTTGAATAAGATTATTGCTGATCTTTCACCTCAGTGCCACTTCCCTGCGCTAACCCCACATATTTTGATTTCCTTAATAACCAAAAATCTAGCAGTCTGTCTACAGTGTACTCAATGACTGAGACATTGTTGATAAAGACTGCAAAGAACTTTACATAGAGCAGTCTAGCACAGAAACAGGTTCTTCAGCCCCTGACATTGTGTTGAACTAACTAAACTACTGATATCCAATAAAACAAATTCCTTCTGCCTGAACATGGTCCATATCCTTCCATTCTCTGCATATTTATGTGTCTATCTAAGAAATTCTTAAACATCCCTACTGTTTCTGTCTTCACCACCATCATTCCTGGCAGTGCATTCCAGGGACCCACCACATTCTGTGTATAAAAAAAAAAGCTGGCCCATCTATTTTGAACTTTCCCCTTTCACGTTAAAGGCATGGTCTTTAGTATGAGATATCATCTGTTTACTCTATACCTCTCATCATTTTATAAACTCCTCAATTCTGTGAACCTTTTTTTTCTAGAGATTGGCTTTATTGTCACACTTACATCGAAACATCAGAACATATAGTTTGTCGTCGTCATTTGCGTCAATGACCAACACAGTCCAAGGATGTGCTGGGGGCAGCCCGCATGTGTCGCTATGCTTCCAGGGGCAAAATAGTATGCCCATAACTTACTAATCCTTCTGTCTTGGGAATGCAGAATGAAAATGGAGCACCTGGAGGAACATACAACCTCCTTAAGGACAACATAGGACTTGAACCTGGGTCACTGGAACTGTAAAGCATTACACTAACCACTACACTATTGTGCTACCCCACAGTAACTTGTTCTTATCTCTACCCTGAAGGGCCACATTCTGACCTCGAGACTGTCATCTCTGGTTCTGAATCGCTCAATGAGGGGAAATATATGTGAACTCTGCACCTACTCCACAACATCCCTTAAGAATATTATATAGTTCAGTGAGAAGTCCTGTTCTTACGAACTGAATAGATAAACCCACCATCCCAAAGACCAATCAGTTGAACTTTCCCTGCAATCTTTCTATTAGAAGTATATCCTTCTACGGATAGGGGGAACTGACTTGTGCAGAGTTTTCCAGAGTGTCATCAGGGCTGTATGTAATTGGAGCTGGATAACTTTCCTCTTGTACATGATTTATAACCATCTATTTGATCCCTGCTTTACAAATACTCTGGGCCTCCATAAATCCTCCTTGCAGAGAATTCCAAAGGTTCATTCCTACTAGGTGAAGAAATTTCACACCTTAGACTGAATGGCCAATTGCTTATTTTGAAACCTACACTATTCGTTCTGGGTGCCCCAGTCAGTGGTGTCATCGTTTCTTCTACCGTGTCAAGTCCCATTTAAAAAAAGTGTACTTTCCGTTGTGAGTTCACCTCTCTTCTATACCCAGGTCTGCTTAATCTCCCCATGTAGGGTGCACACTCTTAGTCACAGCGCAGTCCAGTAATCATTGTGATTGACCTTCATTGTGCCACTGCAGTCCTGAAGAAAAGACCATTGTTGAAAATGTGTGTTCATCCTCTGCGGTGTGGTTCCTGTCTTCTTGTTCTTTCTCAGTTTGGGAAGCTGCTTTCCTATCCCATTCCAGCTTCCTTTCCCGCTCAAACCTCTCGATGTATGTATTGGGCAATATCTGACCAAAAAAAAATTTCTCTGTTCCCATGATATGAATGACAAGCACCCCCTTCCCCATGGGGATCAGTGATGCATGTTTGTGCAGTTTGATACTGTCCGCACTATGATGTTTTGACAGGGCCATATCTGGATAAATGAGCTATTCTTTACCTAAGAGGCTCATTAGCTGCTTGAAGGGTGTGTGTAGAGAATGTGTTATAACTGTCCACGTCCTGTCACTTCCTATTGATAAACTCATGGAGCATGTAATGACTAGCTGGAGAAATGGCTCTTACCCCTGATTTTCACTGACTACAAGGGAAAAACAAAAAAAAACATAACCTGAGATCTTGTCACAATTTATACACCCACAGCTTGGGTGCTGTTGCCAGAGCAGCAAAAATGGATTTACCTCAGAACATCAGTGATTTC
Source organism: Mobula hypostoma (assembly GCF_963921235.1). NCBI lineage: Eukaryota > Metazoa > Chordata > Chondrichthyes > Myliobatiformes > Myliobatidae > Mobula > Mobula hypostoma. The sequence goes on from NC_086109.1 coordinate 67,713,344, forward strand.
TTAGAGAAAATTGCATTACTCCTCAGAAACATTGTAGCCTGAGTAAATCATTCAATCCTTCAGGCCTGGTTCGTTGATCAATTCAGTCACGGCTTCTCTGTCTGTCAGTTCCAAGATTGTAGGAGCTATTCAATGCAGTGGTCCCCAATCTCCGAGCCGCGGACCGATACCGGGTCGCGAAGCATGCAGGGGTGCAGCGGTAGCTGGAGCGCACCCAGCACATCTTTAAGAAAAAAACTGAAATAAACAAGCTAATTAATTAGGTGCTGCCCGGCATGTAAATGTCGGCCCAGATCAGAGACGATTGCTGATTTCACTTGCTCTACGCGATGTTCACTCCTCTTTCCAGGGTGCTGGAGCCGTTAGCTGTTCCATTGTTTGGTCAATTTAAACGCCAGCCCAGACAGGCTGAAAAGACAGGGCTGTCAGGATCAAGGTGACATGTTGAATCTACACAAATTTCTAATAAAGTATAGGCGCTGCTGTGCTTTCTTTGTAATGACAGTTACGTGCTGGTCCCAGGACAGATGCTCTGACACTTTTCAGAGAGAGAAACATCGATCCTTTATGCCGAAGAATTTAAAGTTTTTGACCCACTCCACCTCAATTCCTGTAATGAAGACTGGCTTCTGGGCGGCACCTAATTAATCAGCTTGTTTATTTTGGCTTTTTTCTTAAAGATGTGCTGGGTGCGCTCCAGCTACCGCTGCATCCCTGCATGCTTTGCGGCCCGGTATCAGTCCGCGGCCCGGAGGTTGGGGACCACTGATTTAATGGACAGCTCTTCCTCCAAGACATAGAGAAGGGAGAGTGGTCCATTAGCTCCAGGTGGGAAAACATTCACATTAATGTCACAATTAAAAAGGGATAATCTGCTCTATGAAATAGTAGTTAAATTTAACAACATTGCTAATTCCCATTGTGAGTCGTGTTGTTTGTGGGAACCCTTTTACTCAGCTCTTTGAGTAGATGGAACAAGTTACTGCTTTCCACACTTCAGCTTCCAGAGTCCAGACAGCTGGTTAATTATTAAAATTTGCAGCCAAGTGTCTCAGCAGTAGTAGAAAAACCAGAGCAAATGTGTTTAAGTTATTTCTGTGAGTACTGCGCTTTTATTATGTACTTACTGTCTTCATGATGACATAGAGCACTTCTAGTTCTCCAGAACCATTCCAGAATAAAGACCCACAATCTCTTCAACTGCCTCTTTCAGAACCCTGGGGTGTAGTCCATCTGGTCCAGGTGACATATCTACCTTCAGATCTTTCAGTTTTCCAAGCACCTTCTCCTCAGTAATAGCAATTATACTCATTTCTGCCCCCTGACACTCTCAAATTTCTGGTATACTGCAAATGCCTTCCACAGTAAAGACTGATGCAAAATACTTATTAAGTTCACCCCCCATTTCATTGACCCTCATTATTAACTCTCCAGCAGTCTGATATCTGCTCTCGGCTCTCTTTTTCTCTTAATATAAAAGTATTTTTCATATCCTCTTTTATATATTGGCTAGGTTATCTTCATATTTCATCTTTTCTCTCCTTATAGCTTATTTGGTTGCCCTCTGGTGGTTTTCAAAAGCCTGCCAATCCTCTGACTTCCCACTACTTTTTGCTAAATTAAATGCCCTCTTTTTTGATTTTATGCTTTCTTTGACTTCCTTTGCCAGCCGTAGTTACGTCATTCTCCATTCAGAATATCTCTTTATGCTGTGCCTTCCGAATTGCTCCTAGAAACTCCAGCCATTGCTGTTCTACCATCATCCCTTCTCATCACTTTTGGCCACCTCCTCTCTCATGCCTCTATAATTCCCTTTACTCCACTGTAATACTGATGTATATATGACTTTAGCTTCTAGCTCTCAAACTTCAGGGTGAATTGTATCATTTTATGATCACTACCTACTAAGGGCTCCTTTACCTGCCAGTCTCTTAACTGCGCTACAAGATCATCTACCTTATTCCTTATACTGTGCGCATTCTGCCTGTTCGTCCTCACACTCTCGCTACACACTGCATCTACTAGTATACCAACAGAGCCATCCTCAACCCTATCACACCGCTTCTCTTCCCCCGCCAGATCAGTTGTAAAACCCTCCCCAACAGCTCTAGCAAACCTAGCTGCAAGAATATTGGTCCCTATAGGGTTCAGGTGTAACCCATCCTTTTTGTACAGGTTGTACCTTACTCAGAAAAGATCCCAGTGATCTAGAAATCTAAAACTCGGCCCCCTGCACCAGTTCCTCAATCGTGTATTCATCTGTCAAATCATCTAATTCACTGGCACATGTCTCTGGGAGCAATCCAGAGATTGCGACTCTGAAGGTCCTGTTTTCCAATATAACTCCCTATATTCTCTCTTCAGGATATCCTCCCTTTTACTACCTATGTTGATGGTACCAGAATGTACCATGATTTCCGGCTGCTCACTCTCCCCCTTTAAAATGCTGTGGAGACATCCCTGACCCTGGCACCCAGGAGACAAGATACCATCTTGGTATCTCTTTCATGCCCACAGAATCTCCTCTAACTGTGAAAATGAATCCCCTAACACTACTGCACTCTTCCGCACAACTGTATGACTGTTGATAGTGTGTTTACATCCTAGCTCTAGAGGAACGCTGTTTCATTGGGCTTTATTCGTGAACTGAATAATTGAACTTGAACACTTTTCTCCCCCTTTCCCTTCTGAGACACAGAAGTCATACTCAGTTTCATAGACCTGGTCACTGTGCTTTCCCCTTGATAGGTTGTTCCCCCTCCCCAATAGTATTGAAAGTGGCATACTTATTATTGAGAGGTATGGACACAGGAGTACTCTGCACTGGTTGTCTATTCCCACCTCAACAGTCACCCAGTTGTACATGTCCTGCAACTTAGGGGTGAACTGCCTCCCTGTAGCTCGTATCTATCACCTCCTCGTTCTCCCATATGAATCAAGAGTCATCGAGCTTCACCTCCAGTTCCTTAACATCGTCTCTAATAAACTGCAAGTCGATGTACTTCATGCAGATGTAACTATCAGTAGAGTGGATGTCTCCCAGAGTTTCCCACATCTCACTCAAAGAACATACCACCAATCTTGGACCCATTCTCACAGCAGTAGCTATGTACTAATAAACAAAAAAAAGAGAAAAAAAAATCTTATTAGAAATTTACATAGCGCCTCCTCCAGTTCTGGCCTAAGCCTGGTGTGCCAAAGCCTGACCACTCTAAGACTGTCCACTCACAAAATTGCCACTCCTACGATGGCTACTCCACTTCCGCTTCATTTCTTTTTATTGGCCCTTGCCAAGTGCCGACCAGATTGTTACGATTGCAGCGCGCCAAAAAATCCAAAAAACCCCTGAGTTCTTTTCAAACTTTGCGTCACCTCAGCCATACAAGCGACTGCTTGTTTCAAACGCTGGAAACATTCTGCAGATTACCGATTGTGAAGACAAGTTACGGAACATTGTGATGAATTCTATTAAGTGGCAATGTGCTATTTATCTAAGCTTTGTGCTGTCCTCGCTTAGCAACAACCAGAGAAGGAATGAACTTTTAAAGCCTCATTTTAAAGCCAAATGCAACATATTTGTAGCATAGATGGTGCTGCATTGTAAGAAATATGACAGTTAATTTTACCTTCAGTTGTTGATTCCTACAAATTGGAATACAAGGATAACCAACTGTGTGGCTGTGGAAGGTAGAGGGATAAACATTGTCCAAGATAGCAGTGAGAAATGGGTCAGCTAAACTCTACCTGTTCAAATTGCTGCTGTAACTGGATAAACAAAGAACATAAACATAAATTTTGATGGTGTTTCTGCTGTTAGTGAGAAAACCATGCTCAGACAAAGTACAACGCTGTTAGATTGCAAATGTCACACCACTCTAAGAAGGGAGGGAGATAAAAAGCAGGAAATTATCGGCCAGTTCACCTGACTTTTGGTTGGGAAGATGTTGGAATCCAATATTAAGAATGAAGTTCCGGGATACCTGGAGGCACATGATAAAATTGGCAGAAGTTAGCATGGTTTCCTTAAGGGGAAATCTTGCCTAACAAATCTGTTGCAATCATTTGAGGAAATAACAGGCAGGATAGATAAAAGAGAGTCAGTAGATGTTGTTTACTTGGAATTTCCAAAGGTCTTTGACAAGGTGTCACACACGAGACTGCTAAACAAGATAAGAGCCCATGGTATTACAGGAAAGATACTAGCATAGACAGAAGACTGGCTGACTGACAGGAGTCAAGAGTGGGAATAAAGGAGATCTTTTCTTGTTGGCTGCTGGTGACTAGTGGTAATCCACACTGATCGGTGTTGAGACTGCTTCTTTTCACAGTAATTGCCAGTGGTTTGGATGACAGTATTGATGGCTTTGTGGCCAAGTTTGCCAATGATATGAAGATAGGTAGAAGGACAGGTAGCGTTGAGGAAGCTGGGAGTCTGCAGAAGCACTTAGATCAGGAAAATGGGTAAAGAAGTGGCGGGTGGAATACAGTAACAGAAAGTGTACGGCAATTTGGTTGAAGGAATAAAGGCATAGACTTTTTTCTAAATGGGGAGCAAATTCAGAGATCAGAGGTGCAAAGGGATTTGGCAGTGCTTGTGTAGGATTCCCTAAATGTTAACTTGCTGGTTGAGGAAGGTAAATTTGATATTAGCATTAATTTTAGGAGGACTAGAATATAAAAGCAAGGATGTAATACTGAGATTTTATAAAGCATTGGCAAGACCACACTTGGAATATTGTGAGCAGTTTTGGGCCCCTTATCTAAGAAAAGATGTGCTGGCATTGGGGAGGGTCCAGAGGAGGTTCAGGAGAATGATTCCAGGAATGAAAGGGTTAATGAGGGGTGTTTGATGGCTCTGGGCCTGTACTCACTGTAGTTTGGAAGAATGAGAGAGGATTTTATTGAAAACTTGAATATTGAAAGGCCTAGTTGGAGTGAACATAGAGGTGGTGTTTCTTATAGTGGAAGATTCTAGGACCGAAGGAAACAGCCTCAAAATATAAGGACGTCATCTTAGAACAGAGATGCGGAGGAATTTCTTTAGCCAGAGAGTGGTGAATGTGAAATTCAATGCCATAGATGTCATTTGGTTTTTTCAAAGTGGAGGTTGATAGGTTCTTGATTTGTCAGGGCATCAACAGTTTCAGAGAGAAGGCAGGAGAATCAGGTTGAGAGGGATAATAAATCAGCCATGATGGAAGAGAAGAGCAGACTCAATCGGCCAAATGGCCTAATTCTGCTCCTATGCCTTATGAACTAACAAGTTGTTTTTGTTGTTTTCAGAAAATTCATAGTAATTGAAGCTGACAATTAAAATATGAATTTTTTTGTTGATCTCTAGGTAGAACGTTGATGCAAGACAATTTAAAAAATCACCTTTGAAGCGCTTGAAATTCATTCATGTACTTGAGAAAAGCTCAGGTCTATTTTTGCAAACATTTGAGAATGTTAGTAAATATCTACACCCTTGAATGAGAGATTGATCAGTGGAGTACTCTCTGTCCATTCCACTCCACTCCTGAGTGCCTGATGATTTGGCGTCCATTTAAGTGGCTTGCTCCTTATTTGCAAACATTTGAGAGACTGGGAGAGCATAACGTAATACAATACAGCTGGTATATATGAATGCCAAAATCTTCTAAAGGCTATTCTTTTCAAGTGTACGATAAATTTTAATTGGCACACTGAAGGTCTTGTTGAAAAGTGATTTTCTGCTTGGGTCTGGCTCATCTCAACCATAAAGTGGAGGATGGAACACAAGTTGCCTGTTTGGCTTCGAAAATGGAAGCACAGGTAGCTGGTCCTCATTGACAAGTTCTCAGGTTTGAATGGGAGTTATCACCTGGTTTGGAGTTTCACAAATTTATGGTCTTTAACTTGGAATTGATGTAACTTAACACAAACTCTAATGTGAAGAGCCTGTTTTCACACTGTGTGACTCCATGATTCTGTGAGGAGTTATACATTGGTGAGACTCGACCTAAATTGTGGGACTACCTTGCCAAGCACCTCCACTCCAACTCCCAAAAGTGGAAATTACTGGTGGCCAACCACTTTAATTACTATCCCCATTCTCGCTCTGATATGGCGGTCCATGGCCTCTCTTTTTTGCCACAATGAGGCCACTCTCAGTGCGGAGGAGCAACACCTCATACTCAGTTTAATGACTCCAATCTAATAACATGAACATTGATTTCTCCTTCCAATATTTTTTTTTTCATTTTTTTCTCCCCCCACCCCCACATTCCCTCTTCTTCTATTCCCCACTCTGGCCTCTTACTTCTCCTCCTCACCTACCTATCACCTCCCCCTGGTTCCCCTCACTTTTCCCTTTCTCCCATGGTCCACTCTCCTCTCCTATCAGATTACTTATTCTCACCCACCTGGCTTCACCTATCACCTCCTAGCTAGTCCTCCTTCCCCTCCCCTCAGCTTTCTATTCTGGCATCTTCCCCATTACTTTCCAGTCCTGTAGAAGGGTCTCAGCCCAAAATGTTGACTCTTTATTCATTTCCATAGACGCTGCCTCATCTGCAAAGTTCCTCCAGTGTTCTGCCTGCGTTACGGGGTTGAAGTATTGGTCCATGATCTCTGTACCATTTCATTTACTGTTTGAAATTTCCCTGCAGACTGCTCTGCACATTCCTAATACTGCTGCCTATTATCAGTTACTGATAAATGGGACAGTCTGCAGATAAAACACTGTTTAGTCCTTGGTCTGAATGAGCAGGCCCCAATAAACAGCTAAGCTTTAGTTAAAAGCTCAGTTTTAACTGCAACCAAGCAAGAAACAGCTCTTGTGAAATTGAGGGACTTTTTATTGGCTGGGTGTTTGATGTTCTTCATTGCATTGAGTGATTCAGGGAAATACTGTATTTACTTGGTATAATTATAAAACAATCTAAATATACTAGAGAACATGTATTTAAGATGAGAGAGGGCAAGTTCAAAGGAGATGTGCCGTTCAAGATTTTACATGGAAGTTGATGGGTTCCTAGAATAGGCTTCATGGTGGAGGCTGATACAATGGAAGCTTTTATGAGGCTCTTAGCTAGGAACATGAATATGCAGAAAATGGAGGATGAATGTTGTGCAGGCAATAGGAAATTTTTTTAGTTATGGGCATTGTGTGGGCAATAGGTATTATTTTAGTTAGGCGTTTAATTAGTTTGGCACAATATCATGGGCTGAAGGACCTGTTCCCATGCTGTACCATTCCATGTCTGGCAATGCTGAAGAATCACTCAATTCAAAGTTAAGTTAGTAACAAATATCCAAAGAATTATCTACTTATGTTCTGTGGGGACGTTGATATCCATTCATGTCCACTGTATTAAGCATTCAGTATGCAAATAATCACCCACACTCAGCTGGCTCTAAGAGACAAGAGCAGGATTTGACTTCAAATGCCTGTTTTCCTGAGAGGGGCACCTTCACGCCACTTCATCAGTTTGCATGAGAACAGCCACTATCATCATCTCCCGCACATGATGATAAGGCTGGTGTGTTGTGAGATTTCTGGTGAGCAGGGTGTTAACATACTCCTTTGTGAGTCCAGTAGAATTGGCGAGGTTTGCTGAGCTGTGCACATTGTAGCCATTAATGTTGAGGAAGAAGCCAACAAATGGTCCTTTTGACAGATGCTTGGTTAAAGGGTCAATGTACATGTTAATTAATGCAAATTCACCTTTTGTTATCTCTCTCAGTGCATTACAGACAGTGTAAGAGCCATGAACATAACTTCTTCATTCCAAATGCCAGACAAAGTATTGAATTTTGCAAAGGACCATTTTCTAATGGAAAAGAGTGTCAAGAGTAAACTCGTTCTGACGAAGAAGCACGTAAAGTACACCCAGCTCGCTGTGGACAGAGTCCAAGCCACTCGGGGGCAATATGACGTTCTGTTTCTGGGCACAGGTATGGAGAGTTAATCGGACAGCATCTCACTACAGGTCGCTCCTGGGTAACAAACACTTGATCTATAGACACCCTTAAATATGAAAAAGCTCCTATAATATTATTACATTTGAAGTCCAGAGTGCCAGAGCCTCTCAATTTTCACTTTTAGTAAATTGTCTTTCTCATCAGTCTTATGTGCTCTTGATGCCATTCACACAATGAATATGGAAGGACTGTTTTCATATTAAGTTATTTATGTGTATTTTCAGACAAAATCAATTTATGGACAGCCTGTACTTGCATTTCTTCAGAGGGATAATCCAGAAATTAAACACTTCGTTAAAAAGCTGCCTTGCTTTGTGGCATTCACTGGTGTGCAGTGCTCCTACATCTTCTGTTATTCCTTCCTGTAACGGGAGCAGAAACCAATCAGTAATAGAGAGGGTGAGGTAGCAATTCACCTAGACTGCTTCCAAACTAGTGCGTTCTTTCAGTGTTCACATCTCTTTTACGTTGGAGAAATCAAACCCAGTTTGTGTGATCGCTTTGTAGACCACTCACATTCAGTCTGCAGGAGTGACCCAAAGTCTCCAATTGCCTGCCGCTATAATTCTGAGACCTTTCTGTTTGTGGCCTTCTGTAATGTCACAAGGCCAAAGGCAGACTTGAAGTACAGCACCTTATCTTTTGTTTAGGTACAATGTAGCCAGCACTACTCAATTTCAAATTCTTCAAATTTATATAACTCATTCCCCCTCCACTTCCTCTATTCTCCACTCTGACCTTTCACCTGTAACCTGCCTGTACTTCCCCTTGAGTCCCCTCCTCCTTCCCTTTCTCTTATTGTCCACTCCTCTCCCATCAGATTCTTTCTTCTCCTGCTCTTGACTTTTCCCACCCACCTGGCTTCACCTATCACCTTCCAGCTAGCCTCTTTCCCCTCTTCCCACCTTTTTATTCTGGCATCGTCCCCCTTCTTTCTCATTCCTGAAGACAGGTCTCTGCCTGAAACGTTTACTGCTTTCTATAGATGCTCCAGCATTTTGTGAGCATTGCTTTGGACCTCCAGCATCTGCAGAATTTCTCGTGCTTTAGATGACTCATACTTGTTTTTTATTTGGATGTGTGAGCCAACCAGGGCACCCAGAGAGAACGCAAACACAGGAGGTCACAAGAAGAATGTGCAAACCCCAACCAGATAGCGCCTGAAACCAGGATTGAACCTGGGTTACTGAAGCTGTGAGGCAGCAACTCTTCGAGCTGCACAGTTGCGTCCAGTGTTTCAACAGTCTTGCTTCATTATCCATGTGCAGAGACATCACAGGTAGAAAGCGGTACTGCTCCATCCGTGGGGAGACAGAATCTGTGCACAGTGCCCCAGATCAGCAACAGACTGAAGTGTTCTTGATCTCCTGGTTGGTACCTGACCGAAAGAAACACTGCATAGCTGCAGGCCTGACATATCAAAGGTTATTTCCATTATCACCTTTGTAAATTAAAATGAGCTGCATAAAGAGGAGGTGAAGGGGTAATGTTATTTTGTTCTTGGATGAAATACATTATTTCCATTATTTTTATAATTACTTCACTAAATTTCTGTTCAGCTGAGCACAAAAATATAGCTGATATAAAGAGTCACCAATAAATGAGAGGAGAAATGGCCTTGCTTCGGGAGAGCGCGCTCCCTGTGAATGTGGCTGTCTCAGATCACTGTCTGCAGAAATTATGGATCACAGTTCTTAACCATCTGCTGACTTACACTAAAACCAGTCTTACAAGGCTAGCAATTCAATGCTAGTGGGTAAAAATGCTGAACAGATGAAAAAAATTAGTGCTTCAAGATAGCTTATGAGAGATCCTCGGGTATTGTCAAACCCACCATGAGCCATGACATCTTAATAATAAATTGCTATTGCATACATTTAAGATGAAATATATTGATGTTGTTTGAAAATATTGCCACTAGATCTTTTCACCTTTTAAAATTTACAGCAATATTATTTCTTGTTTATTGACAGATACTGGAATGTTGCACAAAGCCATAAATGTGAATCACAAGGTACATATTATTGAGGAAATTGCTCTGTTTGCTGAACCACAACCAGTGCAGAACCTGATTCTGGATTCAAAACAGGTACAGATTTTATTAAGGGTGACTTCCTGATTCGGCAAGGAGGCTAAATAAACTTTTTTCATCTCAGGCAACACCGTAATATATGCTGAGACATGGCTCATTCCTCTGAAAAGCTACTTGATTTAATTTCATTTTCTCCCCAACTATCAATCACAGTAAGATTACTAAGCTCTTCCACACAGAATTTCAAACAAGAGAAAATCTGCAGATGCTGGAAATCCGAGCAACACGCACAAAATGCTGGAGGAACTCAGCAGCATCTCGGAAAAGAGTACAGTTGACATTTTGGACCGAAACTCTTCGGCAGGACATCTGTCAACTGTACTCTCTTCCTAGACGCTGCTGAGTTCCTCCAGCGTTTTGCGTGTGGTCCACCCAGAATTTGTGGGCTTAATAAATAGAGAGCAGTGGAGAATGTGGAAAGGAATAGGAAATTGATGGAGAAATCAGAAATTCTAGGTTGCAGTTTTGGTAACTTCACCCTCATCCTGTTGAAACTATGTCAGGCAGTGGGAGTGATTGCAGTTGATTGACAGTATGGCTGGCTGCCATGTCAACCCTCCTTTCCTTTGTGCTAATCAATTGGATGGTACCCTTGTGAGGCTCCTTCTGTGCTGTGTTTCTCAGCTTCACTGTCAAGAGATCTTAGCCGGTATCTCAGCACAGAGGCAAGGGAGCACAATCGTAACAAACCACATGCTATTCTTGAATTCAGAAACAGTCGTCAGGAATGCCTGGTAACGGGTTCCAACCTGAAGCTTTCTAGACTTGAAACGGAAATGCTACCATAATAAAAGGCTCACATTTGGATTGATTTCTAGTTTTGATGTTGCTTCAACCCCTATGTTTAAATGTTCGATGCAAGCATAGTATGGATTTACAATTGTTAAAATCAATTCATCGTCAATGTTTAATGTTATACTCAGATATACACTTCCATTGCTTAGTCACTCTGTGAATGAGAATTCAATCTTATGTTTAGATGTTGAATCAAAGCATTGTATGGATTTACAATATTGATTCGTTGGCAACATTCAATGTTACACTCAAAATGGATAGTTCCATTGTCGTGAATAGCTTAGTCACTCTGCAAATTGTGAATGAGTATTCATCAATCTGCTGTCCCGGAAACAAGCTAAGAATGTTTTTCTCAACCTACAGGGCATGTTATATGCATCTTCATACACAGGAGTGGTTCAGCTATCCGTCTCTAATTGCACCATTTACCAGAGCTGTGGAGAGTGTATCCTGGCCAGGGACCCATACTGTGCTTGGGACACAAACAGATGCAGGGACATACGAGGACTACAAATAGACCAGTAAGTGGTTTTACCTATGAAAGCATCCAAATCTCCGAAGGAGGGACGGTGGTCATGATATTTACTTGAGCAGGGTGCAGAAAAATGTGGAAGAGTTATGTTTGATTCACAAACAGACTTAGAGAGATGGATGGCCAAAATCAGGGCTGGATGGGATGCTGAGAGTAGAGGCAGAGATACGGGAGACATGAGAGAAGTGGGAGGTTGACCAGCAGTAAGAAGGAGTGGAAGGAGAGAACAAGGTGGGGAGAAGACTTAAGGTAGGGGAATGATCACAGAATTTTGGTAGTTACAATGCAGTGGTTATCCAAACTTTGACATATTAGGGGGAAACCATGGAGCTAAGAGGCACTTGAAGATTTGTTTACAGATCTTGGCCAATCCACTGCTGCTCTTAGAGATGTATCCTGATACACCTTTACTTTATCCATCCAGTCTTTCTGTTACCATTAATTTGACATGTCTAGGAAAAGCCAGACAACACACATAAAACAGTAACTATCATGTTGATATAGAGATATACAGCCCCTTAAAAGAACCTGAGCATATCCTGGATTCGATAGGTTTCTCTCCCACAAATCATATCTCCAATAAAACTAAAAGTAGGTTGGATTGAGAAGCACTTGGTTGCCATGATAGATGCAGTTTATTTTTAACCTGTCCTTGAACCCTGAACTTCCTTTTTCCACTCTGTTTTGGGGATTAAAATGTTAAGTCTGTTTCACTCACCATGAAGAGCACATTAGCTACTGAGTATTCCCGGCAATTCCCATTTTTATTTCAGAGTCCAGCTTCAAAGCAGTTTGCTTTTGTTTTGAAGCTAATTCACACTGGTCTATGTTAATATTTTTGTGTGTTGGATGCTGTAGATCCTCAGAACCTTCCAAACCAATAAACATAAGGAGAGAGTTATGCCTACTTCCAAATAACTAACTATTCATAAACATAAGATCATGCAGTTGCTGGAAATCCAGAGCAACACCAACAAATCGCTGGAGGAACGCAGCAGGCCAGGCAGCATTCTATGGAAATGAATAAACAGCTGACATTTTGGGACGAGACCCTTCATCAGTACTGAAAAGGAAGGGGGAAGCTGCCAGAGTAATAGGTGGTGGGAGGGGAAGGGGGACCAGCTAAAAGCTGGTAGGTGAAGCGAGGTGCATGGGGGAGGGGGATGAAGTAAGAAGTCTATTGAATAACAGTTGTAGTTTGTGAAGTTCAGCATTGTATGCAGAAAAAAGATGAAGAAAAGAAATTAATTACATGCAGTACCTAGAGAAATGTCTGGAGGAAAGGAAGATATCTTGTTAGCTCAGGTGTCAGAATAACTGTGGCTGCTGGTCTTCCAAAGCAATTGTCCTTTCTGACCTCTTGAAATCTGTAGTCACCTTCTGTTCTGTAAATAATCTCTGCCAGTGTAATTAATCTCTAAATGACCTTGCTTAGTGCTTATTTAAATAGCATATAAATAGTCAAGTTTGGTGCAGCGTTTGAAGAGCACGGACACATTTTGACAGCAAAATAATAGATGCTGAACTATATAAGGGCACTTTTCTTATGAAACGTGCACCAAACAACTTGTATACAAAGGATCTTGCATTTTATAGCAAACTTTCCTAACTACACAGCATGTTGCAGCCAGCAGCATATTTGTGCAGTACGATTGTTGTGGAGATGTCACAACACCTCTATAAAACCCTGGTTAGACCACACTTGGAATATCATGTTCAGTGCTGGTCACCTCATTTTAGGAAGGATGTGGAAGCTTTAGAGAAGGTGCTGAAGAGATTCTCTGGATTAGAGAGTATGTTTTTACAAAGATAGATTGAGTGAGCTTTTCCCCTTGGAGTAAGGGAGGATGAGAGATGACTTGATAGAAGTGTGCAAGATGATAAGAGGCATAGATCAAGTGGATAGGCAGAAAATTTTTCCCAGGGCAGAAATGTCTAATACAGGGGAGCATAATTTTAAAGTGATTGGAAGAAAGTATAGGGGGGATGTCAGAGGTATGGTGGAGGTCAGAGGCCTCACTTGGAGTATTGTGAGCAGCTTTGGGCCCCTTATCTTAGAAAGGATGTGCTGAAACTGGAGAGGGTTCAAAGGAGGTACATGAAAATGATTCCAGGTTTGAATGGCCCATCATATGAAGAGCATTTGATGGTTCTGGGCCTGTATTCACTGGAATTCAGAAAAATGAGGGGTGACCTCATTGAAACCCATCGAATGATGAAAGGCCTCATCAGAGTGGATGTGAAAAGGATGTTTCCTATGGTGGCAGAGTCTATGACCAAAGGACACAGCCTCAAAATAGTGGGACATCCTTTTAGAACGGAGATGAGGAGGAATTTCTTTAGCCAGAGAGTGGTGAGTCTGTGGAATTCTTTGCCACAAGCAGCTGTGGAGGCCAAGTCTGTATGTATATTGGTAGAGGTAAACAGATTCTTAATTGGTCAGGGCATGAAGGGATGCGGGGAGAAGACAGGAGATTGAGGCTGAGAGGGAAAATTAGATCAACCATGATGAATTGGCAGAGCAGACTCAATGGGACAAATGGCCTAATTCTGCTGCTATGACTTATGGTCTTATGGTAAGTGTTTTACACAGAGAATGGTGGGTGCGTGGAACGCTCTGCCAAGGGTAGTGGTAGAGGCAGATACATTCAGGACACTAAAGAAACTCTCAGATAGGCTCATGGTTGATAAAAAAAAATGGAGGGCTATTTAGGAGAGAATAATTTATACTGAGTAGGTTAAAAAGGCAGCACAACATTGTGGGTCGAATGACCTGTACTGTAATGCTGTATGTTCAAAAACGCATCTAATTAGTAGAAAATTGACAACATGCAGACAGTGTGTTTTAATTATGTTAACTGGAGGATAAAAACTGGCCATTACGCTGAAAGGAGATCCAATACTCTTTGAAATGGTACCCTGTAAGGGCATTGGCTCAATAGCCCATCTGAGGGGGTAACAGGTCAGGCCAAGCAGAACTGCAGTAAAGGATCAGCTGAATTACATTCTCACACCTCAAGTGGGAACCCATTTTTGCCTGCTTGAATTATGGATGACACTGATGTACGGTGATATGGCCAATGAAACAGAAGATATATTCATATCCAGTTAAAAAGGTTAAACAATTCCTATTGCTGTCTTCCCAAAATTTTTTGGGATTATCAAGAAGCTTTCTGTTGTGCACCTGAAGAGTGTTTTTTTTCTGATCTTGGAGCAATGCAGTGGAAGTCTGGCACCCACTGTCAAAGCCATACAGTTTCTCCTAATTCTGGAGAGAAGTGTGAATCACTTCCCAGATTTATTTATTTACTGAGGCAAACTATAAAGCGTCAATATTATTAAACCCTGGCTTGAAAAGAAAAATATAATTTGAACTTCTATCAATACTAACTTTTTTTAATAAAAGAAAGAACTTCAGGAATTGATGAGTCATCAGTTCATGGTAGGCCCAGGAGCAGCATTACTGGGTTCATGCACCATTGTGATTGTCTGTGCTCTGATTTAAGTGGATTAAGTAGTCAAGTTTAGTGACAGGCATTCTACTTTCTACATCGATGTTACAATTGTTGTGTTTGCTGCATGCCTTATTTCTGCAAATAATTTGTATTAGTCCTATTCTAAATATTAACACATGGGTAAATAGAAAGAGGATTGTTATTGATTGATTAAACAATGTTGGATTCTACGTAAGAGCACAATTGGCCCCCTGAGTGTAACCTGCTCTTTGTTATAATCATGCCTGATCCAGTCTTGGCCACAACACCACTTCCCCAGCCTTTGCCCCTACCCCTTCACTGTTGCTAACACAGGATGTCTTGTTTACAGACTTTGGACACAAGACATTGAGAATGGCAGGCCAGGACAACACTGCAGGCAGCCAAATGATTCGTTGTTGGAACCCAGGGGTTTGCGACCACATCGTAAGTGTTTCCTGCACCTCTGCTCTGGAAGACAGTTACTTATGCTCTATTATGTACTCTTGCAACTGTTTTATATATTGCACTTCTTTCATAATCAGCACAGGGATGGGTTTTGTATTTACTTACTAAGATTTTTAAACATTCCAGCAAGAAGTTCTGAATGTTTAAAATGGGCTTCTGACTAGAATAGTTCGCACCTTGGATACTGCACTTCAGCCTGATCCATCACTGGCAACACTGGCCTTCACCTGCCAAGACCCAAAACTCTAAACTTCTATCATAAATCTCTCTCTCTCTCTCTTTCTCCTTCTTTAAGATGTTTCTTAAAACCTTATTCATTGGTTAATCAAACATTCATTTACACGAATGTCCCAATGTGGTTCAAAGTCAAACTTTGTCCAGTTATATTCCTGTGATATCTCCCGATTAACCTGTCAATGAATGTTAACGTTCTCAGCGCCCTGTTCAAATCCCTTTATGTGCTTGCTCCTGTCTGCAGCTCCATCCTTGCAATATTCCAAAATGTTGTGCTTCTCCAACTTGCACCCTTGCTTGCCCTTGCCCCTGTGAGTGATGGATGTACTTTTGTCCCTCAAGCCCTGAATGAAATATCTATAGCAGCATTTCTCTGTCACCCTCTCTCCTTTAGCTGATGCTCACAACATGCTGGTTTGCCTAAGCTTTTGGTCCCATTCAGAGGTTAGTTGTTGCCTGCTGATGCTATCTTGAACTATCTTGGGACATTTTACATAGACAGCATTATTTTTCTTGTATAGCATATATGCAGCAAAAGATTCTGCCTTCGGCTATCTGTCCTTTTTTGCCTGTTTGCCCATATTAAGCAATATATGTAAATTACATTTTCATGCATGCACCAGACCTCTGCTGGAACCTTCCCATGGGAGTAAAGTAAACAAGTCAATTTGAATACATACTTCAAGATATTATTTGCACTGAACCACATTTCAATGGTTTAATGGCTGGTACTAAATATGCATGGATCTTGCTCACATTTCGGGTACATGGCATCAATAGCAAAGGTTACATGGAAAACCCATCTATTAGTTAGATGTGTAGTATTCAACATATTTTAATATACATAAAAGTTGCAGCTCAGAAGCCCAGCAGGTCCTCCCATGCACTTTCTCCCAATCAGCTTTTATACAATTAACATGTCCTCCTATCCACTTCACCCTTATGTAACTGAACAGTTTCTCTTTGGATACTTCTTTGTGAATCATCTCATCTACTCAGTGTGAAAGTATGTTCTCTTCATCTTAGTCAAAATTTTCTTTAGAATTCTGTTGGATTTATTAGTGACCATCTCAGTTTGATGGTCTTGGTCTCTGTTTATTTACTATTTCTGTAATGTTTGAATAATATTGTAAATATATAGCTTGATTAAGTATTCTTCATTTACATATAACCCATAATGAAATATGTAAAAGTACGAGAATGACATACATCATCACGGCACCATGACATGAGTGTGTGACTCACTAAAAGTATCAACAAAACATACACGATCTCTCAGCTCAGTGGTTTTCTTTGAATTAGTTTTATGTTTTGGAGTTAAAAAATATAACAGAAGTGACAAGTAAGTTTTAAAATGAACCTGAGACAACTATCTACTTGTTAAAGCGCAGAGAGATGTTCAAGTTTTAAAAAAAGCACAACATGATTTTTTCTTTGAATGAGAAGACAGTCAAGTTAAAAAAAAACAAAGGCAGAAAATGGACGAAATTCACGGGTTCATAAGCAGTGAATACCAGGTGATAATAATCATAAAAAATTAGCAGAAATGGCTAGCTACTTTGCAAAGATAGATGCACGGATAACTGGCAGATGTATACTGAGAAAATTTGAATGGTAGTTTGAAGCAAATGAAATTGCCAATGAGAAACAAGTGCTGAGTGCAATTGGTGGAAGAGCGTACAGTTTGCTTAGAAGTTTAACTGCTCCAACCAAACCACCTGAAATGAGCTGAAAGTAATGCAAGAAGATTTAAAACCGAAACCACTGTTGATTGTGTTACGTACCCCGTAACTGGGTTGCCAAACCAGCAGAAATGGATCACTCAGTTGGAGTCTGGAGTACTAGAACTAAGAAAGTTTTATTAAAGAAACAAGCAACACAGTAATCGAAAGGATAATAAATGCAACAATTCAACAATGATAACCACACATGTGCACAGAATTAAGATAACAGCATCAATCAAGCTCTATCGTTGTCTAGGGGTAAATGACCAATTTCAAAATGACTCAAAGTTCAGTCCAGTTTGTAGTTCAGTTCGCAGTAATCGTTGCCATGGCGATGGACAACGTGGGGGAAGAGAGACAGAATAGGAACAACTGATCATTCAGAACACTGCTTCACTCACAGACCAGCGGGATGGCTCACAAACAGCATTTGGGCGGGTCCTTGGTGATGTCACCTGAGGTCACCGACTGTGACCCCTCCTCCAGATGCGGTCGATCCTCTGCAGTGAACCCGGCACCCAGGCAAGGGCGGACACACACCGGGTTCCCGCTGATCGTACCTTTCCACCCTGGTCGTTGTCTGATACTTCTCACCCACTCGTGAGAAGCGTACCGCTTCCAGGGTCTCGTTACCTCGGGTGGCGTGTGTCCCTGTCTTAGCGAACCTGTCCCTTTTTATCCCCCTGCTGGGGTATCGCCTGTCCATCACTTCAAACAGTTCAGGGTTCAAAGGGGGGAGCCGCTCCAGACAGCTCTCTCTCCCACGTCCCTTCATTACACATCTCCAGACGCTGCTCCATTGTTCCTTATCTCTCCTTCCCCTGAGGGCAGGTGGCAGACCAACTGCTGATGCCACTGATGCTAGCCCAGGCCAGCAAACATCTTAATTTTATGTGTATTCTCGTAACAATTGTAAGTGGAATCAAAAGGAAGGGGAATCCATTTCAGTTTATGTGGCTGACTGAAGAAATTGTCTGAGCATTCTCAGTTCAGCGATGGGCTTAATGATGCATTGAGAGATTGATTAGTTTGTGGAATCTTACAAGAAAACATTCAGAAATGGCTCCTAACTAAAGCACAACTCACTTTTGAAAGAGCCATTGAAATCGCAGCCAGATGGAAACAGCAGCCAGAGACGTAATTCATTTAGTCAGGAATAAAAGTGAGAAGGAACAAAATTGCAACGTCTAAACAGAAACCGGCTGAACAAACTGTGATACAGTTTTGGCAGGGGCTCACATACACCAAAGCAGGTTTAAAGGCAAAACTTGCAGAAAATGCAACAATGTAGGACACATACAAAGAGCTTGTCGGGCAGACAAAAAATAAATGGACTGGACAGAGAAGATAAGAAGTCAAGTTACCGTTCTTCTGCATGCTGCAGATGAAAAATCTGATAGTGATGAAAGTGAAACAGGACCATAGAGCCTTGAGATGTACAACGTGAAAACTAACAATATACAAGCAATATGGCTTACAGAAGTGAACTGCAATTTAATTAAAATACAGTTGGAGACTGGCTCAGCTGTTTCAGTCATTCCACAAAATGAGTTTGAACGGCATTTCAAAGACACCGAACTGAAGCTTGCAGATAATCCAGTGAACCTTGCCTACGACACCTCGTCTTATGCTATACTGCTGTCAGGTGTTATGAATGATGGAAATGAACGCCCCGTAGCCTTCGCATCACATTCTCTTTTACTCTTGCAGAGAAAACATTATGCATAGATTGACAGAGAGACCCTGAGTCTGGTTTGGGGTGTAAAACATTTCAACCAGTACTTGTACCCTCATTACTGATCATCAACCACTCAGATGTCCATTTTCAATCCACAGAAGGGCAGCACACTCCACAACCAACAACTCACCAGCTGTGCTGTTCCTGGGTCGTCCCTTATGCTCACGCTTGGATCTCCTCTAACCAGTCTCTGGAGGGGTATGCAGGACAAACAGCTGAGATAAATTGAGGGCTCCCCAAACAAGGAAGTTTGATGTTTCACTCCTAGGCAAGCAGTCCTGGCAAGGGACTACAGAGGTCACCAAAAGTGGATCATTGGAAAGATTAGGGACAGGACTGGACCAGTAGAAGTTGCATCTGCTGTCATCGATCAGTTGAGGAGAACAGTCAATTGTTGGAGAAGAAAAGTGTCCAGAGCTCTCAGAATCATTTTCCTGTGGTCCCAGAGTAAACTCCTACTACTGCCACCATGGAGGAGGACCCATAACCTGAGATAGTTTCACAGCCAGAGTTCTCACCTGCCAAGCAGAGTGAACTACCTTGTCAGAAAAGACATTATCCCACATTCGTAAGAAATTCTCTGCACTGATTAAGTCTCTGGGTCTGAGCAGGACCATTTAAAATTCACTATGCTGTAGATGTCTATATAGTATACTGTCATATAGTTGAGATGCACTATATAGTTGGAATTTATAGCTGAGCAGGGAGAAGTGTTGTGTATTTAATATTTCAGTAACATTGTAAATATATTGTTTGTTCAAGCATTTTCTGCTCTTTACATAATTCATTATTGGTTAGATGTAAAAGTACGTGAATAGCATACATCATCACGCCACCACATCATGAGTGTGCACCTCACTAAAAGTATAAACAAAATATATGCTATCTCCCAGCCCTGCGTTCTTCTTTCATTTCATTTTATGTTTCGGAGTTACAAAACTTTAACAGTCTCCCCTATAAGTAGAAACAGGCTCACTTCATTAACCCCATCAAGTCCTTTTATCATTTTAAAGACCTCCTTTAGGTCAGTTTTCAGCCCTCCCTTTGCGAAGGAAAATTGCCCCGCCTGTTCAGCCTTTCCTAATAATTACAGCTGCTATGCAAACATTGATTCTGAAATCCAACACTCAGACTTGCGAACTACAAGGTCAGATTCCCAAATGCACACTTCCAGTAGAGAGCTCCACCCACTGCCCACGTACATTGGACTGTAACAAGCAACTGCCTACAGACTTGTGTCCATTGTTTCGATATTGGTGGATCACAGCACAAAGTCCGTTTGATGCACACTTGTCCAATGTGCTCTCAGGTGCTAACCTGTTAGTTTGTTGATCTATAATAAATCCAAATGTAGCCTCAAGATAATTAAATTGACACTTCAATATGTGAATAAGTTTCAACACAAGCAAATCTTCTGTAATCAAGATAGACATAGTGGTGCTTTGTCAGATATCTTTGGCTGCTTAGTAGTGAAGGAGCTTTCATATTTATAAAGGCCCTTTCATGGCTGCATATCATCAAAGGACCACACTTATCAGTGCTGTTGAGGTGTATTTTTATTAAAGTAGGTAGAAACATCACAACTTGGAATGGCAACTGCTTTGCCAAAGACCGCAGGCAATTGCAGAGAAATGTGAACATAACCCAATCTATCACACAAACCAGCTTCCCCTCCATCAACTCTCTCAGCAATTCTTACAGCCTTGGGAAAGCTGCCAACATGATCAAGCACCTTTCTCACCTTGGTTATTCTCTCTTCTCCCTCACCCATTGGGCAGAAGATATGAAAGCTTGAGGGCATGAACAACCAGGCGCAAGGACAGCTTATATCTTGCTGCTATAATAGTTTTGAACAGACCTCTTGAGTGCTAAAGAGGAACTTTTAGTCTTCAGTCTATCTTGTCATGGCCCTTGCACTCTGTGTCTGCATAGACTGCATGTTCTATGCAACTACCTTCTGCATTCTGATTTTATTTACTTTTGTACTGCCTAAATATTTGGGATCAACAGAATGATCTGTCTGGATGGCTTGCAAACAAAAGCTTTTCACTGTATCTCATTAAGTAAAGTAAAGGCATCCGTTAGTCTTGCGAGACCATGGATCTGTGCCTGGAAAGTCTTCACTCTCCAGGGCGCAGGCCTGGGCAAGGTTGTATGGAAGACCAGCAGTTGCCCATGTTGCAAGTCTTCCCTCTCCATGACACCAATGTTGTCCAAGGGAAGGGCATTAGGACCCATACAGCTTGGCACCAGTGTCGTCGCAGAGCAATGTGTGATTAAGTGCCTTGCTCAAGGACACAACACGTTCCCTCGGCTAGGGCTTGAACTCACAACCTTCAGGTCGCTAGTACAATGCCTTAACCACTTGGCCACGTTTATTATTGTCACATGTATCTCATTACATGTGACAATAATAAACCAAGTACCAGTTATCAAAATTGAACTATTTATAAGCCCCCCCCCCAATCTCACTGTGCTTTACTATCATTAATTCTGTTTCTCTTGTCAACAGGTGCTGCCCCCTGTAAGCCTGTCATCGTGCCACCCAATAGTTTTAAGGTGCTTCCATGCAGCGTGAAGTCGAACCTTGCTACGAGGAAGTGGGTGCACAATGGGACAATGGCAGATGCTGCATTCACGATACTTCCTGATGGTGAAATTATTGCTACAGCAGAACCTCTGGGTGTGTTCGAGTGCTGGGCCATCGAAGAAGGCTTCCAGCTGCTGGTTGCAAATTACTGCGTGAGGTTGGACCTTTCTTCTGAAGCCACAACCTTGCATGCATCCAGAAAGTCTATTGCAGTATTTAATAAAGGGTCTGGAATGCAAGAGAACAGGATCATAATAAATCCTGTCAGCAGGGAGAGCCGGTTTTCACAGCACACCAATGGGAAGAACTACTGGACTGAATTTGTGACTGTAAGCGTGGTCTTCGGAATAACGGTGGCTGTCTCAATTCTGGTGATTCTGTACCGGAACAGAAATCGAGTGAAGTCGTTGATTAAGGATGGTGAGTGTTCAAGTATACCGCAGAAGAAACAGAGGAAAATTGAGATCCAGCATGAAAGCTTCCCTCTAAATGGAAACCCGGTTCAAGTAGCAGCATCTGAGCATCACAAAGGTTACCAAAGCCTGAATGACAAACATATCTGCAGTACCCCAGTGCTGGAAAACACTCTTAGTGCCAAGGACTCTGGGTATACCCAGTCACCAAGCAACCAAACCAACCAAAAAAACTTGTACGTGGAGATTTCGGCACATTGCCTGCAGCCCCGGGTGAGGATTGGCCCTGAAATCAAAGACTCAGTGGTGTGAAACATCAAAGGGTGGAGTGAGGTAGCACCTGTGCCAACGTGGCCTTGGGAAAAAGGGACCAACCACACAGAATTGGAAAGCATAAGGCTTGGCAGCTGAAAAGTCTGAAACCTCTGTATTGTGCCATTTTGTCTACCCCTTCAGTATGTAAACGACATGCATGGATGGTTATTGGTGTGTCAGTCACGCTTTAGTAAATGTGTGTCCGTTATCATCAGCCAAACCGCATGGAGCAGCGCATGAATTACAACTTTCCCAATTTGATTTGCAAGTATGGGCTCAAGGTTCATGACTTTTTATGGTGAGGTGGAGAGTGATCCTAAGTCTTTTCTGGGTGGAAATAAAACGGTGCCCTGTGTCAAATGAACTGGAGCTTGCATTGAGAGCAACAGGACTTGCTGGAAGTAGATATGTAGTTTGTGGTATGAGACACAACCAAGCATCACATAAAGTTATTTTACTACAGTTATTGGGCACTATGTTGACTGTTTCATTCAGTGTATCCTCTGATGAACTTGTAAATGCAGGAAGTCTGCCTAAAATCCTTTCCCATTATGTGAAATACACAGACTGATGACTTACTATGGATGAAAATTATCATGTAGCATGCAGAACTAGAATACATTTCTCTGATTCATACCAACTTGCAAGTGGAGGAAGATATGACAAAAATAATGTGGTTTCAAAAAAAGGTCAATTGAAGATTCTACTTGTGATTCCTTTGAAATATGACAGCGTTTTTTATTGAAAAAGGAACTGAGATAAAGGACTAGTAATGTGGTACGTTCTCACTTTTGTAGGCAATTACAGCAGTTGGTGGGCACACATGTATTTGGCTAAGTAAGCTGTGGTATATGAATGGGTCATGTATATGTCGTGCGTTCACATACCTTTTTGAATGAGTATATTGCTGATAGCTAACAACCTTGCCTGATGACAACTTGGGTTCTTAGTTAAGCCACTAAAATTATAATGGTTCGTGAATGTGAAGCATATTAGTCTGTCCATCATGTTGAAAAGACAAATGTGTCCTTGAGTTGAGGATACTTTGGGAAGGTTCTTTGGCTGCTATGGGCAGTTTGCATCTTTATAGGATCTTGAATGTAGAAAAAAGTCCAAAAACATTTCAGAATGAAGAAGCTGAACAATGGAGAGGGAAGTGGCAGTCAAAGACTTGTTTAACTAGATGGACACTTGATCCTTTGTGTACCATGAGCACGAGACTACTTCCCTAGGTGTATCAGTCAGTATAAATGTGAAATGTTAATGTGGTTAAAGATAGAGATGGGAAAGATTTTCTGGATGACAGAAAATTAAAACTTTCCTTCTAAGTGGCGACCAGAGTGATTCCATTTTTAAATAGCTGAGCATGTAGCCCTAATAAAGAACAAAAGTTAGATCCTGAGCCAGTTTGTTAAGGTCCTAACATTTCTTTGGCTAAGGCTATTGCTTTGAAATTGGCCTTTGTGCATTTTTTGGGTGGTAAGTAGGAGCTTTAAACTAAATCGGAGACTGCAAGGAAAAGGTGAATTTGGGACATCTTTGTTTTAAGAAATCATCATTGTGGTTTTCCCCCTTTTAAGAACTTTGAAAGTCAACCTAAATATCGCAGTAGCTGCAACCCAACAGACATTTTATGAACTGTTGACGTAGGTCAGCACTTTTGAAAAGATGGCTACGTTAAGTATAAGAATGGATTGTGGAAGATGGCGACTAAGAGGGATTACTTCAGAGTAGGGAGAGAGTGAAGGTACATTGGTCTTTACAACGTAAATCATCCCTTCCTCTAACTGTGAAATGGACCCCCAGTGATACTGAGTAGCCCTCCTCCCTTTCTATTAGCATTGGGTTCATTCCGCAGATTGGTGCTCCTCCCCTTCCCTCTCTTCCGTGGTCTTCTGTCCTCTCCCATCAGATTCCCCCTTCTCCAGCCCTTTATCTCTTCCACCAATCAACTTGCCAGCTCTTTACTTCACCCCTCCCCCTCTCCCGGTTTCACCCATCACCTACCACCTTGTACTTCTTCCTCCCCTCCCCCCCCCCACCTTCTTAGGACTCCTTTCCAGTCCTGATGAAGGGTCTCGGCTCGAAATGTTTACTCTTTTCCATAGATGCTGCCTGGCCTCCTGAGTTCCTCCAGCAATTTATGGGTGTTGTTCCACAGACTGAGGTGTTTATGACTTGCAATTAGCAATTCACAGAGCCCCTAATTTGAACAAAGCTATAGAATACTTTTTACATAGAAAAATCATTAATTGCATGAATGAGTATTCATTCTTCATTCAGTATAATTTGTAAATTATGATTTTTTGATCTAATTTCTATCCTCAAGTAATTAAAATGAAGTAATGTATGAGAAATATAACAGGGAAACAAAACCTTTGTTAAGATGAATAATGTAAAATTACTCAACATCAGTCTTAGCCAATGAAATAACACCTGGAGAAAGTCCCTATTTCCTAGTGGATGGGACTTCAACAAAAAGTGGGCCCAAACAAGTCAACATGTGCATAAGGTACTTCTCCTGCGTAATTTATGCTGAAACAAGAGCATTTGGGTCCAATTTCTGGGGACGTCATTAAGTACATAATGAAAAAGCCCAATTACTTTATATTTCCTTTTAGAACAAACTTTGTATGGGATTTAAATTTACATTTACACCAATTCCATTTCACTCTCCCCAAGTGTTGGGCACATGGCCAAGTGGTTAAGGCGTTCATCTAGTTACCTCAAGGTTGCTAGTTCGAGCCTCAGCTGTGGCAGCGTGTTTGTGCCCTTGAGCAAGGCACTTAATCACACATCGCTCTAGTCTGTGCGAGGAGTGGCGCCCCACACAGACTTCCAATCTGCACCTTGTAAGGCATGAAAATGCCCAACGCAGGCCTC
Organism: Mobula hypostoma; assembly: GCF_963921235.1. Classification (NCBI taxonomy): domain Eukaryota; kingdom Metazoa; phylum Chordata; class Chondrichthyes; order Myliobatiformes; family Myliobatidae; genus Mobula; species Mobula hypostoma. The sequence continues at coordinate 67,738,545 of NC_086109.1, forward strand.
TCATGGTCTGAGTTGACGTTCCCTCCCCCCGCCCAAGTTCCCATCAATTTCTCCCCAGATTCACCACTAATACTTCACTCACCTGCGCAAAAGGAACAATTATCAATGGCCATTTAACCAACCAAATCCCATGTGTCTGGCATGTGGGATGAAACCAGAATAATCAGAGGAAGACGAACCAGTCACAGGGAGAACGTGTGACTCCATACAGTCAATACCAGAGCTAGTAAACACTGCCCTCCATCATATCCAATAATGACAGGAAGCTGAGGTAGAGTTGTTGAAGTGGAAAAGCGATTGTACTGGAGCATTTCCACTCTCTTGACCTCAGGAGTCCGGATGTAGTGATAGGAGCAGCCATCACATGTAATAGGTTTTTATAAGTACAACTGTTTCTGTCAGGGAGGTACATGCAAGTATCTGTTCGGCTTCTCAGAAGTAATCCCATGAGAAGATAATTAACAGCGCATAATATAATCATCATTCTCCAGCTTTCATCTCCTTCCTGATATTACACTTAGATTCACAATTTCTGCTTTCTTCGTAATTAACCTGATTTCTCATGCAAGTGTTTTCACAGTTCACATATTCAGGCAGGGATGCATAAATAACAATGTAACTAGCGTGTTAAGTATGAAAAATATGTCTTAAGTCTAAATTTGATTTGATTTTACCCAATTTCACATTTATTGAAAATTATTAAGTTGTGAAGCCAGAATTTAGTGTAAATGCAGTGGATGGCCCTGTATTGTAACGGGACACTCCTTTATGGATCATATTTAAAACTGTGGTATGAAGCCTGTTGCCTGCTTATGTAGAAGAGCTGATAACATGTTATCCTATTGACAGCATAATGTAACTTCCAAAGCAATTTAAAGCACAGAAATGTAACGATAGAAACAGACCATTCAGCCTCTCAAGTCTGTTCTGTTTGTTAGCTAGACAATACATACTTTTACTGCCTCTACTTTCTTAGGTCAACAGGTCCACACCAGTAGGTAATGACTCTACAAGCCAGCCTTCCTTTTTCTCTCCTTTAAGAAGCATTAGAAGAATTTCCTTTTAATCCTTTCCTCCTGCTTCATCTTCCCTTGTTCCGCGCCCCCCCGCCATGCCACTGTTTTCAGATTTCTCATCCTCCTCCTTTTGCCCTTCCCCCATCCACTCCAGCTGACCCTGATAATTCAACATTTCAAATTTGGTTGCCGCTAACTTCCAGGATGAAGAGCCGTCTCATCATTTCCTCCCAAGAGCAATTTGAGAGATGTGAAAAGCACATCAAAAAGGCATCTGAGTTTTAACTGACAGATTCTATTACCACTGTGGCACAAATCTCCACTTGAGAACAAAGTCTGATCTGAGTACCTTTCAACTCAGTGAGCATGCAGTGTTCCATATTACTGCTTTTTTAGTGAATATTTTGAGAAAATAATTTTTTTTAAACAAATGTAACAGCATTATAAGTTGCTAATTAAAGTATAATTTTATGAGAGAACTCGAGCAAAGTTTTACAAAGGTACACTTGTATGCTATAACGCTCAATATGGTATTAATCAATTAGACATAAACCACCAATCTCCAACTGGTAACTGTTGTTTTCTGATTTCCTATGCACTATGTACAAAATCTTTCTGTTGGGTACCAGTGGCTGCACAATGCCATTTAAGTTTGGGCTTTTGCACATATGCTGTAAATATTGTATTGATTGTGTTTGTGTATTTTCTGTAAATTGTGATAAAGATGTTTCCCATCATCCCTCCACCTTTGCGGACAGATTTCTTAAACTATTAAGTTTACAAATGTTCATTTGCCTTTTGTAAATTGCTAATGTAGTGTAAGAATTCCAACTGAGAATTGTGTTAGCATTTGGCATTTTCATTGTGTTAGGTGTAGGCTTGGCAGTCTTAATTAATGAAAGCTGAGGAAATCAATCTAAATAGCTCTTTGCTCTTGTGTGTCTGTTTTTACAATTAAATACTATCAGAAAGGAATGACCAAACATAAAATGTATTTTCAGATGTTATTTTTCTGAAGTTTTCTACAGTTGGGCTGAAGATATCATTGTCCTTTATACTTGTGAAGCCTCCGGTGGCTAATTTTAAATTGAAAAACATTTTTAGTATCGAGTACTACGAAGTGACTGTTATGATGGTATTTGTTAACCATGGTTCAAGAAGGGAAACAATTAGTTTAAGTTGCTGAGGATATATTTAGAGATAAACAGATTGATTAAGAACACTAAAGAACATTGATATGGGGCATGTTGCAAAGCATTCCAAGTGTGCAACCTTCAACAATTATCTGTAATAGGTAAGGATACTTCAAAGATAATCCATTGGTCATAAAGCACTTTGAGATCTCCTGTGAACTTTATAAGATGGTGTATAAATGTAGCTTCTTAAAAAGCATTATTTCAGTATGGTATACCAAAGTTACTTATTATTAATAATAATGTGACCAATGTGTACATATTCGCAACCTTGGATTCAGGTGATTAGGGTGTTCTAATTATTGAACAATATTAACACTGGCAGTTACAATTATCTTAATAGAAACCACTGAACTAGTCCACGGGATTGTGCTGGGGGTTTAGGCCAGCACTTAAACGTGGATTATGTGTGAATCCTCCGGAATGAATCGTCTTATTGTTAGTAAAATGGAAATATAAACAAATAGGTGAAATTTGCCTTTTTAAAGCATCTGATACAAATGACAGTCGACACTTTTGGAGTCTCTATCAAAACACATTGTCAGGGCTGCCAAGCCTTCTAGATAGCACTAAATCAAAAATTGTGCTTGTTTAGTGTTTTGTATGTTAATCTTGTAACTGTATTGTATTATTAAAAAAGCACTTTATTTCCTTTTATTTGTAATAAAACAATAAAAATCCTGTATTTTGGTACCGACATTTGTGAATGAATTTGGCCTTGCGTTTTGGTAATGAAGTTCATGTACAGTGGACCTAGTTATGCACAAGAATGGGGGAGAAATTCTAATACAATAGGAGCACCAAACATGAAATGGCTGGGTTTTGGGTTAACTATGAAATGAAAGTGGATTACTTCCAGGCTGAAGTTGAATTTCCCTTCTCTTCAATGCCTGATGTGATGCTATTTATTTATTAGTTCAGCTTTCAGTGTCATTAGCAAAGCTGATGTTTACTATCTATGCATAATTGCCTTTGGAAAGGTGTTGATGAGCCTCTACAATTAATAACATGGGAATTGTCGTTCTAGCACTCCAGACCCACCAGTACTTCAGCAGAAGGACTGCAGCAGTTCTGGATGCTAGAAGCCCCAGGATTTTAACCCCGTGCCAATGAATGAACAGTGACATATCTCCAAGTGAGGAATGCACTAAACTTGGAGTACCCACAGATGTCATCATCCTATATGCTTGAAGCACTTCTTCCTCCTGAGGATGGTGGCCATAGTCCTCTGGAGGAATATGTGCTTTTGGCATTTGTTGTTAGAGAAGATTAGGTGAGTTATTGCAGAGCCACATGGTGCATATTAGAAATATTTGTGGCAGAGGAATTAACTGTTTAGAAATGTGAATGGTAAACCAATCAAGCAGGTTGTTGGTCGTAGAACAAAGCACTAAGTACTGGAGGTGCTCAGCAAGTCAGGCAGCCTCTATAGAGGGAAATGGGGAAATAGACATGTGAGGTTCTGGGTTAGGACCCTTCATCTGGACTGAATAATGAAGGATGTGATCCTGAAATAGCGACAGACCATTTCCTTCCATAGATGCTGCCTGACCCACTGAGTTCCTCAAATGTTTTGTGTTGCTTCAGATTCCAGCGTCTGCAGCCTCTTGTGTCTCTGCTTTGTCCTGGATGGCACTGAACTTCTGGAGAGTTAGTGGAGCTGCATTCACCCAGGAAAGTAAAGAATATTTCATTACATGTCTGAGTTATGCCTTGTGGGAAATGGAATCAGTCATTGCAGGGTACTCAGTCTCTTCCTGGAACAAGATTCCACACTATTTGTGTGGCTGGTCCAGTTTACTTTCTTGTCAATGCTGACACCCACCCACCACCCACCACCTTGCCCAGGACATTTATGTGTGGTGTTAGTAATGTCATTCAGTGTCAAGAATTGATGGTTAGATTCTCTCTTGTTGAAGATGGTCAATTACTGGCAACTCTGTTGTATAAGTATTAATGTTATCACCCCTGTCTGAATGGTGTCTAAAACCTGCTGTTTGCAAAGACAGTCTGCTTTATTTGTGAATAAAACTAAGCATTATGCCTGGTGTTACCCCTCTGTTGATAACCATCATTAATAAAGCACTTCAAAATAATTAAGAACATAATAAATAAAAGCAGGGGTAAGCTTTTGCTTCCTCACTCCTGCTCCATGGTTCATCAAGATTACAGCTATTCTACTTCAACACTATTTTTCCTGCATTACTTCCAAATATTCAGAAATCCATCAGTGATTATTTTGAATTAATTCCTTAACTATTGCAGCATTGAGGTAGAGGCTAAACATTGAGTGAGTGAAGAAATTTGTCCACATTTCAGTCCTAAATGGCCTACCTCTAATTCAGCAACACCATCCTCTGCAGTCTTGAGACGCACCCTTCCAGCTGTTGAGCCTAAGGTCTCCTTTCATTCTTCAAGCTGTCTTCACACTGCATCCCTGGAACTAGTTGAATGTTTGGAGCAAGGACACTGTTTACATGAACAAAGTCACTAGAGAGACTGAAGCTAGTGTTGTTTTATTCAACAAAATTCTGGAGGAAGAGACCCAATATTACACGACATTTTATATGCTAAAGATCAAAGGTAGCAGCAGGACAATTCTACACTTACAATGTATCTACAATGCTTCCTTTGAATTACATTATCATTTTCGCACCACCTTCTTTGCATCCAGGCACACAAAATTAATGTTAATTAGCTTGCCTGGTTTTCAATTAACTGGGTATCCACAACTCCAGGAAACTTGTCCAGGTCTGCATTTTAAATTTAATCTACAATCCACATTCAGATCTAAAGATTGGTTGCTGAAGTTAATACCCTAACTCCAGAATACACCCTAACAGCTTGCAGTGATAGTCTCTAAGGGAATACAGCAAGGAAATACATCCTTCCTCCAAAAAAATCCATGCCAACCATCAAGCATTTATTTTAACATTCATGTAACCATAATAAAAACAGAGTATTTACAGAAGAAAAATGCATTGTATCCTCTCAATATTTAGTAATCTGACAATATTAAATTAGAAACTCATCTGATGAGAAATGCACCACTGGATATCCAACATATCGATGCAGCTATAAAGAATGCAAGACAGTGACTGTACTTTCATTAGGAGTTTGAAAAGATTTGGTATGTCAACAAAGACACTCAAAAACTTCTATAGATTGACCATGGAGAGCATTCTGACAAGGGGGCTACTACAAAGGACGAAAAGAAACTGCAGTGGGTCATAAATTTAGTCAACCCCATCTTGGGTACTAGCCTACGAAGTACCCAGGACATCTTCAAGGAACGGTGTCTCAGAAAGGCAGAGTCCATTATTAAAAATCCCCAGCACCTAGGGCATGCCCTTTTCTCACTGTTACCATCAGGTAGGACGTACAGAAGCCTGAAGGCACACACTCAGCAATTCAGGAAAAGCTGCTTTCCTTCTGCCATCCAATTCCTAAATGAACATTGAACCCGTGAACACTACCTCACTTTTTTAATATATATTATTTGTTTTTGCACAATTTTTAAACTATTCAATATACATATACTACAATTGATTTATTTATTGATTGATTTTTTTCTTCTATATTATGTATTGCATTGAACTGCTGCTGCTAAGTTAATTAATTTCACGACACATGCTGGTGATAATAAACCCAATTCTGCTTCTAGAAACATAGAAAACCTACAGCACAATACAGGCCTTTCAGCCCACAAAGCTGTGGTGAACATGTCCTTACCTTAGAAGTTACCTAGGGTTACCCATAGCCCTCTACTTTTCTAAGCTCCATGTACAATTGCAGGAGTCTTTTAAAAGACCCTATTGTTTCCACCTCCACCACTGTCGCCAGCAGCCCATTCCACGCTCTCGCTACTCTCTGCATAAAAACTTACATCTGACATCTCCTCTGTACCTGCTTCCGAGCACCTTAAAACTGTGCCCTCTCGTGTTATCCATTTCAGCCCTGGGAAAAAGCCTCTGACGATCCATACAATCAATGCCTCTCATCATCTTGTACAACTCTATCAGGTCACCTCTCATCCTCTGTTGTTCCAAGGAGAAAAGGCTAAGTTCACTCAACCTATTCTCATAAGACATGCTTCCCAAACTAGGCAACATCCTTGTAAATCTCCTCTGCACCCTTTCCATGGTTTGCACATCCTTCCTGTAGCGAGGTAACCAGAACTGAGCACAGTACTGCAAGTGGGGTCTGACCCGGGTCCTATATAGCTGCAACATTACCTCTCGGCTCCTAAACGCAATCCCACAATTGATGAAGGCCAATGCACCATATGCTTTCTTATACACAGTCAACCTGCGCAGCAGATTTGAGTGTCCTATGGTCTCAGACCCCAAGATCCCTCTGATCCTTCACACTGCCAAGAGGCTTACCATTAATACTATATTCTGCCATCATATTTGACCTACCGAAATGAACCACCTCACGCTTATCTGGGTTGAACTCCATCTGCCACTTCTCAGCCCAGTTTTGCATCCTGTCAATGAACCGCTGTAACCTCTGACAGCCATCCACACTATCCACAACACCCCCAACCTTTGTGTCATCAGCAAATTTACTAACTCATCCCTCCACTTCCTCATCCAGGTCATTTATAAAAATCACGAAGGGAAAGGGTCCCAGAACAGATCCCTGAGGCACACCACTGGTCACCGACCTCCATGCAGAATATGACCCGTCCACAACCACTCTTTGCCTTCTGTGGGCAAGCCAGTTCTGGATCCACAAAGCAATATCCTTCTGGATACAACTTAAAACAGGGAAGCAGCCCTGACAGATTTAGTGTATTAGGCTCAGAATTTTTCAGCATAGTGGGAAGGATTGTTGTCAGGAGTGTGTGATTTAGCTCTCTGGAAGAATGATGGACAAAGCCCCTTTCTGCTGACCTTTTCCTGCTCCATTTCTCTGCTTGAGTTCACCCATTCGTCCGAGTCAGAGCAAGGTTGCAAATAACCAGCTTCAAAAATGCACAAACACTTTTAACAGTAGTTCCTTTCTTTGCCTTACTTCCATGTTGTGCAATCTATCACACTGACATTGCAGCAGCCACACATTAAAAATGATAAGACTTGTCCACAATTACAGCTGCTACTGTGCACTCACTGCTATTGTGGAAAGAAGTGACAGCTCACAGTATGAACATTAAAGGTAGAGCTTTGCATTGTTTACTTTTGAAATAATTGGATTAGTGGTTAACTAAAATAGCTCAAATATTTCACCATCCTAAAGCATTAAAAAGCTCATTAAAACTTAATGTTGCATTTGTCCTTTGATTTTCAAATTCACTAAGTTATATTTCACATACATTGACAGAAACATACAGAAGTTGGACCAACTAAGTAACAACCAATAATGCAGTGTTTCTGTGCATAAGACACAGTCTTTCAATTTCTCTTTCCTGTTTCTATATAGAGTTGTCTCCAATTTTTCATTTCTCATTTTCCCAATCTCAGACTATCTGGATACTAAATGGCGCAAGGATATTGTTGTAAGAGAGGTTGATGTCACTTATGTGAATCTTAATTTCATTATAGTTACACATTTAATTGCCATTTTTTCTCCACAATTTAAATATTATTTTTGTGTAATATTATTATGGATTTCTGAAATGTTGAATTGATGTTTGTTGTCAATACATGGCTTAGCTCTAAATTACTAAATTAACCTTTCCTGGTAATTCTCCTTATCATCATCGTTATGTGCTGTGTCGTATGATGTGGGCATTCATGGAACTTGACTATGATTGTTGTTGGCAGATTTTTCTACAGGAGTGGTATGCCATTGTCATCTTCTGGACTGTGTCTTTACAAAATGGGTGACTCAGCCATTATCTGTACTCTTCAGAGATCTTCTGCCTGGCGTCAGTGGTCACGTAACCAAAACTTCTGATATGCACCAGCTGTTCATATGACCATGCACCACCTGCTCCCAGGGCTTCACGTGATCCTGATCAGAGTGGGGACTAAGTAGGTGCTACAACTTGCCCAAGGGTGACCTGCAGCGTAGTGGAGTGATGGAGCACCTCACACCTCCTTTGGTAGAGATGTATCCCCATCCGACACTCAAACTGGTACCGATGCTCCTAAACTCGTAAAATTGCTTCCAAATTTCATTTCACTTTCAGCTTCTCACTGTGATCCCTCTCCAAACCATCTTATTTCTTAATTTCTCCATTACCATTTCTGTAGATAGGCTGATAACACAAGACCTCCCACATCTCTTTTGATATCCTTCCACCTACTTATTTGAACCAACTATTCCATTTTTGCATATGCCCTCACATCTGCTCTTACAATAATATCTTCTACACAGGACCTTCAGGTAAATATTCCCTTATTCCTCTTAAATATGGATAGTGCCTTTTCATCAGGCCTGTCCTATTTTCTACATTTTTGCCCTTTTACCATTGCTCTCCATAACTAGCTGTCATTCACCCTGAAATACACAAGCAAACCCAATTGCTTAGAGGATGCCATCGTTTACCTGCTGAACCGTGTCTACGCCCACCTGGACAAGCCAGCGAGCACTGTGAGGGTCATGTTTTTTGACTTCTCCAGTGCGTTCAGCACCATCCACCCTGCTCTGCTGGGGGAGAAGCTGACAGCGATGCAGGTGGATGCTTCCCTGGTGTCATGGATTCTTGATTACCTGACTGGCAGACCACAGTACGTGTGCTTGCAACATTATGTGTCCGACAGAATGATCAGCAGCACTGGGGCTCCACAGGGACTGTCTTGTCTCCCTTTCTCTTCACCATTTACACCTCGGACTTCAACTACTGCACAGAGTCTTGTCATCTTCAGAAGTTTTCGGATGACTCTGCCATAGTTGGATGCATCAGCAAGGGAGATGAGGCTGAGCACAGGGCTACGGTAGGAAACTTTGTCACATGGTGTGAGCAGAATTATCTGCAGCTTAATGTGAAAAAGACTAAGGAGCTGGTGGGGTAGACCTGAGGAGAGCTAAGGTACCGGTGACCCCTGTTTCCATCCAGGGGGTCAGGATGGACATAGTGGAGGATTACATATACCTGGGGATACAAATTGACAATAAACTGGACTGCTCAAAGAACACTGAGGCGGTCTACAAGAAGGGCCAGAGCCGTCTCTATTTCCTAAGGAGACTGAGGTCCTTTAACATCTGCCGGACGATGCTGAGGGTGTTCTACGAGTCTGTGGTGGCCAGTGTGATCATGTTTGCTGTTGTGTGCTGGGGCAGCAGGCTGAGGGTAGCAGACACCAACAGAATCAACAAACTCATTCGTAAGGCCAGTGATGTTGTGGGGATGGAACTGGACTCTCTGACGGTGGTGTCTGAAAAGAGGATGCTGTCTAAGTTGCATGCCATCTTGGACAATGTCTCCCATCCACTACATAATGTACTGGGTGGGCATAGGAGTACATTCAGTCAGAGACTCATTCCTCCGAGATGCAGCACAGAGCGTCATAGGAAGTCATTCCTGCCTGTGGCCATCAAACTTTACAACTCCTCCCTTGGAGAGTCAGACACCCTGAGCCGATAGGCTGGTCCTGGACTTATTTCATAATTTATTGGCATAATTTACATATTACTATTTAACTATTTATGGTTTTATTACTATTTAATTATTTATGGTGCAACTGTAACGAAAACCAATTTCCCCCGGGATCAATAAAGTATGACTATGTCTATGACTCTGACAAACAAATACAAAACCAGGAATGGACAATGAATGCTCATCTTGCTGGTAGCATCTGTGTTGTGGAAATGGAGTGTAAAAAATGCAGAAACCGATAAATTAAAAACAATTATACCACTTTAAGAAATTTTCAGATTTCAAAGTACATTTATTATTGAAGTATGTATACTGTATCCCGCCACTGTCTGTAGGGTGTATGTTCTCCCTGTGACCATGTGGGTTTCCTCCGGGTGTTCCGGTTTCCCTCCACATTCCAAAGACCTACCGGTTGGCAAGTTCATTGTAAATTGTCCTGTGATTAAGCTAGGATTAAATTAGAGGATTGCTGGATGGTGTGGCTCAAAGCACTGATTTCGTGCTGTATGTTAATCAATCAATAAATAAAAGCAATTTTGAGGTTTTTCTTCTTCCAGACAGTCACAAAACAAAAAAAACACACAGTAAAGTCCATTAAAAAAAAGCACACACAGCAAAACCGGTCAAAGACCCAATGTGCAAACAAATATAAGAAATCGTGTAAACAATAAAAAAGTTAACAAATAACACTCAGAGAATATTAACCGTAGAGTCCCCAGCCATGGGAGCAATTCCGTACTGAAGCCAGTGAAGCTGGTCCAGGAGCCCAATAGCTGCAGGCCGTAACCACCGAGTCAATTAGGCGTTGATGCGAGCACCATGGTTGCAGGCCATAGCCGCCACCAGAGTCAATTCGGCGCTGAAGCGAATAAATCTCGCAGAGTAGTGAGCTGTACACCGGTTCATCCTTCGTCCTTGATCTAATCTTACAAATAGTTAAAAAAAAGTAAACAAAACACCTGGAACATGAGGCCAAAGCTACGGAGCCCATTCAGCGCTGAGGCGAATGAAGCCCATCCAGGAGCTCGATGGCTGCAGGGCAACAACTGCTTCCAACCTGAGCGGTATGGGACCCAAGACTTCTGCGCCTCCTGCCTGACGGTAGAGTGAAGAAGAGAAGGAATCCAGTCAGATGTAAGCAAATGGTTCATTTTCTGCTCTCGTCCTCAGCGATTTTAATCAAGTTCGACACTTTAATTGGCGCGGAGCAATGGAGCCAACCACAGGTTCATTTTCCACCATCAGGCCGCTACACAGCATCTACCCACAGCGATGGCCACCCGGGCGTACCCGCAGCCTCAACAACCTAGTTGTAGTTAGGTTTAAGGCCCTGCGTTTCACTGTAATGCTATGTAACGCAAGGCATATTATTTTTTATATCATTGTTGTAAGTAACCTAAAATTCCATTTGCTTCCATATCTTACAATGACAAAACCCTGTATCTCCATCGGTTTGACTGTCACCTCCAATCTGTATCTTACCAGAGACAGTCTCACAGCATGGACTTGAGCAGGAAAATTTAAGCCGACACTTCGGTGCTATAGTGAGGGAATGGAGAGTCATCGTGCATATTGTTTATCAGGTAAGTTATTAAAATCAGGCTCCTACTTCAGTCTTCCTTGTACGTGAAAGGTCATCTGGTACTAATGGAGACTTGTCCAATTTTCATCCAATGAACACCTAAGGCAAATTAACTAGTTATCAACACATTGGTGCAAGTGCTGATCTGGTTCGGCATCACACTGCTGCTCCTCAGAGCTTGTGTTATAATGCTGTCAATTTCTTTCCACACTTGGTTGCTGCTAGACCGACTGAGTTTCTCCGGCAGATTGTTTCTTGTTGTGTACTAATTAGCATCATTTACTCTCGGACAATGGTTCCTACACTTCATAGTCATAGTCATACTTTATTGATCCCAAGGGATCATTACTCCCTTGGCTATAATGCTCTTTAGTTACCAGGAAACGATGAAAGTCCCATTGTAAATGTGTGTTTTTATGGACTTCAATTCCATCATGACCTAATGTGAAGGGATTTGAATTTTTAGTTATTACAATACCAGGCTACTATAAACAAGATTGAAATTGAACATTTGCATTTATTTCCTGTATGTGAAGGTTAATATGCCAGGTGCCCAAATGTAAGCTTGTAATATAGAAGAGAACAAGAATTAACCATGTTGTCATACCTACAGAATCAACAAAACATCTCATCTTATGCTAAATGATAGATTCAGTAATCTGGCTGCATTTCATGTTTTCTATTGTCTGAACTCACTACTGTTTTCTACATATTCAGAAGGACACAAGGCAAAAGACATCATATTGATCTAAACCAATCATCTACATTTGTCCTTGTATATGTTGGGAGATATTGTTTACGTAGTGGTTGAAGGATGTTATTTTATTTCTCTGTCCTTGTGCATGTTGGAGATATTGTTTACATGGTGGTTGAAGGGCATTTTATTTTTGCTTGGCAGTGTCCTTGCAAAGGAAGTGCAAAGCTAGCCTGTGTTAAGACATGTGTATGTGCTCTGTGGGATAGATTCATGCCCTAGACTTCGACCTTTACAAATGAAATTCATTACTGAATTTCTGCTCGGTTCACTTTTGATCGCTTAGGTTAAGACCTGCTGGGTGAGTCGAAAAATGCCTTTGTCATCTCAGATTAATGACAAATTTAAACGTGCTTCTACTAATTGAATTTTTTTATATCAATAATGATTGGTTTTTGGTTCTCCAGAGATGAATGCACACACACAATCTGTAATTTCTGTCAACATTATCAAGCTCATTTTCTCAAAGTGAGAGGTTATTGAATAGCAGAAAATGCTGATCAATGAAGGACAGTATCTTTCTTTTCATCCCCTCTTCAGTTTTCTAATTTGATGACTGAACATGCACAATGTAGTGAAGGAACTGTGAAAGTCCTCCCAACGTTGATTGTTAGAACATAAAAATAGGAGCAGGCTATCTGATCCCTCAAGCCAATCCTATCAGTCATTATGAATGGTGGATCAAAATCTGAATTGAATATATCTACAGCTGACAGTCCCTCCATATATTAACAATTTGGACCTTATTCTTGATTGTGGCAATGAAGCTTCTAATCAGGACTACGTAGTAATGATTTGAATCACATAATCTCACAGGGTCAGGTTCCTGCTAATTCAACTGTTGAATCATATCTGACATCTTGAGCCTGTCAGTGAATACTTTGATAATTAATACTGAATAAGGAATTGCTCAATTTATGTACAAAAATTGCACTAGATTCTAATAGCATTGAACAAAATGGCTTATCAGGTCATAATCACATTGCTGTGTTCATGAGAGCTTGCTGTTTGCAGATTTTCAGCCATACTTTTTACATAACTAATCTGATTACAACAGCTTGCATTTATGTAGCACCTCTGACTAGTAAAACTTCCTAAGGTTCTTCACGGGCCACGGACAGTTCAGCCCTGATCACGTTGAATGGTGTGGAGGCTTAGTGGCCTACTCCTCCTAATTTCCTCAACTTGACGGAGGTTTTGGCCATTTGCAACTTGGTGGGTGGATCTACTCAAGTCCTGACAATGCAAGAAACCAAGAGGAGAATTTTGGTGTTGCATACCTGGTGGACCATGGGACTTGCAAAGTTAAATATCCTGAAGGCATTAACCATAGCTTTTCACCTGGAAGCAGATATTGAACTGCAGCAGAATAATTCATGGTTGACGTGTGTGATTAGGGAAGATCTCGCAGCAAAATGGCTGTTGGGAAGTTCTTAGGAGCCAAATCTATCTGCACAATTGGAGAAGCAGGAGGTAAGTGGCAGTGCCATTGCTCATTTGAGTTCCTCTGCTGTAAAAATCACAGGGATTATAATTTATGGAAGTTCTTAGACATGCAGCTTTATGTGCTCAAGGGTGAGAAGATTTCTATCTCAAGAAAAGAGATTTCTGACATTCAGAAATTTCACAGGGTGTAATTTGTTGGAAGCTTTTAAAATTTAGTAAACATATGCTGAGCTAGGGTTGGACTGAGAATTTGTCATGAGAAGCAGAAAGGAAAAAAAGTTTCTAAAAGCAAATTGCTGGAAGAACTTGACAGGATAGGCAGGATCCTTGGAGAAAGAGGAATGGTTAACATTTTAGGTCGGGACCCTGTGTTGGAGGCCTTGCTGGTCCTTAGGGTTCTTCTGGGAGTCAAGAATAGCATGTAGTCTTAATTCTTAATGAGTATTTATTTTAAAGTATCTAAAAACATTTAAATATTAAGCAAACCATGTAAAGAACTGGGAAACAAAGCAGGATGAATGAACAGCAAAAGAGGTAAAGATAAAAAGAGAAATATAAGAGATGGCACCTCCGAAACATCACCTTTAACTCGCGATAAAAGAAAATACCTTTTAGATAAAATAAACCAATCACTGGTTGCTCTATTGCATCACATGGGCAATGTGCTAATACTTAGCCAATGAAAAATGAGAAAAGTGATAAACTGCTAGTTTAACTGCCAGACCATTTTCTGCCGCTAAGTAGGGACGGACGTGAGTACTAATGACTAAGCTACAACTTTAGTCTTACATTGATTCATGTGGTATCTTATAAAAAGTATTAAAAAACAGTGGTTTCCAACACCTGCATCAGGACTGAGAGTTTAGAGGAGAGAGAACCAGTATAAAGAGATAAAGAGGAGGGCTGTTGAGACCCAACGGAGATTGGAGAACCGCTTTATCAAGCACCTATGCTCCATCTATCACAAAGGGCAAGCTTTTCTGGTGACCACCCATTTTAATTCTATTTTCTATTCCCATTCTGACATGTCGGCCCATGGCCTCCTCTGTTGCCATGGTGACGCCATTCTCAGGTTGGAGAAGCAATACCTCACATTCCATCTGGTAGCCTCCAACTTGATGGCATAAACATTGATCTCTCTAATTTCCAATAATTCCACCCCCCCCTCTCTTTTTCTGTTTCCCATTCCAGCTCCTCTCTTACCTTGTCTCCTCACCTGCCCATTACCTCCCTCTGGTGCTCATCCTCCTTCCCTTTATCCCATGATTCACTCTCCTCTCCTATTAGACTCTTTCTTCTTCAGCCCTTTGCCTCTCCCACCTATCACTTCCTAGCTTCTGATTTCGTCCTCCAAACTTTCCCCTGACCTGGTTTCAGCTATAATCATTTGCCAGCTTGTACTCCCTCCCCTTTCCCCACCTTCTTGTTTTGGCTTCTTTCCTTTCCTTTCCAGTCCTGATGAAGGGTCTTGGCTTGAAATGTTGTTTGTTTATCCCTCTGCATGACCTGCTGAGTTCCTTGAGCATTTGGTATTTGTTGCTTTGGATTGAGGTAAGGACTGGCAGGTGACAGATGGAACCAGCTGATGGTGGGGTGGGGGGACGATGGAGTCAGATGTGAGAAGGAGCGGATTCGAGCTGGAGTGACAGTGACTGGTGGGTGCCAGGTAGAGCCAGGGAAGGAGAGAGGAAGAAAAGTGCAAATGGAGTCACTTGAGGAGTGGAGGGTGGAGGCAGAAAGGTAATGTGGAGGAACAAGAGGCTGAAGATGCTTTTGCCTCAACAGATGCTGCCTGACCCATTGAGTCCTCCGGCAGTTTTTATTATCCTGACTGTTGTATCTACACTCCTCTGTCTCCAAGGGAATGAGCGTTGCATAGTCTCCAAATCACAGTACAACAAAATAATAATTCTCTTTATGAGTGTGTTCATGGTTTATTTCAGGGGTTCCCAACCTGGAGTCCACACACCCCTTTCTTAATGATATTGCTCCATGGCATAAAAATAGTTGTTAATGCAGGTCAAAAATGGCATCTACTCCACCCCCCCCCCCCACCCACAGTATTGATTAAGAATATATTTTGTTTGGGGAGACAGATTCTACAACCATAAGAAATAATCAGTTTGCATAAAGAAAGAAATTGCCTACCCCTTCAATGTGCTCCCACTATATCAAAACAGATAGGAGAAATGATTGTATTCAACCTAGTATTATTCAGGCATTCTTTGTAGATTAAAGAACCAACACGATGTGGGCAGGAAATAAAGTTCACTGTTTCCATCTTTGGACAGACTGCATAGCACAGAACCTCCGGCTGCCTTTGGTGAGATCATACACAAGTTGTGCAAAAACTCGGAATTTAAGACAAGAACAGGTCATCATTAAACTGGAACACGAGGAAATCTGCAGATGCTGGAATTTCAAGCACACACACAAAAGCTGCTGGTGAAAGTTGCTGGTCTCAGCCTGAAACGTCGACTGTACCTCTTCCTAGAGATGCTGCCTGGCCTGCTGCGTTCACCAGCAACTTTGATGTGTGTCATTAAGTAGGAGTAAGGTTTGGCACAAGTTTGTGGTATACTTGTGGAGAATACCTGGTGTATGTTTGCATAATGCAAACAATGAAGGAAAGGTATGCTCTGGGCTGTTCAGGAACTGCCTGTCTGTTGTGCTGCAAGGTCACAGAGATTACTTAGGTTTGTAAAGAAAAGCTGTTCCTTTAGGGAGTCCATAATAGGGTAATGTTATCGTTCTTCTCCAATGTTTCCAGGAATAGAAACTATACATTATTTTCAGTGGTAATATCAGAATATATTAGGTGGAGGCTTAAAAATATAGCAGTCCAGTCACTCTGAATCTGTCAATGAAATATACAACATGCTACAAACCTGATTGTGCCTGTTTTATACTATTGCCCTGGATAAATTTCTACTACATTGGAGTCCTAGGGTCTTATAGAAGTACAGCACAAAAACAGGCCCTTCAGCCCATCTAGTCCATGCCAAAACCATCCATACTGCCAACTCCCATCGACCTGCACTGGGACTATAGTCCTCCATATCCCTACTATCCAGGTACCTATCAAAACTTCTTTTAAACGTTGAAATTAAACTTGAATGCACCACTTTTGCTGGCAGCTCATAAAAACACTCTCACAATCCTCTGAGTGAAGAAGTTTCCCCTCATATTCCCTTAAACTTTTCATCTTTCACCCTTAAAGACGTAATCTTTGGTTGTAGTCACACCCAACCTCAGTGGAAAAAGCCTGCTTACATTTACCCTATCTATACCCCTCTTAACTTTGTATACCTCTATCAAATCTCTTCTCAATCTTTTATGTTCTAATGAATACAGTCCTAACTTATTCAATATTTTCTTATAACTCAGGTCCTCCAGAGTGGGCAACATCCTTGTGAATTTTCTCTGCATTCTTTCAACCTTGTTTACATCTTTCCTGTAGATAAGTGACCAAAACTGCACACAATACTCCAAATTAGGCCTCACTAACATCTTAAACAACTTCAACATAACATTCCATCTCCTATACTCAATATATTGATTTATGACGGCCAATGTGCCAAAAGCTTTGTTACCCTGTGATGCCACTTTCAATGTACTATGGACCGGTATTCGCAGATCCCTTTGTTCTACCACACTCCTCAGTGCCCTACCATTCACTGTGTATGATCTACCCTGGTTGGTCCTACCAAAGTGCAAAACCTTGCATTCTGCATTAAATTCCATCCGCCATTTTTCAGCCCATTTTTCCAGCCGCTGCAGTAAACCCTGATAGCCTTTCTCACTGTCCACTACATTCCCAATCTTGGTGTCATCCACAAAGTTACTGATCCAGTTAACCACATTATCATCCAGATTGTTGATATTGATATTGATGACAAACAACAAAGGACCCACACCAATCCCTGTGGCACACCATTAGTCACAGGCCTCCAGTCAGAGAGGCAACCCTCTACTATCACTCTCCAGCTCCTCCCACAAAGCCAATGTCTAATCCAAATTATTACCTCATCCAGAATGTTCAGCAACTAAACCTTCTTAAACGGACATTGAACCCATGAACACTACCTCACTTTTAAAAATTTTTTATGTTTTCTGTTTTTGCACTGTTTTTAATTATTTAATATACATATATAGAATTACTGTAATTGATTTACTTTTCTTCTCTCTATTATCTTATTTATATTTTTCCCTATATCACCATTGTACTGCTGCCACAAAGTTAACAGATTTCATGACATATGCTGGTGATGTTAAACCTGATTCTGTTTCTGACTGACCAGCCTCCCATGCAGGACCTTGTCAAATGTCTTACCAAGGTCCATGTAGACAACATCCATGGCCTTGCCTTCATCCACTTTCCTGGTAACTTCCTTGAAATAATTCAGAGGTTAAGGTTATTACTCAAGGGTAGCTGGTGAATTTAAATTTGAGTAATGTGAGTAATTGCAAAGCAAATTCAAGGATGCTTCCTGTGTTAGAGGGTATGAGTTATAAGGAAAGATTGGACAAAGTTGAACATGAGGAAATCTACAGATACTGGAAATTCAAGCAACACACACAAAAAGTGCTGGTGAACGCAGCAGGCCGGGCAGCATCTATAGGAAGAGGTACAGTCGGCGTTTTGGGCCGAGACCCTTCGTCAGGACTAACTGAAAGAAGAGATAGTAAGAGATTTGAAAGTGGGAGGGTTTCAGTCAGTCCAGACGAAGGGTCTTGGCCCAAAACGTCAACTGTACCTCTTCCTATAGATGCTGCCTGGCCTGCTGCATTCACCAGCATTTTTTGTGTATGTTGATTGGACAAACTTGGGCTGTTTTCTATGTAGTGCTGTAGGTTGTGGCAAGACTTGAAAGAAGTTTATATAATTATGAGAGGCATGAACAGGGTATACTGTCAGAATCGTTTTCCCAGGGTAGAAATGTCAAAACCTCCAAGAGGACCACAACCTTGTTACTGGGTTTGGAGGGTTGCATGCCTCAATGATCCAGAGAGCTATGTTGGCTGGAGTCAGGGCTTTATGCTTTGGCTTTTGGTAGGGTCACCCATGCAAAACAAGTCAAAGGGTAGAAGCCAGATGAAGAGTGGTCCACCAGTGCTCCAGGTTTGGGAGTTCAGCTCATGGCTAACAACTCTGAATGATAAAAGAAAGTTGTTATAGAAGTAGCAATGAAGGATCCTTCTACATCGAAGTGTGACAGTATTCCTGCGTTTCCACCTGCGACACGTGAAGTGAAAACTGAGAGGAAGCTACTGACGTGATGAATGAAACACTGACCCTAGAGGTGGAGGACCTTCACTGCTGTCTTAAATGCCAGTGGCGTAATGAGCAGTGAGTAAGAAATGTCAAAAACTAAAGAATATGCATTTGAGTTGAGTGTGGGCAAGTTTAAAGGAATGGTCAAGGGAGTGCAAAGCGCAGAATCAAATATTGCTGTGATGATTGTACGCTCTAGTATCAATTGTTTGGTGACAATAAAGTAAAGCAAATTTTCACTTCAAGAATTAGTTTGGTTTTGTTTGATTTCAGAATGAACTGCTTTACTTCAAATTAGCTTGCTTTCTTATTGGAAGAAGAGGTATTTGTTTAGACGTTCACAGCTAACCATAAAACTTGGGCCAGTACAACTGAGTTTACTGACAAATAGTCTCTGTCAGGCAAAAGCATGTTTTAAAAAGTGTAATTGCATTAATTCGGTTTTCTTTCATTGTTATTTGTTGTTCTTCTATCAAAACAAGAGACATAATTTTGGTTATTTTGTACTTCAACAAGAATCCATTGGAACTTCCATGTAGTTTTAGTCGACTTTAATATTTTATTTATATATCCCTGATAATTTTTTAAAAAACTGTGAGACCTGAGGGCATTGTGACCTTTATAAAAACTATTGAACTATATGATCCAATACATTAATGCTACCAGAGCTTGTTGTTAATGGAATTACTAAATTGAGTTACTCAATATTGTTTAGAAGAATTATGGAAAGGAGAATTTGCTTCAGGCCATTAGCACTAACCATGTGTGAGAATATTGGCGGTCCAGCGTACTTGCATCCTAACATCCAATTTCATTGCTTGGAATGTCAGGAGTCAACACACAAACTTTTGCTAAATATACCAGGCAAGATTCTATGAAAGTTATTAAGTAAAAGCTGAAAATGCATCAAATTTTGAACAGACTTCACTTTTGACATGCACCTTTTACAAAATCTCGCTGGCATTTCAATGTGTGATGTCTGGAACGAAGGTTGCACCGTCAGAACTACTGCCAGATTAAATGCTAAACTAAGATCACATTTGCTTTTTGCCCCGGACGCATGGTTTCCTATGGCACCATTGGCAAAAGTGGGGAGATCATTTCCATTCCTGTCCCTCATTTAACTACTAAGTAAAACCTGATTTTCTGGTCATAGCTTTATTGGTGTCTGTTGGATGTGTACAAGATAATAAGAGGAATAGATAGAGTGGATAGCCAGCGCCTCTTCCCCAGGGCACCACTGCTCAATACAAGAGGACATGGCTTTAAGGTAAGGGGTGGGAAGTTCAAGGGGGATATTAGAGGAAGGTTTTTTACTCAGAGAGTGGTCGGTGTGTGGAATGCACTGCCTGAGCTAGTGGTGGAGGCAGATACACTAGTGAAGTTTAAGAGACTACTAGACAGGTATATGGAGGAATTTAAGGTAGGGGCTTATATGGGAGGCAGGGTTTGAGGGTCGGCACAACATTGTGGGCTGAAGGGCCTGTACTGTGTTGTACTATTCTATGTTCTATGTTCTATATGTTGCCGAAGTTGAGCTTGCTATCCTGTTAGCCATATTACAATAGAAAACACTCCCCAAAATAATGCACCAATAGCTTGGAAACACTTTGGGAGAAGAAGGCACTGTACACAATATATCTTTGCTGTAATTGCAGCTTAAAGAGGCTGCACTAATTTGGATAGAAATGGTTTTGGATTGTGCAACAGAATTTAATAACAGTTTGCCTTTATTTTGTTGATGGGTAGGGTTTGGTTTCCTATCATTCAATGGTTGCCTGTAATTGTGCTGAGAAGGTAAAGATAGGGCTCGCTGAAGAGGCACAAGTCATTTCCTGTTCCGCCTATGAGCAATGTGGCACAGCTGGTCTCTTGTAGACTTGGGAGAACAAACTGTAAACCTACTTTTATTCAGCAGCACAAAGTGAATGATAGATAGGCCAGTCATAGCTTCCATTGCATCTGACTTCATCTCAAACATTGCTTTAATGACACAGACAAAGCTCACAGCTTGGAGATCTGAAGTGACAAAAGTAAACTGCCTGTTCTGTTAGTCTTATAAATATGTTATTTAAAACATATGAAACCCTAAATACAATCCACTCATTAGTGATAATTGAGGTGGTAGGAGTATTTTCTTTCTCTGTTCTCAAACCAGCAGCACTCCAAAGTGAATGGACAGCAACTGACAGATACAAGTGGTGAGAACCCCGATCTACTTATCTGTCTCAGATTTATTCCCATTAAGTGGTCTCTTTGATCGGGCAGAGGGTGTGTGACAGGAAATTATATTGCAATGAAAATCGGGATGTGGGGATGTGCAAGTTATCAATTGTCTTTCAACTGCCTAACAGCCTGACAACAGCTACCTTATTATTGCTTGCTTTCAATTTACAGTAGGTTCATGGAGCACAATGCCCATGAGGGAGCAGTGAGCGTGAGTACTTAGGTTCTTAAGCCCACTGAAAATATGGTGTCAGACTTCAATTTTATCTGTTAAGGATCAATCTACTGTGGTTCATGTTTTACACTTCTTAGAATAGATTGCTCAGCATCCAACAGGTGATTGGCTGGAACTTTCAGGCGAGCTTCTTCGAAGACCTACAGGATGAAGGGCTAGAGGTGGCCAGTGTAATTTCTAGCACACTCATGGAGCTCAGATGTTTGGTCAGGAATAAAATCCCATAACTAACCAATACGGAAAACCAGTGTAAGGATAAGGACTAGGCCACTTAGGACTGAGATGAGGAGAAATTTCTTCCCAGAGAGCAGTGAACCCTTAGAAGTCTCTACCATAGAAAAATAATCATATTTAAGAAGGAATTAGATACTTTTTCTAAGACATTGGGGGGTGGGGGTGGGGGGGAGGAGCCAGAACACACTAGTCAATTTGGATTAAAAGGAGTAAAATGCTGTCAAAACTCAGCAAGTCAGGCAGTGTCTGTGGAACGAGAAACACTTTACAATTCACATCTGTGTAAACACCCTATACTTCAGATCCGTATAAACACCCATTACCCTTTCTCCCTATTCTGCAACAATCTTAATCTGAATCAGAATCGGGCTTAATATCACAGGCAATATGTCATGAAATGTATTTGCTATGTGGCGGTAGCACATTGCAGTACATAATATTAAAAACTGTGAATTACAGTATATTAGATAAAGTTAAATTATATAAGTAGTGCAAAAAGAGAGTATTCATGGGTTCAACATCCATTCAGAGATCTGGTGGCAGAGATGAACAAGCTTTTCCTGGATCATTGAGTGTGTGCCTTTAGGCTGCTGTACCTCCTTTCTGATAGCATTGAGAAGAGGCCATATCCTGGTTAATGGGGATCCTTAGTGATTGATACCGTCTTTTTGAAGCATCGCTCCTTGAAGGTGCCCTGGGTAATGGAGGGGCTAGTGCCCATGATGGAGCTACTGAGTTTACAACTTTCTGTATGTTATTTTAATCTTGTGCAGCAGCCTCCCCTGTACCAGACGGAGATGCAGCCAGCCAGAAAGCTTTCCATGTAATGTCTACAGAAATTTGTGTGAGGTCTGATATTAACTGCCTCTTAAATGCCTCTTCTTCAAGTGTGTCAGTGAAATCCTCTTCGCCCCACCTATTGCCCTTCTCTGCTGCCTTGACTAACCTGTTTCTGTTTTTCTCCATTCCAGTGAAGAGTCCCAGATCTGAAACAGTAGCTGCTTTCCATTCTACGGTGGCTGCTTATGAAGCAAGGACTTCAAAGATACTGCATTTCATTATAACCCTATATTAGACATCAAGGAAACATATCTTCATCTTTCCATATAGGTGGAACCAATAACTCTGCTCCCTCAACACCTAACATTTTTGTTAGCAAGCCATTGTTTGGTTGAAATTTGAATAGATACAAATAACTGAAGAGGCTCTTTTTCAGTATTGGTTTTAATAGGCAGTGGCATGCTTTGTAACTTAACTTCAAAGACAAATAAGCATAAAACATGGCTCTTCAACATTGCAAATGTTTCATGCTCCAGACTGTGATGAAGTTACAAACCGCCAGCCTGTTTTTCTTATAGCTCTTAAAGTTTTAGGATACCTGTTATTACGTTACGCTGGTCACACCCATTTATTTATGAGCAAAGATCTTTTAAAAATTCTTCTTGATCTCGGCCGTAGATATGCAAGCCTGGGCAGTTCAATATGGAGAGCAAGCTGTTGTCCATGTAGCAAGTTTCCCCTCTCCACGCATCTGATGAACCCAAAGGAATGGCAGAGACCGATACCGTTTGGCACCAGCAGCATAGCAGGAGTTGCCGGTCAACATAGAACTCAATATAAAGCTGCCTTAGGGACTCAAGCTCTGGATTTTCCCTTGGGGTTTGCTCCTGAAGTCTTCCCCATGAGTGGGTTTAGCAGCAAGACAGAGGAGGTTTGAGATCAGAGTTCTCCTTCTCCTCGGTGCGCTGCCAACCATGCCTGAAGAGCTCCATCTGCCTGAAGCAACTACAAAGTTTGTAGTTTTAAGACACCAATATCCACCTTCGCCCCTCTCCTCTCTGTGGAAACAGTTCCACCTTAGCTTAGTAGCTAAGGTATATGTGAAGGCCAGGAGCAGGATTTGGTTGTCAGAGACTATTTGAGGCATACACCATTGGGAGCATTTAATTGCTAGTGGGAGCTTATCTCCACTACCACCCCGGCTATGACAATCTTAAGGAACCAAGTATATTTAATGACTGACAGAAAATCACAAGGCTTGCATAAGCTCAGGGTTTATAATATTGCTTTATTTGAAACTTGTCAGAACGCAAGATAGCATTTCTCTGTGTGGGTCCTGTGCAATGCTCTACCATCTGCTGCCTTGGCCTCTCTTCATCTGTCTCATCACCTCAGAGTGCCTCAGGCTCTGCTTCATCCTGTTCAAATTTCTTGTGTTTTGCTTCAGTTGCTCCTCAGACAGTTTCTCCTCAAAGCACTTTGCATCGGCAGAAGACAGAATGGTAATGCTGCTCAGGATTTCAGTGGAAATTGACCTCAGTACTTTTTCCAGAGGCCTGATCTCCAAGGGATGATCTGTGCACCCAACAGTTCTCCGCTCATTGACACATCCAGCTCTTCCATCTAGTTTCTCTACTTATTTCTGCCTCTTGCCCTTCATCTATCAATCAAATTCTTTCAAAATCTTTGGTCATTTTGTGATACCGCATTAACTCCAAAATCTCAAGTAAGACACTGCTCCAAAGAGCGCCATATGAGGTCGTTCTTACCCTCGGCCATCAGGCTTTATAATGAGTCAACCTCTAGCTGTGGAGGTGATGACCCCTCCCTCCCCTCCTGTTAGACTTTTTGAGATAACTCATTTTTCATTCTTTCTTCTCTACTAATATTTATATATCTGTGCACTTGTAAAGCTACTGTGACACTGTAATTTCCTTTGGGATCAATAATGTATCTATCTATCTAACAATATCGCCTCCTCTGAGTCATTCCTCATTTCATCCACTACCTCTACCCAACTTCAAATCTTTTACCCAAAAACCCTTGACTAATTCCCCTTCTCTGATCCATCTTACACACCATGATAATGTTCCCCTGGGAGTCCAGTCCTCTTCAGCCTAAAGCCCACTGTTTTGACCACTCCCAGTGCCTGGGAAAAGGGACAAATATCTGCTTATTAAGTTAGTCCAGATATCTCAGTGGACATGGTGAACTTGCCACTGCCAAATTTGTCTCGGACAATTCATGTATTCCCTTCATTATACTCTATGTTCTTAATTCTTCTACTATGGTAGTTGAGACCAGGAATAATCTCTGTGATGGACCATCTATCTCAAGTCCCCGAATGAAGCTCATGTATTTCTTCACAACAGGATTAAGAGGACACACTCACTTGGATCACGTGTTACACTTTCATGCCAACATCCAATTGTTTAGAAATAGCTCTCACTTGTCTACACAAAAATACTCGCCTTGATCCTTGTTCCCATCTCACAAATTTGCTGCCTACAGTGGCTCACCAACTATGTTAATGTCCATCATTTTTTCCACTTCAACACTGTCAATAAGCTCTTGCTGAAAAATGTCCATATTCAGCTTCAGCTGGTAGTTTGCTTCCTGCCCAGAATCTTTGAGCTTTTCACCACTTCTGCCCCGTACTCATTTTGCCAGCAGTTTCTATTTAAGCCCATTTATCCTACTTCCACTCTGAGACATCTTTAATCAAAGCCACCAACAACATTGTCTGGGACTGCAGCCACAATGCATTGCCTTCATTGATTAGTCTGTAAGCTTAACATTGATGATGATCCTGATGTCTCTGCCAAAGCCAAATCCTAGTATAGTGTAAGGTTTTCTTTCTCTCTGACATCTCTTCTTTAAACCAATTATAGATAATTAAGTTGCTGTTGCTACCCATCCTGATTTATTTGAGCTGGTCTATAATACTTGATATAGGCCTGACTATTCCTCCATTGGAATAATGTTGTTCAAATTGATCAATTTGAACAGATAGATAAGCTGGGTAGATGGATGATTAAATAAACAGAAAGGACGTAGACTTCACAAATAGATGGGTTAGATACATCAACGGACAAACAGAAAATAGTTTTATTTCTCAATATGTGCAAAAGCTACCACTTTCCTCACTGGTGTCGCTGACTGAAGCATCATGGGAGTTCGGAACATCGAGACAGCAGTGCACACTGCTGTCAAAATAAGCAACGCTGCGGATTGTCACATCGAAACAGTGTTGCCTCTCGCTGTGGCAGAACGATACCTCTCTCTCCTTTGTTAGCGAGAGAGAGAGAGCCTGTGAGATGTCAAAGTGTTGGGATGGACAGTAGTTTTTGATGGACTCTAGATCATGGTCTCTGGGGGCCTTGCTATTGCTTGCTGGGATGGTGGGTGGTGGTGATGATGTTTTTGCTGTTGTTTGTGAGTGGGAGGATGTGGGCGGACTTTGGGGTTCTAAAATTGTCAGTCATTCTTCCTTTGGGGTTGTTCTTCTGTTCCGCGGATGTCTGTGAGTAAGAATTTCAGGTTGTATACTGTATATATTCTCTGATGTTAAATTGAACCATTGAATCATTTTCAATAAATAAACAGTATGCAGGTACACAGACAGATAAATAGACTGACAAATGGGTGCATAGGTATACAGGCTGATTGATGAATGGATGGGTGCCTAGTGAGACAGGCAGATTTATAAATAAATTGATGGATAAATCATAAATATTATATTAACTGTCTTGCCAGACTTGGGTAGAATAAGTGACATCTGTACATTGCTAACTGCAGTTCAGTGCTGCAGCTGATGTTCAGTATCATTCACTTTAAAAGCTCATTCCTCAAAGAAAAACTCAATTAAAATGGTTTCTTAAAGCAAGCATGGAGTACCATTAATCTTGTAGCTGCTTCAGTCTCAGATATCTTTCCGATTTATTAAAACTCCTATTTCACTCATAGCAGCCAACTAATTGCAAAGGACCCTGCTGACATTGCATTGACTTCATTCAAATTTTGTATAATGTAAATGTTCACAGAAGGTAACTGCAGTTGGCTTTCTTTTTAACAATGCAGCAAGTATGAATTGTAAAGCAATTCAGTCAGCTCAATCCATAGACATTAATCCCCTTCTCCTGCGGGCTTCATAGAATATTTTCTGGAGCCCTGTCACCACTGCTTTTAAATGTTAATTTTCATTCTGCAAAATCCTTCATTCCCCCACACTTCTTTTCAAACCTCTCACATGCAATCCCACCCTGACAATAAATCGCTTTGATAAATGGCATCAACTTGTCATTTGGCTTTATGACAAGTTGTTGGCCAATCTGTTACAGTGTTTGTTAAAAAGATCATATTGAATATTGAAAGATAGAGAGGATGCGGAGAGGCTGTTTCCTATACTGGGGGAGCATAAGACCAGAGGGCACAGCCTCAGAATAGAGTGACATCCCTTTAGTACAGAGATGAGGAGGAATTTCTTTAGCCAAAGGGTGGTGAATCTGTGGAATTCATTGCCACAGACACCTGTGGGGACATTTGGGTACATTTAAAACAGAGGTTGGTAGGTTCTTGATTAGTGAGAGTGTGAAATGTTACGGGGAGAAGGCAGGAGAATGGAGTCAAAAGCAATAATATATGAGCCATGATGGAACGGCAAGGCAGACTCAATGAGCTGAATGGCCTAATTCTGCTCCTATGTATTGTGGTCTTATAATTTCTCCACCAACGGAGTTTTGAACTGTTAGGATGAATGAATTTTTGGAAGCTGTTTTCAACTCTGAAAGCTGTTTCCAACAATCAGTCCAAGTATTGCCACTCTGAGGAAGGAACATCATGAAATCTGATTTGCATTTTTCAAGACAGTTTAGGTTCTCCCCAAAGAGGCATAATATATTGGAACACCTATAAACGTGTGACCAAACATAGATCTATATTGAAATCAAATTCTCTTTCTCAGCCAAGCTGTCAGGGTAAGTTACACAACAAAACTTACTCACTGGTTCAGAGGTAGAACAACAACGGAATTTCTAATGTGCCATTTGTCTCAAGATGTTTCACAAGAGTTTTAACAAATAAAATCTCCATGATACATAAGGAGATTAAAAAAGCAGATGACCTGTTAAGATTTTAAAGGCGTGTCTTGAATGAGGCAAGAGGTTCAAATGGTTCCATTTAATATCAGAGAATGTATATAGTATACAACCTAAAATTCTTGCTCTTCATAGACATCCACAAAAACAGAAGAGTACCCTAAAGAAGGAGTAACAGTTAAAAAGTCAGAACCCCAAAATTCCCTTCTCCCCACTCCCACACCCTTCTCTCTCTCCTCCCTTCTTTATCTCTCCTTCCTTCCCTCCTCTCTCTCCTTCCTTCTCTCTCTCCTCTCTCTCTCTCTCCCTTCTCTCTTTCTCTTTCCTTCTTTCCTCTCTCTCTCTCTTTCCTTCTTTCTCTCTCTCCTCCCTTCTCTCTCTCTCCTTCCTTCCCTCCTCTCTCCTTCCTTCTCTCTCTCCTCTCTCTCTCCCTTCTCTCTTTCTCTTTCCTTCTTTCCTCTCTCTCTCTCTTTCCTTCGCTCCTCTCTCTCTCTCTCTCTCTCTCTCACCCTCCTTCCTTCTCTCTCCACCCCCAACAAGGCACAGAGAGGTGTCACCCTTACCACAGTGAGAGGGGAGACCAACAAAACTAAACAATTTGCTGAATTGCGATGTTACAGTCTGCTGTGTCACTTGTATTCCAAGTTCTCCAATTCAAGGATTGGTGGCAAACTCTCCTCCACTTTCGAGAGAGCATGATTGCTCGAGTACAGAGCCTCCAATAGCCATTCCACTGTTCGCAATGCTCTGTTTCTCCTGTGAGACTTTAGTCAGCGACACCAGCATGGAATCTGCCCGTCCATTGGGCTACAGGGGCCTCACTCCGAAAGTGAGCACATCTTCCAGGTAGCATCCTCTGGATATCAAAAAACAGTCGGTTGGTGAGCCCTGGGAGCGGGAACCATCACATAAAGAACCACAGTTTGAATGTTGCTGTAGATCATGGATTCCGACAGAACTCCAACCTCCATGAAAAGGAAAAATGAGACATTAAAGGGAAAAAAGTAAGCTGTTTTCGCAGATGAACTCGAAGAAGCTGCCCTCTGGCAACATCTTAGCTCCGCCTACTGTCGTGATTTAGGGAGACAACTCCAGTTTAGGCCTTAGCAGCTGAAATTGTAGCCTCTGGAATGAAGTGATTAAGTTCAGGAATGGTCAAGAGGCCAAGGTTGGTAAAATTGAGATACCTCAAAGAGTTGTAAAGCTGAAGGAGATTATGGACATCAGGGTGGACTTCAAAAGGATGAACATTTTAAAATCAAATTACTGTTTAACTAAGAAACAATGTAAATCAGCAACACACACTAAATGTTGGAAGAACTTCATCAAGGTCCTGAGAAGGGTCTTGGCCCTATTTATTCCTCTCTGTGAATGCTGCCTGACCTGCTAAGTTCCTCCAATATTTTGTGTGTGTTACTCTGGATTTCCAGCATCTGCAGAATCTATTGTGTTTATGTAAATCAGAAAACACTGTGGTGATGGTTGAATGGGTCATGATGAGAGTTAGGGCATAGCTGGCTGTGTTAGATGATCTTAAGTTTACTGGGAAGAGGGAGTGAAAGGCCAAACTGGAAGTGTAAGAGACTGGACAGGTCTGGAGGCAGCAACAATGTAGACGAGTCTTTCAGCAGCAGTTTAATGAGATGGTTGCTATTATGGAGGTCAAAATAGATGTCATAATGACAGTAATGTTTGACCTATAGATAATCTCTGAGATTTAACACTGCACCACAGTTACAAATAGTCTGATGTCCAAGGGAAGGATGGGACTAGTGTCGACAGAATAGGGTTTAGGTTAGGACTGATGAGAAAGATATTGGGCTTCCAAAGTTGAGATGGAATAAATCTCATCCAGCATTGGATTTGGGACAAGTAATAAGACAAATTAAAGACAACTGAGGAACAAAGACATGGCAGTGAATTAGAATTCAGTGTTCTCAATAGAGTAAATGATCCACATAGACTGGAAACAAATGTGTATTCTTTGGATGATGCTGTTGAGGACAAAGATGTGAGTGAGATAAAGGGAGCAAGCAAGGTTAACTCACAATGGACACCAATGAAAACCATGTGGACAAGGGAAGAGAAACCATTGGAGGGATTTGCTGGCTGGGCTAGGGCAAAATCATATGATACAGGAGCGGAATTAGGCTATTTAACCCATTGAATCTGCTCCACTATACAATCACAGCTGATTTTTTTCCAACCCCATTCTTCTGCCTTCTCCTCATGATTCTTAACCCATCAAAATCTGCCTTAACTGAGAGATGAGCAGGATACAACACCTGCAAGGAGTTTGGAAAGGAAATCAAGTTGGCAGATAGGTTAGTGGTTTGGGAGGGGAGAGACGACAGCTTTACAAAGGCAGACAGTACTGGAGAAAAGAGAATGATTGCAACACACAAAGCTCAGTAGTGTAGTGGTTAGCACAATGCTTTACAGTACAAGCAACCTGAGTTCAATTCCGGTCGCTGCCTGTAAGGAGTTTGTACATTCTCCCCGTGACCTTGTGGGTCTCCTCCTGGTGCTCCAGTTTCCTACCATAGTCCAAAGGTTAATTGGTCATTGTAATTTGTCCCATGATTATATGTGGCATCCGTTAGTCTCACGAGACCATGGATCTGTGCCTGGCTCCAGGGCGCAGGCTTGGGCAAGGTTGTATGGAAGACCAGCGGTTGCTCATGCTGCAAGTCTCCCCTCTCCACGCCACTGGTGTTGTCCAAGGGAAGGGCAAGGGCCGATACAGCTTGGCACTAGTGTCGTCGCAGGAGTTGCCAGAACGAGGTTGAAGACTACATCGGATTGTCTTAGGGACTTCAGCTCCGGATTTG
Source organism: Mobula hypostoma (assembly GCF_963921235.1). NCBI lineage: Eukaryota > Metazoa > Chordata > Chondrichthyes > Myliobatiformes > Myliobatidae > Mobula > Mobula hypostoma. The sequence continues at coordinate 67,768,759 of NC_086109.1, forward strand.
TCCTCAGGGTTTAATCCCGAAGCCTTTCTCATGAGTGGGTATGGCCGCAAGGCAGCGGAGGTTTGAAATCAGAGTTTTCCCTCTCTCTTAGATGGACTGCCTGGATTGGTTCCTAAGGTTGTCTTAGTGGGACAAGCTCCCACTACCTAAAAGTGCTCCTCACGGCATGCACCTCAAATAGCCTCTGACAACCAAGGCCAACTCTTGGCCTTCTTCTGTGGCTTAGACTCTAAGCCTGGTGGAACTGTTTCTACTGACAGGAGAAGAGGCGAAGTTGGTCCTGGTGCCTTAAAACCAATGTTTCGGGTAGATGGAGCTTGTCAGCCTGGGAAGGCAGTCCATACCATGATTAGGCTAGGATTAAATTGAGTGATCACTGGGTGGTGCGGTTCGAATGGCCTGAAATATCCCATGTATGTTGTATCTCAATAAGATGAAAAATAAAACAAAACTCAGTCAGTCAAGCAGCAGCTACAGAATGAAATGGACAACTGAAAGGGTTGAGATTCTTTCTCTGGATCAATAGATGTTAGCTGACCTGCTGAGTTCCTCTAGCATTTTGTGTGTCCCTTCAGATTCCAACCCCTGCAGTCTTACGTCTCTGATGGAAAACTGCTGCAGCTGCGTAGGTTAGAACTGGTCACCCTGAGAGAATACTACATCCCACTTGCTACTGATTGCAATGGTTTAGTGTCTGAGGTTGGGCAAACTTTTGAACGTTTAGTTGCAATCCATTAAGAAGCCTTTATGGTTTCTTCGGCCATTATTTTTAATTTCAGATAAGCAAAGAAATGTAGACCGAAAAGCAGGCCAGGCCCAAACAAACCACTGGGGGAACTTGGAGGGCCAAACAGAATCCGTTGAGGCAGAGAGGGATCCTTGATGTTTTTGGCTGAAATCCTGAACCTGGACTTTGTCATCAAAAGCTCAAGAAAACCTGCAGATGCTGGAAATCCAAGCAATGCACACAAAGTGCTGGAGGAACTCAGCAGGCCCGGCAGCCTCTACAGAAAAGAGAAAATAGTCGATGTTTCAGGCTGAGGCACTTCATCAGGATTGGGAAAAAAAATGGGGAGTCAGAATAAGAAGGTGGGGAGGGGGAGGAAGAAGGACAAAGTGATAGATGATAGGTGAAACTGGGAGAGGGGGAGGGGTAAGGTAAGGAGCTGGAAAGTTGGTAGGTGAAAGAGATAAAGGGCTGGAGGAGGGGGAATCTGATAGGAGAGGGTAGAATACCATAGAAGAAAGGGAAGGGAGAGGAGCACCAGAGGGGGGTGATGGGCAGGTAAGGATATAAGGTGAGAGGGGTTCACTGGAAAGGGGAATTGTGAAGGAGTGGGACCTTTCTGCTAAGTCATCAAAGCAAAACTCAAAAGTAAAACTTATTATCAGAGTTCATACATGTCACCACGCACAATCCTAGCAGGCTATTCACCTGGGGATGTTGTGTGAAGAGTCAGAGAGAATGGGAGAAATAGTCAAACATATGTAAGTTTGGGTATTTGTATATAATAGCCTATACAGATTGGTACATAAGGAAGAGGACATTATGTTAATGTATTTGTACAGCACACTGCTGCTGTTGATGCTTGAGAAAACCCGTGCACACGGCACGTGAGTCCTTCCAATTGCGGGAGAAGGCTCATTTTAACTTTCAGTCTATAAACAAGCCGGACAATTCAGCTGCCATTAGCCTCCCCCCCCCCCCCCCACTGATTTTCATCTCTATTCACTTCAATTACCACTGTTTTGGAGATGATTACCTGTATATAAGTATTCCTGTTTCCAACAACCTGAAAAAAGGTTATTTTTTAGAAAGATCCCCTGCAATATGGCTCAAACTCCCCACCAAGTGGCTAAATATGAACATTGCATGCAAACGATTCCCCTCAAACAACAGGAATTCTGCAGATGCTGGAAATTCAAGCAACACACATCAAAGTTGCTGGTGAACGCAGCAGGCCAGGCAGCATCTATAGGAAGAGGCGCAGTCGACGTTTCAGGCCGAGACCCTTCGTCAGGACTAACTGAAGGAAGAGTGAGTAAGGGATTTGAAAGCTGGAGGGGGAGGGGGAGATGCAAAATGATAGGAGAAGACAGGAGGGGGAGGGATAGAGCCGAGAGCTGGACAGGTGATAGGCAAAAGGGGATACGAGAGGATCATGGGACAGGAGGTCCGGGAAGAAAGACGGAGGGGGGTGACCCAGAGGATGGGCAAGAGGTATATTCAGAGGGACAGAGGGAGAAAAAGGAGAGTGAGAGAAAGAATGTGTGCATAAAAATGAGTAACAGCTGGGGTACGAGGGGGAGGTGGGGCCTAGCGGAAGTTAGAGAAGTCAATGTTCATGCCATCAGGTTGGAGGCTACCCAGACAGAATATAAGGTGTTGTTCCTCCAACCTGAGTGTGGCTTCATCTTTACAGTAGAGGAGGCCGTGGATAGACATGTCAGAATGGGAATGGGATGTGGAATTAAAATGTGTGGCCACTGGGAGATCCTGCTTTCTCTGGCGGACAGAGCGTAGATGTTCAGCAAAGCGGTCTCCCAGTCTGCGTCAGGTCTCGCCAATATATAAAAGGCCACATCGGGAGCACCGGACGCAGTATATCACCTCAGTCGACTCACAGGTGAAGTGATGCCTCACCTGGAAGGACTGTTTGGGGCCCTGAATGGTGGTAAGGGAGGAAGTGTAAGGGCATGTGTAGCACTTGTTCCGCTTACAAGGATAAGTGCCAGGAGGGAGATCAGTGGGGAGGGATGGGGGGACTCCTCCTGGCACTTATCCGTGTAAGCGGAACAAGTGCTACACATGCCCTTACACTTCCTCCCTTACCACCATTCAGGGCCCCAAACAGTCCTTCCAGGTGAGGCATCACTTCACCTGTGAGTCGACTGGGGTGATATACTGTGTCCGGTGCTCCCGATGTGGCCTTTTATATATTGGCGAGACCCGACGCAGACTGGGAGACCGCTTTGCTGAACATCTACGCTCTGTCCGCCAGAGAAAGCAGGATCTCCCAGTGGCCACATATTTTAATTCCACATCCCATTCCCATTCTGACATGTCTATCCACGGCCTCCTCTACTGTAAAGATGAAGCCACACTCAGGTTGGAGGAACAACACCTTATATTCCGTCTGGGTAGCCTCCAACCTGATGGCACGAACATTGACTTCTCTAACTTCCGCTAGGCCCCACCTCCCCCTCGTACCCCATCTGTTACTCATTTTTATGCACACATTCTTTCTCTCACTCTCCTTTTTCTCCCTCTGTCCCTCTGAATATACCTCTTGCCCATCCTCTGGGTCACCCCCCCCCCGTCTTTCTTCCCGGACCTCCTGTCCCATGATCCTCTCGTATCCCCTTTTGCCTATCACCTGTCCAGCTCTCGGCTCTATCCCTCCCCCTCCTGTCTTCTCCTATCATTTTGCATCTCCCCCTTCCCCTCCAGCTTTCAAATCCCTTACTCACTCTTCCTTCAGTTAGTCCTGTCGAAGGGTCTCGGCCTGAAACGTCGACTGCGCCTCTTCCTATAGATTCCCCTCAAAGCTTATTTCTCTATCAAGTTAATCTGAATCAGAATCAAATGTATTATCACTGATTTAAATGACGAGGAGTTTATTGTTTTGTAACAACAATACAACACAAAGATATAAAATCAGTATAAATTGTAAAAATTAAGAGATAGTGCAAGAAAAAGATCAAAGCAGTCATGTTTGTAGGTTCATGGATCATTCAGAAATGTGATTCGGAGGTGAAGAAGCTATTTCTGAATTGTCGAGAATGGGTTTTCAGACTCGTGTACTTTCTGCCATAAAGAGGGCATTTTTGGATGGTGACGGTCCTTCGTGATGGTTGCCGTCTACTTGAGGCAACGCCTGTTGAAGGTGTCCTTGATGCCGGCGTGGGTTGTGCTCACAATGGATTCTACAACCCTCTGCAGCCTCTTCTGATCCTTTTCATTGGAGCCTCCATAATAGGCTGTTATGCAACCTGTCCAAATGCTGTCCATCATATATGTATAAAAATTGTAAGTGTTTTCACATACTGGGTCTTGGGCAAGGTTTAATCAATACAGTTTGTGGGCTGGTCTCTGTGGTTCACATTATGATGTAGTTCTGATTTCTGAAATGGGGCAGCCCGCAGATAGTGAACATTGAGTTGAACTGAATATGACTGGACTCTTTCAATTTTGTTCTTTATATTCTGTGTTTTTTTGCTCATTTTTATTGTTGATGTTTGTGTGATTTTTATTTTGCTTGTCTGGGGGGTTTGATGTTTCTCTGGGTTCCATTGTTTCCTCTGTGGGGAAGACAAATCTTAGAGTTGTATACTGCATACATCTTCTTCGGTTGTCCATCGAAATCCGATGACAACGTCCACTCCTTTAACGGTGAGATCTTTGATGACTATACAGTCCTATCCTGGACCCACAAGCTCTATTGCAGATGGGACATGTATATGTGGTAGTGGTGGCAACCTTGGCAGCATTTCCCCTGGCTCTCCTCTGCTGTCTTCTGGTTGTTCGTTCCATCTCCAGTATTGAGATGTATTGAGGCCATGATCACCCAGCGTCAGCTGTAGTGGCTGGGGCACGTGATAAGGATGCCCCCATGTCGGCTACCCCGCAGAGTGTTATACGGCCGGCTACATCATGGTTGACGCTCAGCTGGAAGGCTGAAGAAGCACTATAGGGATCAGATGAAGAATGCTTTAAGGAAGCGCAAGATCAGACCCGAGGACCTGGAGGAGGTTGCTGCTGACCGTACCACTTGACGACAGCTGTGTAGGGATGGGGTTTGTATTCTGGAGATGGAAAGAACAACTGCATACGTACTTTGATAATAAATGTACTTTGAATCCACCAAATCTCTTCAAGGTCCTAAATAAGCAGACCTGTTTGCTGTGCTTTCTTTGTGATTTCATCAGCGTGTTGGGGGCCTAGATAGATCCTTTGGGATGATGACAGCTAGGAACTGGAAGCTGCTCATCCTTTCCACCACTGAATCCTGCTGTGTGTTCTCTCCATTTCATCCCGATGTCCACAATCAATTCCTTGGTCTTGCTGACTTTGAATGCATTAATATACTAATATTGCATAACAAAATAGAAGGAGGCCATTTGGTCCATTGAAACTGTGCAGTATCACAGAGTCACTATTTTTCCCATGTTCCTATTGACTCCCACCAGATTCTTCTTCTTCTAAACAAGTGGCAATTGGCAGTGACCAACTTTTCTACCAACCAGCAGTTTTTTGGGAAGTAGGGGGAAGCCCATCATGTGGAGAAAACCCACATAGTGTCAGTGCAAACATTTATACCCCACATAGACAGGTTTGTAGCACTGTGAAAGAGCACTCTGTTAGCTGCATCCCCAACATATATGTCAACCTAGAAATTTTGATCTGAATCTACAGCCACATCAAAAGTGACTAACATATCACTTTGTGCTTAAAATTACTGTGGTACTGCCAGCTGTACATATTCAATTCAAGTTCAAGTTTAATTGTCATTCAACCATACATGAATATCCACGAATACAGCCAAACGAGACAGTGTTACTCTGGGGCCAAGGTGCTAAAAAACAGAGCCAACAGTCACACATAGCACATAAACGATAGCAAGCACTTGTAAGATATCAGTAAAATACAGCCACAAAAACAAAATAGTCCAGAGCCAGAGACTATGAATGTCACAGAAATCTCCCGGCAACTACAATACAGCTTGTCATCTGCTGAGCGAATACTGGGGGGATTGGAGGGCCGCTCTGACTCACTCTGCACAACACCTCCCCTGTTGGAGAACAAAGGCTTTGATTCCCCTCTCCTGGTGGCTGTAAAAGGCGACACCATGGCTTGAGCACCTCGCTCTGGCCAAGGCTACGCAGCTCCCCCATCGTCACCAATAAATCAAAGAATTGGACTTGCAACATTCCACATTACAAGTGTCCAAAAGAGTCTTGCAATCAGAAGAAAAGCGACTAAAGGCTGATTTATATTTGTGCGCCAAATGTACGCCTCAGGTACGGCGTAGCCGCGTACCCTACGCCGTACTCTACGCAGTAGCCTAATACGCACCTCTCCCAAAACGTAACTATGTGTCGCGGTGACGCAGACTGAACAACTGTGATTGGTCCGCTTGGTAGCATCATATTTCCTCCTACGCTGCAATAGTTTCCGATTGGGCAACTGAAGGGCAGGGAAGGAACTCTGGCTGCAGTGCTTTCCATAAAGCTTTACAGAACTCCGAAATTGTGGAGGACTCTGCGCTTGATATCAGTTTGTAGCTATCTGCTACAGCCTGTTGACTTCCACCTGAAGCTAAAACTCGAATGGTGATTGCCAGTCTCTGAGTATACTGTCCGTACACTGATGCGAAATAAATGGTTGGAGACGATGAACCAAATCGTCAAATCTACCTGCCAACATCCGAAAATATTTGAAATGCATTTCCTCGTCCATGTCTCCCAGTGGCCGGACAAGCACAGAAAATTCACCCTCCTTCAGTTTCAGTCGCTGTTGTTTGAAGTTTGAGTTTCTTCATGTTGAGTTTCAACACGAAGAAATTCAACACAGTGGCATAGAAACCCCACCGCCAACTAGTGTTTTGGCAGTGAATTGCAGACACACTTATGCACAAATATAGATGCTCACAATGGTGTAGCCCACTTGCATAAGCTAGTATGCACAAGTATAAATCAGCCTTAAGCCTGATTTATACTTCTGCGTTAACGCGACGCCGTAAGTACTGCATCACCACAAACCCTACGCAAAACCGACGCAGAACCCTATGCGAGAGCCTGCTTTTCTGTGACATGCACCTCTCCCAAAATGTAACCGCGTGTCGCAGCAACGCAGACTGCAACAGCTGTGATTGGTCCGCTTGGTAGCAGCGCAGGTCGTCCTACGCTGCAGTAGCTTCCCATTGGGCGACTGAAGGGCAGGGAAGGAACTCTGGCTGCAATGCTTTCCATAAAGCTTTACAGACCTCCGAAATTATGGAGGACACATTTCGCTTTTACGAAAAAAAAACGCTCTTGTTTACCCCGAGAAAGACTACCGTGACCATGAAGCCTTGCACAGGCAGGTGTGTGCGCATGCGTGATGTGCGTGAATTGCAGAACGACGCAGACACACCAGTGTACAAGTATAAACGCTCAGAACGCGCGTAAGTCACGCGTAGGTTACGGTGTCCAGTTAACGCAGAAGTATAAACCAGGCTTTAAGCGCATCGATTCCTCCGAAGCCTCACTGACGCAAGCAGCCGCACGGTCTGCCCTAAGTACAGCTCCTCCAGTTTTTCTGCCAACAATTAACTCGCTGATGCGGTTAACCTGCAGTACTTTAAGTTCTTCATGTCCAGCAGAATCTTGCGATTGTAAAAAATGTTTAAGAAGGACGATAGCGCCCTTTGTTGACCACATAGAAGCCGCTGCGATCAAACATGTATTAGTACTTACAGTACTGTTAACATTACACTTCAGCAGCTCCTAGTCATAGTCATAGTCGTGCTTTATTGAACACGGGGGAAACTGGTTTTCGTTACAGTTACACCTTAAGTAATTAAATAGTGATAAAACCATAAATAATTAAATAGTAATATGTAAATTATGCCAGGAAATAAGTCCAGGACCAGCCTATCGGCTCAGGGTGTCTGACCCGCCAAGGGAGGAGTTGTAAAGTTTGATGGCCACAGGCAGGAATGACTTCCTATGACGCTCTGCGTTGCATCTCGGTGGAATGAGTCTCTGGCTGAATGTACTCCTGTGCCCAACCAGTACATTATGTAGTGGATGGGAGATATTGTCCAAGATGGCATGCAACTTGGACAGCATCCTCTTTTCAGACACCACCGTCAGAGCTCTCATGCAGCCTCATCTTCATGTGTGAATATTTACCAAATTTTTAAAAAAGTGTTTAATTGTGAGCTACTGCTCTCATATCCTTAACAATTTTTCAGAATTTTAACTTCATTAATATAGATATTAGGAGTGTGGCACCAGAGAGGAAGTCTTTGTTTTCCTTTGTGAACAGGTTGGAGACCATCGGGAGAATTGCTCAGCAGCTGTCAGCCCTTCTGCCCTATGTCTAAATCATGTACCCAGTGTTCGTCAGCATCTGATCCTTTATCTCTCTGCAGTCTGCGCCAATCTGACTTCTTCCACTACTACTTGATCTAAATTTGATGCATTTGTCAATGATTCGCTGTCTTGGAGAACATAAGGGCCAAGATGCCCTGTGTGGAGGATGTGGTTCCTTTGGTATAACTGGTGTGTGATGTTCAAAAGTAAAGTGAGCCCATGGGCACTTAGGTTTCCTTATTAGCACGTGCTAACTGCATGTAATTTCATGAATTCTGAGCACCAGGTAAAAAACTGATATGCATTAATTCACATCATATCTGTACCTCTTAGGTGATTAGTGCATTTGTTATTATTATTATTGGTATTATTACTATCATATGTATCAAGAAACAACGAAAAATCTTGTTTGCACGCCATCCAGGCAAATCATACCATTCATTAAGTAGTAACGGCAGCAAACCTTTGGCACCAAAATGTTGCTGTGGAATACAGTTAAAATATATACTCAGTGGACACCACAGGTACATCTGCTCATAAATGTTGTGTATTTAATATTTCAGTAACATTTGAGTAATATTTTAAATATATTGTTTGATCAAGTTTTATCTGTTTATATAAGTATGTGAATGGCATACATTATTAAACCACTCACTTAAAATAAAAAACAACTAGAATATACATGTTATTTCTGGCTCCATGTTTTCTTTGAATTAGTTTTATGTTTCGGAGTTACAAAATGTAACAGTGGTGACAAGGATGTTTTAAACAAACCTGAGATGACTACCTACCAGTTGAAGCACAGTGAGACATTGGAGTTTAAAAAGAACACAGTGTAGCGGTGTGCTACACACAGCGCTAGAATAACCACACCGAGTCGGTGAGTTAGAGTTGCGATGAAAGAGATTTATTCAAACTTCGCGGCCTGCTTTAAAGCCTTCCCGTTCCCGCCCTCCCTGGGCGGGACTGCTGTGGGGAATGCATACTCCCAGACCCTTTCTGCGCGTGGGATTTTCCCCCTGCTGGTGAAGATGGCCTGGCGCCCTTTTTTGGGGCCGGCCCTCTGCCTGCGCGCGCTGTTGTGAGCCGGTTCGTGGGTGCCAGAAAGTGGGTCGCCACATAACCCCCCCCAGAACCGGCGATACTTCCCCCAATGTCCACAGTCTGGATCGGCCTCTGTTTGGGAGGTCTGCCCCTGCGCCGCGGTGCCTGAGCCTGGACCGGCTGCGCCAAGTCCACATGGGCCAGTTTGAGTCGGTCCACCGTGAAAACCTCCTCTCTCCCCCCAATGTCCAGCACGAATGTGGACCTGTTGTTCCTGATCACCTTAAACGGCCCCTCGTAGGGCCGCTGTAGCGGTGCCCGGTGTCCGCCCCGTCGTACAAAAAGAAACTTACAGTTCTGCAGGTCTTTGGGTACGCAGGTCGGGCTCTGTCCATGCTGTGAAGTGGAGATGGGGGCCAGGTTACCGAGCCTCTCCCGTAGTCTGTCCAGGACTGCTGTGGGTTCTTCCTCTTGCCCCCTTGGGTCTGGTATGAACTCTCCTGGGACGACCAGGGGCGCGCCGTACACCAACTCGGCCGACGAGGTGTGCAGATCCTCTTTGGGCGCCGTGCGGATTCCGAGCAGGACCCAGGGAAGTTCGCCCACCCAGTTAGGCCCCTCCAGGCGGGCCATGAGAGCCGATTTCAGGTGACGGTAGAAGCGCTCCACTAGTCCGTTCGACTGTGGGTGGTAGGCAGTTGTGTGGTGTAGCTGTGTTCCTAAAAGTCTGGCCATAGCCGACCACAGGCTGGAGGTGAACTGGGCACCCCTGTCGGAGGTAATGTGGGCTGGTACCCCGAAGCGGGCTACCCAGGTTGCGATCAGTGCTCGGGCGTAGGATTCGGAGGTGGTGTCGCTGAGCGGGACTGCCTCTGGCCATCTGGTGAACCGGTCTATCATAGTTAGGAGGTACCGCGCTCCTCGTGACACTGGCAGGGGCCCCACGATATCCACATGGATGTGGTCGAACCTCCGGCGGGTGGGTTCGAACCGCTGCGGCGGAGCCTTGGTGTGCCGCTGCACCTTGGCCGTTTGGCACTGCATGCACGTTTTGGCCCATTCACTGACCTGTTTACGCAGTCCATGCCACACGAACCTGTTGGCAACCAGCCGGACAGTTGTCCTGATGGAGGGGTGCGCTAAGTTGTGAATGGAATCGAAAACCCGCCGACACCAGGCTGCCGGGACGACGGGGCGGGGTTGGCCGGTAGCTACGTCACACTGTAGGGTCCTCTCACCTGGGCCTATGGGGAGGTCTTGGAGCTGCAAACCGGAGACTGCAGTTCTGTAACTGGGGATCTCAGTGTCTGCCTGCTGTGTCTCTGCCAGCGCTGCATAGTCCACCCCCTGGGACAGGGCCTGTACGGTAGGTCTGGCAAGTGCGTCCGCCACGACGTTGTCCTTTCCAGAGACATGCCGGATGTCCGTCGTGTACTCGGTGATGACAGATGTCGCTGCTGGCGGGACGACCAGGGGTCGGACACCTTCATGAACGCAAAGGTAAGCGGTTTGTGGTCCGTGAACGCGGTGAAGGGCCTACCTTCTACGAAGTACCTGAAATGCCGGATTGCCAGGTATAGTGCCAATAGCTCCCGGTCGAAAGCACTGTATTTGAGTTCAGGTGGTCGTAGGTGTTTGCTGAAGAACGCCAGGGGTTGCCAGCGGCCCTTGATGAGTTGTTCCAGCACTCCACCGATCGCTGTGTTGGATGCGTCCACCGTGAGGGCAGTAGGAACGTCCATTCTGGGATGCACTAGCATCGCGGCGTTTGCCAAGGCTTCTTTGGTTTTAACGAAAGCGGTTGCAGCCTCTTCGTCCCAGGTAATGTCCTTGCCCTTACCCGACATTAGAGTGAACAGGGGTCGCATGGTTCGAGCTGCTGAGGGGAGGAAACGGTGGTAGAAATTCACCATACCCACGAATTCCTGCAGGCCTTTGATTGTGTTGGGTCGGGGGAAGTTGCGGACTGCGTCTACCTTGGCGGGCAGCGGGGTTGCCCCGTCTTTAGTAATCCTGTGGCCCAGGAAGTCGATGGTGTCGAGTCCGAACTGGCATTTGGCTGGGTTGATTGTAAGGTCGAATTCGCTCAGGCGAGAGTAGAGCTGGCGGAGGTGGGACAGATGCTCCTGCCGACTACTGCTGGCTATGAGGATGTCGTCCAAATAGATGAATGCAAAGTCCAGGTCGCGTCCCACCGTGTCCATTAGCCGCTGGAAAGTCTGTGCGGCATTCTTTAGACCAAACGGCATTCGGAGGAATTCGAAAATTCCGAACGGGATGATAAGTGCTGTTTTGGGGATGTTGTCCGGATGTACAGGGATTTGATGGTATCCCCGGATGAGGTCTACCTCGGAAAAGATCCTTGCGCCGTGTAGGTTTGCTGCGAAGTCTTGAATGTGCGGCACAGGGTAGCGGTCTGGCGTTGTAGCCTCGTTCAGTCTGTGGTAGTCACCGCATGGTCTCCAGTCCCCCATTGCCTTGGGCACCATGTGAAGGGGGGAGGCCCATGGGCTGTCGGACCATCGTATGATCCCCAATTCCTCCATCTTCTTGAACTCCTCCTTCGCCAGTCGGAGCTTGTCTGGGGGAAGCCTTCGAGCACGAGCGTGGAGGGGTGGTCCCTGGGTCGGGATGTGGTGCTGTACTCCGTATCTGGGCATGGCTGCCATGAACTGCGGTGTCAGTACTGATGGGAAATCCGCCAGGACCCTGGTGAATTCGTCGTCAGACAGCGTGATGGAGTCCAGGTGTGGGGCTGGCAACTGTGCTTCACCCAGGGAGAATGTTTGAAAAGTCTTGGTGCGGACTAATCGCTTCCCTTGCAGGTCGACCAGCATGCTGTGGGCTCGTAGAAAATCCGCCCCCAGGAGTGGTTGGGCCACGGTGGCCAGTGTCAAGTCCTACGTGAACCGGCTGGAGCGGAAC